>NC_087389.1:5227250-5569920 GCF_963675165.1 Halichondria panicea
ATTAATGTTGTGTAGTACCTGCATAGCTATTATAATATGGACGCTTCAAAGCTGTTTATATTTGTAGCCTTCACTGTATCTATGGTTTCCTATGTTTTCATTTCAACTGGATATGACTGCCTTAGTAAGAGTATACACGTTCTGTTTGTGTGTGGTCGCTGCATTCAGTTATGAATATGAACTTTCAAGAATTTGAACTTCACTTTGACCTCATGTGAAGGTTCCAGCTCATGCTAGGAGGGCCAGAGGTGACCCATGACATAATACCTCTTCCTGTTCTTAGCCTTGTGTGAAGTGTATGTGTCTAGTGCCAATGCATGCAAAAGTATATGCAGTGATCGATGTACGTGCCCTGAAGTATGCAATGATGTACCCAGAAGTCATTGCACGAGTTGTCCTCTTTTAAAGAGCTATTTTTGTCTATAGTACCAGCCACTACCGACCAGTGTGGGCACATCCGCAGGAGTGCTATGTTTGTATACACTCAGTAATAATTAATTGCCAATGTACTGAGGAGTCTTTGAACAATGGAGGCATTAATAGCAGTCGCATTGTCAGTCAGCGTGGGTTTGGGAAGGGGAGGGGGACTAAGAACACTTTTCAGAAGATTGTCGATCCACTAGTATTGTGCAGGTACCATATCGCACTAAATCGATACTGTTATCTCGTATAATGACTTGTTGTGTATTCATTGCAGGCAACTTTGGCTGGAGACGGATACCGGACAGGCTAACGATATTCAGAGGCTGCTATTGACCAATCACAGCTCAGAGTTGGAGTACAGCACGAGCTACAATGACTTCACTAACAGGTGATGACTATTATTGTTTTGCAGGTGTGTTTACACAATGTGCTGGCCACTTTTCATTCCCTAATGACTAGATTCCATGTAGCACTACAGTATTATTGACAGCTTTGTATTGGAGAAAACACTGTTATGTCTTCTGTTTCAGTGAGGTATGCAAAGTAACCATAATTACTAGAATGTTTTGCGAGCATCAAACATAATTATAATTATGCAAACTTTGTGATAGTTAAGTGATCGATTCACAACAATAAAATAAAAATTGCAAAACCTAAATGAAATACACTATTGCCAGGCATCGCAAAGAGTCCATTTTTCTGCTGATTTGCCTCATTCACAAAGGTTTTTCACCAGCAAAATATTATATTCTAAATACGGTAAGTCCTGTTCATGTATAATGCATAGTTCCATTCCATTGTCCAGGTCACGGTTCCACAAGCTGACAAGGAGAAAATGAGGCCTTGCACATAATTAACATTTAACTTCAATGACCCTTTACCTGTTTGGCTTTTAATAACTTTACCTGCGGCTTTGTGTCAATGCATAATTAATATGTTATTTAAATGACCCTTTACCTGTGGTTTGTGTCAACGCATAATTAATATGTTATTTAAATGACCCTTTACCTGTGGTTGGTGTCAACGCATAATTAATATGTTATTTAAATGACCCTTTACCTGTGGCTTTGTGTCAATGCATAATTAATATGTTATTTAAATGACCCTTTACCTGTGGCTTTGTGTCAATGCATCAATCTTACGCTATAATAATTATCACAGTGTTATGCGTATAAATGTGAGTGATGTAACTTTACTTAGGGGTATGCCTACATGATTATATACGTATAATGTGACATTTGTGGTGCAATTTACATAGATAAAATTATACTCGCAAAACATTCCTATGCAGGGACTAAGTACATAGTTAGGGTATAGGTAGGTGTTCGGTAATATAGGGATATAAGATAAGGGGTTGGGATAACAAGTTAGGGATATGTTATACCTTAAGATTAAATCCGTGACATATTTTCACAGGTACTGTTTAAGCACATTGTTTTTGAGGTTATTAGGTATAATTATAATGGTAAGAGTTAGGTCTAGGTTAGGGGTAAAGGTAAAAGGTTATAGCTAGGGCAAATGTTAGTTATACGTAATGTGTACTTAATGTAAGGATAGTAAATTGTATGGCCATCATCCATCAATGATGTAAAACTTTAGGCACATGATAATTATAATTATGTATAATTATAGTGGATATTATATAGCGTGGGTACTATATAGACCATGCATGTTATGACTGGTAGTTTTGAGTCACAGTTGTGTGTATCGACATTATATATAGTTTTGACTTACTGTGTAATGTGTATACATAAACGTTCATGCACATTAAGTTTATATACTGGTATTTTGATCCATAAGTGTGACATTATATATACACATGCAGTAATGTTGACTTTGTGTGCAATGTGTGTATAGTGACAGAGCATGTTATGCACATTCATACATGCATGACAGACGTGTATATATAATTATACTGGACAGTGGTATTTTGACCCAGTGGTTGGGTGCAAGTGACACAGTTGACAAAAAGTGTCTGATAAAGTGTGCGCATGTGTATAGTTATGCATGCTATGCACATTACAACGTGTACCTAATTAATACATGATTATTGTGATAATTTGTGACTTACTCTATGCGTGTATAATAAAACTGTAAGTATGAACAGCCAATCTTGTACTGCTCTCTCCATTTTACAGCTGCTAAACATACTAGCATAGCAGGCAGAGGAAGTCCGATGAGTACCTCACGATTAGGCTGAATTGAGTTAACATGCATCAATGAGTTAAATTTTGTACACGACCAAGCCTATAATCGACGTACTCATGTCATACCTCCTCTGCATAGCAGGGGACCCATGCATGACCACGGAAGCACCTGCATGTGTATGCATCGTATAGCGGGTATATTTCGAGGGTATAAATGTTCGGGGTTTTCGTGGATTAGGGATGTAACGCAAGCATTTATAACCCCCCGAACTTAATATCGCATGCATGCATGCTGCAAAAACGTGCTATTCCACGAAAATTAAATCCGGGAAAACCTTTCCCCTTATTTAATTATGACTATACACTTGGTCTGTAAAAACACTTAGCACTAATGATTACCATGACAACACAAACTGTTGTCATGGTAATCCATTAGTGCTAAGTGTTTTTACAGACCAAGTGTATAGTCATAATTAAATAAGGGGAAGATTTGTCAGAGCACAAGTCTCTACTCCCTAAAACAAAGCAATTTTAATACCTATATAATACCTATAATACCTCGGTGTAGTGCTTTATATAGTACACCTAGCTTAGATGAAGCATCTCCTAACATTCCCGGGAGGGGAGGGGGAATCGATGCTAAGCAATTCTACATTTAAAGGTTAATAGATTTATAAGCAGGCTAGCCTTGAACATTTTATAGCTGGCTATAGTTCCGCACATTTGGCTAGCTCGGGTAACCACACTACACCCACACTCAATTACTGGAACCTAATCACTGGAACCACACGTACACACATGCTACAGCTGCGCAAATATTCTGCTGGTGCATCTCACCTCACTTAAAATCAGCAACAAAAATGTTTTAAGTGTGTACTGACTAGATCTGTGTTCTTTCATTACCATAGCTTTAATTATAAGTCCGTCGTCTGTCAAAGCAGACACTCATCATGCAAGCAAATAACAAAATAATTTGCACAAAAATATATAAACAATTAAGCATAATTATGTGGAATTCACTGGAATACTGGTCCCTATAAACAGGTGTTAAGTTCTCAGACTCCTCAAAGCTTCTTGAGCATTCCTTGACAATTGCTGAAATGGTAAGTACGAGATTCTGGGGGAAAAATACTTTGCTCCATCTATGCTTTCTTATATTTTCCTATAAGTATACATATATACGCGCAATTAAATATAAGAAGAGTGCATGCTACCAGTATAGCATCCATCCAGCAGTTCCACTTCAATTACTTAATTGCCTCCAGGATTCTTCATGGACTAGCAGCAGTCATGCATGCATGTGTCCAAGGTGTGAAGTGGACTTCAAGAGGAGCATTTTCAGAAATGCAGCAAAAAGTTTCGTTTATATGGGGTACCTGCATGGCCAACAGATGGGTAAATTAAATGACTCAAATCCAGAGTACAACTCCACCACAAATTCGCAATCACAATTCTGTACTTTCATTAGCTCCTGCCATGAAATCTTCAAGACAGAATGGTTTCAGGAATTATAGATCCTAAAGAATGTCCAATCAAATATCTGTTGCAGACGCACACAAGTGGCTCTCAATTACATTCTTACAACTCATATATACGTATACACACACCAATGAAGTTGACTACAGTAATAGAGAGTATATATAAGTATAGTGACGAATAGTAAGATATGGCAGCCAGCGTTTAGCATTCAATAGATTGAAATAACCAACTGATACAACAATACACAAGAACAAGACAGTGGAGCTGGGGCTCCCACTCACAATAGCGAACTATAATTATACAGAGCAAAAAATAAGAACAGCTACACAGAAAGACAAGTTTATAGAATGATACTGTAACAGTCGCTAGTATAGGGAATGACTATAATTAATACAGGAAATAAACTAAACCACAAAGAGGACTAAACTAGCTAATCCTGTTGGATTTTACCGTATTTTTTTTGGGGTTGGTATTTCTTGCATAATACTATAGTAGTTACTACAATTATTATCAACAATAATATTATTAACACTCCAACTGTAATCCCTATGATCATAGCTAAATTTCCTTTAGGCTCACTCGGATTAACTCGAGCCCAGAGGCTTGCAGAGAGCAATGGCCGCGTCTTGTCAGAGATGACCAAGTTATTATCTCCAACACTTATACCAGAGGAATTCAATAACTTCAGACCACTTTGAAATGCAGTGGCATATACAGTGCTGGTTGCTGGGAATGTTCCACTCAGCTCGAGCTTTTCAAATACAGTATCAGCAGTGTGTCCGTCAACTGCATTACCACAGCTAGTAAGATTTGTTGTTTTGCAACGGACCAAGGAGCAAACTGCATAACCAAAGGAATTATCATCACGTCGCACTCCAATATACACCCCTAAGGCATAGAGCTCATTACTTCCAGCCGATTTAATAGAATATTCTAGCGTGCAATTCAGCGTTCTATTGAGTATTTTGTTTTCACTCCTGGAAACTTGAATGACGCCATCAGAGTTTTCTAGAGGTATAAATGTTAGGTATTTAGAGCCTCTCATCAAAATATTCTCAACATTCAACACCGTTCCATTGTGTTTAAAGCTAGTAGACGGAGTAGGAACCACAGGGAGTTCTGATATAAGTACATTTCGTACAATTTCAGATGGACTGTAACTGCTTATGAAATAATTCGCATTTCCAGATGAATAGATGCCACTTCCAGAACTGTAATATACTTTGGGAATACTAAAGTGCTGATTTGCAGCAAGGAAATTGACGGAGTGTTTCAATGACCAACTTTGCTGAACACCTATAGACACATAGAACGGAAAATTGTTCCCCCAGGCTGTTGGTAAGACAAAGTTCTTCACACCCTTCTTCAATAAACAGTCTCCTGGTTCATCATAAAGGAGATCAAAGCATGTGAATGTTCCAAATGTTACTCCAAATGATGTATGGAAAGTAATGCAGTTAGAAGATGGAGCACCAGGGTCAAAGTACACCTTCTCTCCACTATACAGGTTCTGCTTGTGATATTTGGCAATTAATGCTCCATTAGTTTCGAATACAACGTTAGTGTTGAATTGGTAGTGTCCATCGCTAGGGCATTGCTGATCACCGGCTTCACATGGCTGGACATCTCCCATGTTTGCTACCAAAACAGTCTTGACTTCGCGAGCAAGGCAACTAAGATTACGCAAAATTGGACGATCAGAAAATTCTGACTGGGTACAGGGATTGACCGGATTGTTCGATTCGGATATTTTAGGAATCTGCTCCAGGTATGGAAAAATTGATTCTTGTATTCAATTCCAAGAATACCATCTTCAGGAAACACAACGATCTGTGCACCACCCCGATCCGTTATCTCGTTAAGAACATCTTTAAATCCATTCAAGTTGATCTCTACTCGTTGGCTACTTGATTGATTCACACTAAACTCAACTACTGCGGCCTTGTAAGTGGAGCCAGACTGTGCATGTGTGATATCTGCAGTAGCTAATAAAACAGCAAACAAAAACTCTAACATCTTCACTTTTTTCTAACAGTGGACTGATAGACGAGAGGTTGCACAATAAAAACAAAACCTCACCAGCTAGCTGCTTAAATGTACTCGAATGCCTTCTAGCTAGACTAGCAGTGATTGGTTGGATTATACATGTAATAATATTCATAGTTTGTAAACAGGAAATACCGTTATAGCAGATATGTTTCGTGGGTTGTAAATGTTAGTGGTTTTCGCTGATTAACAGCACCACGAACATTTTACACCCACGGATATAATATCGCATGCATGCATGCCAAAAGGTTGCTAGTCCACGAAAATTAACTAACGGTCTTCCCGCGAAATTTTATACCCTCAAGCTCGAAATATATCCACTATATAGCTAGTAGTAAAATCTAGGTGCAAAGTCCATAAGACAAAGTGCGCTAAACCATGCACATTCCCAGTCATATAATTATGTAAAGTGCTAAAACACCACATCTTTCAGTGAATGACAGAAAGAGGTGCTGGCGTCTGCATGTAAATAGCATACTATGTCATTATAAGGTCAATCCATAGAGTATTAGGTATCTACTGACGTATATATATACTACTATAACCCGCTGGCCACGGCCCGGCCTTGGTTACTATTTGTATGCCTTACTTGTCCCGGTCAATAACGCATAAGCAAACAAGCCCACTCATACTATTCGCACTATTAAATCCACACTATTCACCGAGGCAGTTAAGCAAAAAGTACATTATCTACAAAAATTAATGACAGATCTATTCACTAGTGACAATGACATGTTATGTACAATTATTATTGTCTGTACATATTATACATGCAAGATCTAGAGGTTCAGCAGTGGCGTAGGAAGCAATTTCTTAATGGGGGGGGGCTCTAGTTTTTTAAAAGTACGGCTATCTACATAGTGAGTTTGATAAGTCATCTCTACTGACTAATATATAGCCTCGAAAGATGGGTGGCTCCAGCCCCTGAAGCCCCCCCTTCCTACACCACTGTTCAGTATTGGTGTCTGATGATTATTATAATGCATATATATATACATGCACACACTAACCAGAAATGTATTGACATCCACAGGCTGTGGATATCAAGACATTTCTGGTTACTATAGCTACAACCTTCAAGCCATTTTGTAAAGCCAGCCCATTCAAAATGCAACCGTCATATTTTACCAAAGAGCAGCTCAGAGTCAAGTAGATCTACTCCTCACCTCACCCAGTAATGAATAGCAACTGTGGGTTACTGGCCTAGCTCCCCCCATCTAGTCAGCTCCACAGAGACAAGAAGCCGATGGATACACATGCAGTATATAAAGACTCCTATAGAGCCATGTGCAGTGGAAAGACAAGTGGTGGGTGGACCTCTAATGACCAGTTGCATGACATTGAGGACAGATTATATATAGTGTGTTTTAAAGGGGCCTCTCTTATGCCCCCAGCTGTTGTGAACAATTAGGGTCGCCACTACCTACGAGACCGTCCCTGCCACTTATGACGAGATCTGAGAAAACTGAACTATCACAAGACTCATGTTCATTCCACCTATAGGTGTGCATGTGGTAGTGGACGTAGTATTGTCTCCAATTTTAATTCTCATTGTGAAATACCCGATCCCTACTGGTCAGTTAAATGGATCACTGAGCATGTGAAGAAAAGGCCTAACCCCAGGGTGGTATAGATTCCTTACCGTGGAATTCAAAAGTGAAGGAAAATCTATCTTTCAAGTTACTCATGCTTATACCTCAAAGTTAAATGCTTTGATGCAGTGAATGGAGAACTTTGCAGTGTTGGATCTGCCTGTTAGACAATCAATGTTGTGCATATGACATTTGTTTAAATCTAATAATTGCATGCAACTTCGTGCTTCGTACTACAATTGCATGAGGCCTGATTCATGGAATGACATGGTGCAGTGTGATAGCTGTGACCAGTGGTACCACACGAAAAGTGTGTGTGTGAGGAGTCTCAAGAGCTCCATTCAGCAACTGGGAATGTAAAGACTGTATAAAGACTGTAAATAACTGTTTTTGTACTTTGGAGAATGCACATTCATAATTATGTCTATATTATTATAATAAATATTACTGCTGTCGTACTGAGATTTTTTAATTAATGGGGCCCCGGGGCTTAAACTTTTAAGAGGGGGCCTATGTTATAGATAGTACATGGGCATGAGGTATCTATGTGTTATAGTGTCCCATATCACGAGGGCTTTGCCCGAGGGATGAGGGACACTATAACCATAGATACCGAATGCACATGTGCTAACTGATTTAGATCCCACTTTTCATTGGCTGCCTCAGGCAAGAAGTGTATCTATAAAAGCAGCAAGCCTTAGCAACAGCTTTATTTTTGAAAATGTCCTGTTCTGACAAGCTAGTCTAGATGATTTCTGCTAAAAAAACCTTTGCATTGGCTTCAACGGACAAACTAGTGACTCCACCTTGTGCAGGAAGCGCTCTGCAACAAATGAGCCCAGCCTCCTCTTTATCTGCACTCAAGCCCCACCCCAGCTCAAGCTTCTCAGTAAACTGTTCTGATATGTACGTACGGCTAGCTAGCAAGGAACAGCTTGCAGCAATGCTACAGTGCACTATCGTTCCCAAAAAGACACAGGAGTCTACTGCAATTTGAAACATGGCTGCAGGATAGAAACAGAAGTCAGGAGGACAAAGTTGACAAATGCTACAAGTTGAAGGCATGCTTTCATGTTTGTGACAATGGACCCAGAACTGTTAAAATCATTGGCTCTTAGTGTTCCTCGACAAGAAAAGATACTGGTGAACCCTACCATCAACCCAGCAAACGCTATAGAATAGTGAAAAAACTGAACAGCCATAGCTAATTATCATGCAGCTACAGCTTTATTATCATTTCTGTACATTCAAAAATAGTACTTGTACTTTATACCCTCAAGCTTATAATTCCCTGGGAAACTATGAGATTATGGCTCATAATTCCCTGCTAAACACACACAAGTGGGATCTAAATATAGTTTAAATTCTAGGGCCAACATTTTATGACACCGGGATAAGATTCATTACCCCGGCGTAAGGGTGCATGATCGTCACCCCGGGGTAAGGGTTCTATACCAGAGGAGGTCCGACATGATCAAGTGATGCAGTTTTTACTTATGCATATAAAATAATATATGCACAAATTGATTATCAACATACACGTAGCGAAATAAAATATCTATATAGTACCAAAAAATTTCAGCAACGATAACACACTTTAACACCAAGAATGTGGTTTTAACATATTGAAATTGCAGTTAAATCTGTGCGCACCTCTGCGAGTGAACGTCGCCGCGTTGGCGGTCCTGATTGCCAAAGTGCCTATTATTCAATCCATAATTAAGCTCTTACTCCGAGGATCCTTACCCGTTTAATATTGCTGGCACTGCAATGGCGTCCAATTCAGTTATGTTAACTGTCAATCCTACTGAAGTCACTGAAGCATTCTGGGTGCGGTGCGACCCTCCACATATACCACAACACACCATCACACACGGAAAATGGCTTGTCTTCAAATCTCTCACAAAGCTCGACGAAGGATGGCACGAAATACGACAGGCTCTCACTGCCGGTGAATTTGGTGACGGTTGTACAGGTGCCAAGTGTTCAACCGGGCATAAAGACCCAGCAAAGCCTCAATCTACGCAAGGGGTCTTCATGGTGTATACGACTGAGGACGCCATGGATGAAGTGGGGTTGTTGCTCATACATAAGGTACGACAGACGATACGCTACAAGACTGAAGATGCCACCCACGCCGGAGTGTATGCTCATAAGGGTGACAAGAAGGTCACCTCCAAGACACTGTACTGGAACAAAGGAGACCCCTCCTTTGAGAGCCTGTACAAGAAACGTTAACATACACACTATTAAATTAAGTGACTTCAATGGTTATACCATCGAACATTCACATTTACTTTCGTTCGGTGGAGTTTTTGTTTCATTCATTTATCTATTCTATTCTACCCATATCACTTTATGACTGATTTCTTTTCAATATAATTATTGAAAGTGTTGAATTGTAGAAATGCAAGAAAATACATTTGTGTAGAGTTAATAATTATGAGTAATGTAGTGAAGTGAGAAAATGAACAATGTTGTAGTACACAGTTTCACACAAACGCCTACAGAATGACAGTGCCATGACGATGCCCCCCATACTGGTCTTGACGAGACCCCCCACACCACAGCCTTTCACCACCTCGTAGCTTTGTGAGATGGTCTCGTAATAAATCGACCAGTCCAGATTATCGGAGACGACGTACGAGCCCACGACCCAGTCTGCAGCTGGCAGGTCACACACGGACGGTTGACTAGGTCCAGGGTTCAGATAACAACTTGAGTGGCTCTCAAAAGCCACGCGTTTAATGTGAGCGCATGTTGCAATGTGTGATGGAGGAGATGGTTGTTGTAAGAATGGAATCAGAGACATCTGCAGACATTTAGTTACACTGTCCACCCATTTCTGTCCATTTTGTGTGAATTGAGAACGATATTTGTTGAATAATTTGCAGAATTTTAGTCCGAATGCGATAGCATAATCGTGCTCCGTTCCAAAGCAAGGGTAGCGCGCTTCAAGACAATCCTCGTACCACAAACAGTCAGTACTGCCAGTTATGTTAGTACACGGCGATACCAGTACGTTCATTTCAGACTGAAGTGTGTCTTCATAATGCGGGACTGTACAACAATCGATATCTTCGATAGAGCCTTTGCAATTGGCACCTGAGATGATTTGAGTGTAGCCAATATGCAGGCACGTAGGCCATCTGAGTTGTGTCGACATCATGCCCCCAGGCTGGGTAGGTGTAGAGCACCTGGTGCCAGTTACAAGCCAGAGAACCACACACACAGACCTCCAATTGGTATCCATTGAATATAGTTATACTGACGAAATGTCATATAGCTGATCGAGCTTTGCTGCAGTCTCCACAAAAGTGGGCGGGGCTCGTTCTCTTGTTATTATTTTTTGCAGGTTCACTATAATTATGCTGAGTGATCTTTACAAAACTTTAAGTATTCATTTGTAATTGCAGACATGTATTGTGAAACATCAATTGCTATTACAGTGGTTTTCCATACCTTTGCAGGCTATACTCCAAGAGCACTGCAACCACAATGTAGTGATTACCCGTCTGTGTTATTTTAGTCCACCCACACATCACAAAAATCAATGATGGGTAAAATACTGGCTATTGCAGACTTTTCACACAACTCAAGGGGTTACTACTCTACTTTCACAGCACTTCTTCTATATAATGCTTGAGGTCAACAAGCCACTTTCGGAAATATCCAATTTTGAGCCTAGTAAATACAGGCCCTCCACTCCCTATAGCTATACATACAAGTTTTAGCTCATATCATTTTGCCACAATGAACCAAGCAACAAGTTAGCTGAGCTACCATCACTTCAGTCAGACAAAATATGAGACACTTGAAACATTTAGCGGCTATTATAATTATTTGGCGAGTGAGCTATTAGAATTTGGTGATTTTTAATTTGACGTCTTAGGCTACTACAGCAATTAGGTCCACTAATTTGGCAGTTTTGAAATTCCCAGTTCCAGTTTGCATTTTGCAGCAAGTAATTTTGTTGGCTTGTTACTAACAATCATAACAGAAGCCAACCAAAATACTATATTTACTACATTGTGGTTGCAGTGCTCTTTATAGCCTGCAAAGTAAGGAAAACCACTGTAGCACAAGAAAAACAAAAATCTACTATAGGTCTAATATCTAAAAGAAGTCTCAGTGTTTGTGACGCTACTGATCTCCCTCGCCTTCCCCTCTCTCATCTGCGTGTGTGTGTGCATGGATGTGTGTGTGTGTATGTGGGGGGGGGGAGGGATAATACAGTTTTGCATTATGTAGCTAAAGAGAGAGATAGGTCCATCAAATGAGTGTTACCAGTAGTACTAAATATAACAATTTTCTGCTGACAACCGGATATTGGGCCTTAGGTCATAAACGGTAATTTCAGGCAGCTTTTAATGGCTGACTCCAGTAGTTTGGTGCCAGTATTATTATTCCAAGCCTATACATCAGATACACCCACTGAGACTGGAGTCTGTCGATTAATTACAGTCTAAATACTCGTTGATTGTAACTGTATGGTTACAAAGAAGTTATATACACCCCACCCCCACGAACCTTGACCTTCCTTGGACGCTTTCTTGTTGGCTTGATGTTCGTAGAGGGCGGCCAGTGGGCCAGAGGCGTCCTTATGCCAGACCGTGTCCTTGTACACAAACCACAAGCTAGCAAGCCAGATAAACGAGGCTAGCCATCCGAATATCTGTGTGTGTGTGTGTGTGTGTGTGTGTGTGTGTGTGTGTGTGTGTGTGTGTGTGTGCGTGCGCGTGTGGTGTGTGTATCTGTTGGGGCATAGATAGTAGAGGAAGGGGATTGGAAACGGGATCACGTGAGCTTATGCTTGCAACGTAAGGCCTCTGGGACAGTGCGTGCTGCAACCAATAGACACTTTGAGGTGTGATTTTACTGGTTTTGAGGTCAAGAGAAGCTTTTGCAAATGAGAGGATACTAGGTAAGTAAATGTATGAATAGCCCTAAAATTTGTCTTAAGGCATGGCTAGGTACAAAATGAAACATTACTACTAGCTAAAAGTCATGTTCACTCTTGGTAGCACACAAAATTTGAAGATTTTACAACACTTAGCTTCTTCTTTTTATTTGACTTATGACTATTGTAAATGAATGATCACAGTAGTAGTACATGATGGTATTTTATTGCTTCAGCTGTATATTGGAAGTGGGGATATCATACTTCTTGAGTTACTGGCCGATTTGTTGATTTCACTAGCCATCTTTGCGGGGTAGCATCTCCATAACTAAGCTGAGTTTATATTCGAGACTCGGCAATATTAAAGATCAATGTCCATATTATCGCTTCCAATCCATTAGATTTTGTAAATCACTATTCATGCTCTGATTGACACCGCAGTGTCGATGTGTGGAAAGAACTTGGACTGAGAAATAACTGGAAGAACATTGATAATTCATGTATAATTATGTTTAGACCAAGCTTATACCTTTTATTGATTGTTCATTGTTGTCTATGCATGATCATAAGCTTGCTTAAGCTTTTAGTTTAGCATAAACTGCCATTTGCACAAAAAGTTTATTGCAAGCTCAGCACTTTAAGCTGCATCCATGGCCGTGGCTATAATTGAGGACGGTCCGTGTGAAATAGTACTAATTGCCTGTGTTTCCAATCCCCTTCCTCTACTATCTATGGTTGAGGTTAGCTGCTGCATGTTATAATAGTGTGCATGACCATTGCTATGACCATTGCTATGATTACTGTGAAAAGGAAATCAATGTTTATAAAGTGTACAGGCACTAATACACTTTCAAGTTTCAATACCTAATATACTACAGCTGTTAATTACATTTAGGTTAGATGTTTTCAAGGACAGTAAAACCCAACAACTATCTTTGGATTGTACGTAAACGCCAACAACTCAAAACTAAAAAATTAAGGACGCTCATCAAATTAGAATGTACCAGTGTACACCACCTCTAAACAAGCTGTGCACTCACTGCTGAGATGACTAGTTGTGTGAAGGATTGGGTCCGGGCGTTGATGAGACCCAGCGAGGCGCTACACACGAGGCAGTTGGCAGCATAGTTGTTGAGGAGGGAGGCCACATAAGTGTTGAGTTCGGCAGCCCCTACCGACCACGCCAAGCTCGCTATCGTGTAGAGTAGACCAAATAGAAGAGTCCCAAACAAATCCTGCGTGTGTGTGTTTGTAGTGTCTAGAATATGCTAAATATGGAACACACACATGCAACTATTGCAGTTGCAGTGGAGGCCCTAAATGTGGGCTCCTTGAAACAAGGACACAATTAACTCTTAAAGTCAAAACACCCAATAAGTGCCAAATCAACAAAACTAGGAATAAACCAAACATTTCCCAATGGGGAAACAAGTTTAAAAGTTCCACTCTCTCCTAGTAATACTAGGCAGCTGTAATTTTGTTGTATGGTATCAAACATGTAGTCAGTGTAGTCAGAGTTTACGGGAAGCTAACACACAAAATACATATTCTATTCCTATAATTATAGCAGCACTTGCGACAGGTCCACTACGTACAAGGGGGAAGCACCCACTTAAATCAAATATAGGGCAGCAAATTAAACTATGTAATATACATTCATCAGCAATACACGGCATAATACAGACCCCCCCACCCCACCCACAGCTCATACACACGTACCCCAATGACAATCCCCCCACAGCTCATACACACGTACCCCAATGACAATCCCCCCACCCCACCCCACCCACAGCTCATACACACGTACTCCAATGACAATACCCCCCACAGCTCATACACACGTACCCCAATGACAATCCCCCTACAGCTCATACACACGTACCCCAATGACAATCCACTTGGCCAGGTACAGCTCTGGAGTGATGAATAACATGTACACCACGATAGCACCCCCCGCATAGATCATAGTGAGCACTCCCATGGCAACAAAGAACTGGGCGGAGCTGGCCAGTAGCACATTCATCGATCCTGGGAATAAAGATAGAAAATTGGAATACCACATCCACAAGTTGTATGGTTTTATGTGGGTCCTATAAGTACCGTATTACTTGATGAAACGCCCTCCTTGTTTAAACGCCCCCTTTACAGACTTCGATATGAAATAAACGCCCGGGCGTTTAATCAAGTAAATACAGTATGTGGGTCCTATAAGAGGTGATGGAATTCAGTTAGTACCAGACAACTATAAGTTTCAAAAGGTTGCAGAAACTGTATACTAGTTATCTTGTTATGATTGAAAACCAGCAAATTTGCTTACACAACACTTGCTATTACTATATGCTGTTTATACAAACACAGTGTTACATAGGCTGAATGTGTGTCACCTGCTCCACGGCACTGTGTGTTATTGTTGGTGAAATTGTCAGAAGTGAGCACACGAGCAGAATAGCTGTTGATCGTATAGGGGTACGTGAAGTCCACTGCGGCTGTGTAGTTGGGCAGGCCAGTCTGATTACTCGTACATGTCACTGAGTTCGAGTCACCGGACGAGTGGAAGCCAGCTGTCAGAGCAAATGCTAATAGAGCTACAAACTGCAAGTGTGTGTGTGGGGCCCAGGGGAGGGAGGAAGTGTGTGTGGTATGTGTGTGATTGGAGGGGTGTGTGTGCTGGCTGCATGGTGGGTGGATCATAGTACATGTACTTTTGACTACACAGCATGTTCATACCTCTAGGTACGTACAGGTGCAGTGGCAAAACTATGCAAGTTACTGCAGCTAACTAGATTCTAGTTGTATTATAAAACACACCAGCAATATGATCCTGAGAAATCCTTTTGGCTCCAGAAGCACCCTCAAGTTGACAGTCAACGGTCCAAGTTTGTACTGGAACTGTCCCTTTTCTGGTGCATTTGCATCACCTTCTGGCTCGCTTGCTGGTGCAAGGTTAGATTCACTGGCCATCTTGAAAACAGCTACTTCATGTACGTACTTCGTTCCGCTTTAAATAGTATTATTATTTTATCAGCTATTAGATCTACACTTTGACCTCTGATTATAGCATGTGACTGGACTAAATTTGCGGTCTTGTACACTTTCCCTTTGCGCATAAAAAAATTGGAAACCTGAGGTTTTCAGTCTCAACTAATAATACCAGCAGCAAGCAGCAAGCATGGCGCTTAAGATTCACTGGAAAGCTCCTCTCCAAACGAAAGGATTCTTCAAGATCGTTGAATTTGTAAGCCTCTATAGATTACTGAAATTGATAATTATGATGACACACCTCTTTTTGTGACACAGGTAGTGGCCATTTTGTGCCTCTCTTTGGTTGCCAGCTACCATTTTTCTGGCACCTTTGTTTGTCCCGGTATTGCCACCGACACTCAAAACCATACGCTGACTGTCGAAACATCTTATCCACTGTACAGTTGGACCCTCCGAAATGTCACCCTGATCAACTTCGTCGACCCTGCCCCAATCACCATCATTAATAATACGAATGGTAATTTCGCGAACACGCTTCTCGGGCAGGGTGCTCAGTTGTATGTCACATGGAGTGTGGCTACCCTCATGTACTGCATAGCAGCCATCTTCGTGTATATGGTGGTGACCGCCAATGAAGAATTAGAGAAGGTCATGGACTTGCTTGTGTATGCGGTAAGTTAGTTATTTTCATTTATTTGCTGTAGTTATTCATGTTGTGGTTTTTACCTGTGGCTCAACAGTTTGTATGTTGCTTCTGCGTGTGTAATTATTTTTCGACTATGTGCTTGTATACAAATATTAACCCTCCACACACCACCATAGGATGTTATTTTCCATGTTGTGTGGGTCTTCTTCTGGTTTATAGCGTCGGTGGATTGGGCCGTGCAGTACAACATGTTGTCTGAGGCCACTCACGATGTTCTCACTGCGAACTGCCCTGGCAGAATCTCCCCCGCTCCCTCCTACTCCTCCACTGCTCAGGCTGGCATCGCAGTGGTGAGTGATAAACTACTATCCCCTTTCCACAATCCCCACTCTTCCCCCCCCCCCCCCTATACTTACCGTAGTTACTAACTGTACTGGAGGAGAGAGATTTGTGTATTGTCAGCCCTTATCAAAGCTAAAGATCTTGAGTGATAAAAAAATCTCTATTCTCTCGATGACAATTCATTAACAATACCTTACATGTTTGTGCAACACAGTAGATGTAGTTACATATAATTGAGATAGTACTAATGTGATGATGTCATTATTCTACAAAATTTAGGGGGGGGAAGGTTCACCCCTGCCCCCCCTCCCCCATTAGATGAAACCCTGGATATATACCACACCTACAAGGAGGATGTGCACCCATATATCCGCTACTGTGGTTACTCCGAAGCGTAGCCGAGGGGTATGTAACCACGGTAGCGGAGGATATACGGGGTGCATATCCTATGAGTAGGTGTGGTATATCTGACTTATACCACGCGACGAAGCACTATAAAAGAACCTTTCCCTGGCAACAATTCCATGCAGCCGTCAAAGAGCTATATATTTCAGCAACATGTCAACTACTACAGATGCTCAGGAGCTTCCTTGATATAAGCGTAGTGCATGACCTACGGAGGCTTAGCTATCTTGCTGGAGAGCAGCTCCGACCGTCCAGCATGGCTCCTTTCTGTTTGCTTGCTTTCATATTTAAAGAAAAAATCTTGATAAACACCTTGAAAATTGTGCATGCCTGGATCTGTATGTTATTTTTTATAATTATTATATCATACAGCTGTTGACCAATGAGATTGATTAGTGGTGACGTAAGTGTGGTGTAAAACACTATAAAAAACACTAAGTGCAATAGTTTGTTCAGTCAATATCCATTCTATTGCTTTTTTCCGATTGGGCATGGGGTGAGGGGAGGATCGACCAGGAAGCATTGAATTCACTTTCTGTCGAGTTTTCAAGGTTCCATGTCAGTCCAATCCGCTGTACTACAATCTACGCCTCCACTCCACCATTGCAAAGCTCCTTCTTCTTCTCGTAGTGTTGCAATCCGACGTCTGTTCTTTCCAGTATTCTCAAAAAGCGTTCCACAAACTCTATTTTAACCACGCCTCACGCATACGCAATGACCGAGTTAGATCGACCACACCCACTTTCAGAATATACGTCTTAGTAACCACCTTGGTTATGATTAGATTCCCTCGACTTCGCCTCGGGCTAACCGTAACCGCGGAGGTTACATAGACGCATATTCTACTCTATCCTATACTCCTACTGTACATGTATAATAACGCATAAAAACGCATAAAAAACGATTATGCGTGGCTGATTTAAAAAGGATATTTTTTCTCCAGGTGTTTGGTTTTCTCTCTCTGTTTCTGTGGGCTGTGAACATCTTCTGGGTGTTTATCGACACTCCCTGGTACATTCAAAGGAAGGGCAACAGTGGATCCTATGAAGCAACACCTTAAAAACTTTTAGCTTTATAACAGATTTATACTATAATATTACTTACTATACTGTAGGTACGAGTGTATTGTGTTAACCTTTCTCTGATTGTCTGATTGTGTGATATCTTATGCTAATTAATTGTATTTTGTTTCTAGATCCAATATTTCTGTTCTGTAACTCTAAAAAAAGAATGGTGAAACAAAAACGTTTGAACGGTACCGTTTACTCATTAATTATTTATGAGCTAGATCTAGATATTTTTCCTTGGCTCTGGCCGCCATTTTAAGTGGAGTTAGTCTACATATTATTATTTTGTGAGTTTCTTGGCCTGGAAAGAAAAAACGCTTCGACCCGCCCTCCAGACTGGTAAGAACACAAACTTGAAGTGTTTTAAAATGACTACTAGTTTGTGTTGTTTCTAGTAATTTGATGATCGATAAGCTTCCACTGGAAAATGTTTTTGAAGACTGATACAGGATGATACACCAATATATTTATCATGTATGTGCTTCAAATTTTTATCATGGCATTTAAAGTTTCACAAAAATCATTATAAGAAAATCATGAGCAAACTGTTTACCTATACATAAGTGGAAAACAAAAAATTATGTGGAGAAACGGGGGTTCGAACCCCGGGCCTCTCGCATGCAAAGCGAGCGCTCTACCACTGAGCTACATCCCCTCACATGTAGAAACTTGTCATAAACGTCATTTTAATCGTTTCTAATGCACGTGACCAAAGCCAGTTTCTATAGAGATTGCTGCTGAAGAAATACTTTATTTAAAGTGGAACTGAAAAGCATTTTCAATTCAATTATTTCAAGCCAGCCTAAAATTCCTCTACAACAATAAAGATTTACTTTATTTCAAGCCTGCCTGAAATCCTTGTGTCCAGCAACCTAACTATGGGCTGTGGAGCTTCTGCAGAGCCTGCAGTTCCACCCCCTGCGACAGGTAAATTTTATAATGTGTATTGACTTTACAATATATAGCAATTTGCATTCAGAGACAGCGGGGCCATCTCAGAAATCTCAGCAGAAGGTAGCTGCAAAAGATCCTTCCACTGGAATCTTACCTAAAAGCCAGAATTCCTCAAAAGCTGTAATGTGAGCATCCATTTGAGTACAACATATCAGTATAGGATATACCATACCTACGAGTAGGATTGATAGGCACCCATACTATCCTCCGAGTATAGGTATGGTACAGACTAGCCTCGATTCAAGGCCGATTAAAATACGGCCTGGTGCGCATGCGCTTCAAATTACCCAGAATATTGCGCACTATCACCCCTGCAATATGGGATTGTACTACGAACGTAAAACCTTAATAAATTATACCGGAAATTAGTCCGTTTACTTTAAGAATATGTTCCGTAATACTTTATCTCTGTGACTGAGTTCTGTGAAGCTGTGGCTTATGCCGTGTATTGCGTTGGTCTAGAAGGCTTGAACACTACTTTTAAGACAGAAGAGGCTCTCATCTACGTCTAGGATGGTCCTATAGCCGGGTTGTCTTTGCAAGTAGCAGTTTGAGGCACCATACACTTCCCATAGCCTGTACAGATCCAAGGTAAGACATCCTGACCATGCAACCGTCATAGAGGCAGATGAGAGCCTCTTCTGGCTTCAGACTAGTGTGAAAGCTTTCTGGAACAACGCAATAGAGAGCTAAGCTGATGTACAAAGATAGAAAATAGATGAGAAAGAAAAAAGGGGATTCCCCAGATTCTGGTGAATAAAGTAACGCATGCGCACTATTCACCATGCAATAGGTACCAGGCCGTATTTTAATCGGCCTGGAATCGAGGCTAGGTACAGACTTACACGTGACCGCAGCAAAAAGACAACAAATCAATCCACGACTACAAAAGAACAAGACGGCTATATGCAGCTGTCAAAGAGCTAGTTGAGCAACACGGCTGGTCCAAGTGTTGTACGTTCGTACATTAGAGGTCCCTGCTGCATGCAGTTGCAAGCTCTTCTTGCAAACATATATAATAATGACCACGACCATTCAGTGACTTATCAAGGCTTATAGCTATCTTGTTGGAGAACAACTTCCGTGGCGTTGCTTTAGTCTTAGTACCGTCAAGCATAGCTTCTTTTTCCGTTTGCTTGATTAAATGAAAAACACCGTGCATGCAAACGAGAGAGGCCACTGTTTTAAGTCTAACAGGTTCTGTTCCACATGCAGGTACTTATAGTTTTATACGGTGTGGGGTAAGCATAATATTATGTGATAAATCCTAAGTGGACGGAAACCGCAAAGCTCAGTTAGTCAATTTTGCATGCCATGCACTAGCTGCTGGCGTGTTTCTGGCTCAAGCTGGCTTAATTGTCTCTATATACTATAGTCTATAGTGTTGCATTTTGCTATATAAGCCTCGTTTACTGAAAGTTCTGCATGGTGTACGGTGGAATTTAGCTCCTTTTAATCTCTTACGCAACTACAAATCATAACCTAAAGCTATTAAAATTGTGGGGGCTATAGAAAAAAGTTGACAAGAACACGAATCATCATGCAACGCTAATCCCTTCCCTCTTATAAAATTGTCATTCATGTTATAATTATTTTCCTACAGTGCGAGTAAATCTAATGCACCAAGCGAGCCTGGAGGTGATGAGGTTAATAACGACCAACCACCAACAATAGCTGTAATGTGAGTTGTGAGTATAATTATGTTATAGTTATTGACTGGTTGACTAAGTAATTATGGCTTATAAGCAACCAATGCCGAGGGCGCAGCCCGAGGCTGAGGTTGTTTATAATCCATAATTACTAGGCAACCAGTCAACAACTGATTTATTTACTGTAAAAACAACAAAACAGTCATTTGAACATCAGTGGAAACAGTCAAGCTTGCTCTCACAGCATCAGAATATGCAGTTAGAACAGTTACAGGTAGCAGTATATTGTAGAGCAAGCTAGCTACACATGAGCTAGCTGGAAGCCATAACTTGACCAGACCCGCCCACCATTATTAAAATGCAGCTGCATTTTGCTGAAGTTTGTTACATGTACCTAGCTCAGCTTTGCTTTAGTCTACCTAGTCTGTTATTGTCAACAACACCACAGTCTACTTGTAATCCTTTACTTCTGAGCCACAGCCTTAACTACTGAGAAACCACAGAGCAAGAATTTGACTGCAGGCCTCGTGAACATGGTAGCTAGCTCAAATACTGTCAAGCTTACTACACAAAATTTTTGAATATTATTGCGTGCATGTACCAGATGCATCATTTCAATTCAAATCTGCTGAGGAAGTAGATTATAAGAATAGTGCCTGGGGGAAGTAATTATATAATATAATTACTGGACATCACCTAGGATACGGACTGAATCAGTAAATAAATAAAAATTATCGGCCCAATATTGTTGCATCTATAGCTATCATGCATGTGGCTTTATTTTACACATCGTTATTTGTTCATGCAGTGCCAGTGAAACCAGTGATCCAGAGGGTGATACAAACTATCCCGATCTCTCAGAACACAACAACCATATGGCGAAACATCTAACCAAGGAAATGTATGACAAGCTTGCTCCACTCAAAACTGTCAATGGTTTCACTCTGAACCGTGCGATTCGAACTGGGGTAGAAAATCCTGGTCACCCCTTCATCATGACTGTTGGAATGGTAGCTGGAGATGAGGAGTCATACCAAGTTTTTGCCGATCTTTTTGATCTTGTCATTGAGGCTCGCCACAACGGATACAAGAAAAGCGATAGCCACAAGACTGATCTCGATGCTACCCACCTCATTGGCGGAGATGATCTTGACCCAAAGTATGTGCTCTCTTCAAGAGTTCGTACTGGCAGAAGCATTTGCGGTTTGTGTCTACCTCCTTTCTGTTCTAAAGACGAGAGACGTGAAGTTGAGAAGATTGTTACATCTGCATTGGGTTCTTTTGGAGGAGATTTTGCTGGCAAGTATTATGCACTCTCTGATATGGCAGAAGAAGTACAACAACAGCTCATTGACGACCACTTCCTCTTTGACAAGCCTGTCTCCCCTCTCCTACTAGCTTCTCGCATGGATCGCGACTGGCCAGATGCTCGAGGGATATGGCACAATCAGCAGAAGAACTTCTTGATCTGGGTGAACGAAGAGGACCATACACGCGTCATCTCCATGCAAGAGGGTGGTAACATGAAGGAGGTGTTCACTCGATTCTGTGAAGGACTGCAAAAGTTTGAAGCTGCCGTTAAGTCCGATGGCCACGAGTTTATGTGGAATTCTCACCTAGGCTATATTCTAACATGCCCATCTAATCTCGGTACTGGTTTGAGAGCTGGCGTACACCTCAAGGTCCCACTGCTCAGCAAGCACGAGCAATTTGAGAGCATTCTGAACAGCCTGCGATTGCAGAAACGTGGCACTGGTGGAGTCGATACTGCTGCAGGAGAAGACGGTGTGTTCGATATCTCCAACACGGATCGATTGGGCTCCTCAGAAGTTGATCAAGTGCAGAAAGTGGTGGATGGAGTGAAGCTGCTCATTCAGATGGAGAAAGCATTGGAGGCTGGCGAGTCTATTGATAAACTCATACCAAACTAACAAACATTGCTTGCCTTACTGCCAGACAATATATACATAGCAGTTCATGGGGTATAAATTATTTATTGTTATCATTTCAACCCATAATTGTTATTGTCAAGGAACGATTGTGGTAACGGGTTCAAATAAATCGAGAGCACTATAGCGCTGCACTGTATAATCTGCACAAAATTAATAGGATTGAGTGATGACAAACAACACTAAGGCAATTGAAATTTAAAAGTTCTCGATTGGAAAGTATAGTACTCTACAGTGACAACCTTTGTCCTCAGATACTCTATCAAAGTATACAGATTGAGGTTAAAACGAAGCAAGAAATATGAAGCTATATAATTATAGTCGCAAACATACAGCTGTATAGCGCTTTATTTTCGATGTCAAGTGGATCGCTCAAATAAACATTTTGCAGATTACGATAGAAATTCAAATGGCCACACCCCTACAGTATATACTGTAAAACAAGTGAGTTGAAATTATAGAGGATGCAATTACTGTAGAACAAAAACTATAACCCGTCAGAGACATCTTCAGCAACTTATACAATAATTATAGAGAGGCCTAAATTTACAATACCGGCAGCCAGTAAACAATTATTTTCGAGAAACTATACTAACATTTCAAGGTTACCGTTGTTTGAAGTCAATCACGAAAACTGTGAAATTTTAGTGCCTCAAAATAATCATAGCACTATAATTACGGTAAATGAAATGTCCCTATAAAAACACAATGGCCATGCATGGTTGTTTGTAGTTATAGGAGTGTCCACATAAAAAACTGTATAATTATACGTGGCTTGCTAACACGGGTTGAAACACACATAATGATGTTACCAGCTGTATAATTATCTGAACTCAGAGGTCAAAAGACATCATCTCTCAGTCCTATAATGTGTGTGTGGTGTGGTGTGTGTGTGTGTGTGTGTGTGTGTGTGTGTGTGTGTGTGTGTGTGTGTGTGTGTGTGTGTGTGTCAAAAGACATAATCTCTCAGTCCTATAATGTGTGTGGTGTGGTGTGTGTGTGTGTGTGTGTGTGTGTCACTGTGTGTGTGTGTGTGTGTGTGTGTGTGTGTGTGTGTGTGTGTGTGTGTGTGTGTGTGTGTGTGTGTGTGCGTGCGTGCGTGCGTGCGTGCGTGCGTGCGTGCGTGCGTGCGTGCGTGCGTGCGTGCGTGGAGTGCATGTGTGTGTGCGTGGAGTGCATGTGTGTGTGTTATATGCATGGCCATGGTGTGGGGGGCTATACAGTCAAAGGAATTGTGAGGAGAATGCATAATGATAAAAGTGCTATTGGGTGTACACACGGTTACCTATTCCATGCAATCGGAAAAGTATCATGCTCAGATGGTGATGATCTATGGACTCTCCATGCATGCACTATATACACGTCAAAGGAACCTGCTCTATTTTGCATTGAAGCCCGTGCTGCATTACGGACTGCACCCTAGAAATATACGCGCTAACGCTATATTATGATAGCTATAAGTTTTAAAATTATGATTGACATAATAATTGGTTGACATAATTAACGTATATAATTCATAATACTGCCATTGCATATCACTGTGGATTCATTTGACTAATGGTTACAATGCCGTATACGTGATGTACAATTATACGTAATATAAAGGTCAAGGTTTACGTAAACAAAAAGTCTCAGAGCCTTCTACTAATTGTTGTCCATACTGCCCACTTGCTTCCAGGTCTAAAGTTACGCTGGTAGTTCCACCTGGAGGTTTGAAACTAACTGTCCATTCATTTTGATTCTTAGCAGCTTCTACGGCAACCTCTTTGAACGGGGTTTTACCGCCATAGAGAAAATTATATGATACTGTTCCACTGAGCTCCAGATCATGGTGATCTCTAGGCATGATATTTAGAATATTGGCGAAGGCTGCCATCACTTTAATTGTTACCGTCTCTGACGGTTTAAAGGTGCTCGGCATATCAATAGGTTCAATTTCAATAGTTGGTTCATCTATACGAGCATCAACTTCCCCGACACTAACATTGTCAGATACTTCAAGGGTATATGTCACTGCAGTTATTTCAATTTTCTCAGTCTCTTGAATGTCCCATTTTAGCTGACTCAGCTCTTGCAGTCTGGAGGTGACTTGTGCACAGAGGGCCAGTAGTTCCGTGTCTTCCTTGCAGGCTAAAGCTCTTCTGGCAAAGCTCAGAGCACCCTCCATGCTCGTAATGGCTGTCTCGTGATATTCTTTCTGTGCCCACAATTCTTTGAGGTCTTTCGTACAAGCATCGTCAACATCTTTAAGCAGCTGTTTTCGTGTTTCTTCAAGTTTGGCAAAGAGTTCATTAATCTCCTTATTGATTTCACTTTTTAATGGAGCACACCTTTTCGCCTTGTCCTTTTCAACCAATGAGATGTATTTTAAATTAGCTTCAAATTCTTTCAACTTGGAATCCGTGAAGTCAGCTAGCTTACAAATGGTATTTTTCGCTTCCATCCTTGTTTCGTTGTCAATAGTCCCAATATCATGACCATAACAGTGTTTCTTCACAAAACAGTGCACACAATCCAACATTTGACATGACTTGCAGTAAACCTTGAGATTCTCCTCTGGGTGGATAGCACAATAGTAGGTCTTCTTTGGTTGGAACTTAATTTCGTTTTCCCCGTTACCACGTTCATGACTTACAATTTTGTGCGAACTAAACGTCTTGTATCGTTTGTGAGCTGCTAGACAATCATTGCAGATGTGGGAGCAGGTGTTGCAATAAGCCACTGCATTGTTGTTATCCTCGCACTGCTGACAAGTGGCCGGGGTGTGTGTGTCCTCCTTGCTTGGTATTAATGTGTAGTCATTCAGAAACCCCTTCACTCCATTAGGGGGCACCTAAATGTACATGGGAACAGTTGAGGTATCTAATCAGCAAACGAACCAATAATGTAAATGTACACAGGGAAGTGCAGGGGAAAAGGCATACACATGCACAATTGCCCTGTGTGTGCGCAGGTAGGGTGATCATTGGTGTGTGTGTGTGTGTGTGTGTGTGTGTGTGTGTGTGTGTGTGTGTGGACACAAATGTTTGAGTGAACTATATAGACACTTTCATGGACTGCTTACTGCTAATGAGACAGTATGAAACAATTGGCTATTTAAAGTTAAAACTTATTTTGAAGGCGACAAAAAACACTCTTTTCTAATCGATCTAATCGTTGCTTTATAGATTCACGATCATATCCTCATAATAATGTTATAATAAGGTCATTACATTTATCCGTTTTGTCGTAGAAATGATAACGCATTCTAAACCCTATAGTTACGATAATTATGCAAAGTACCCTCCTTACTTGATGCTGTGCCCTGCACTGAGGACAAGTGAGGTGGTCTTTAGTCTTCTCGTGAGCTCCCTCCAGACAATGGAGACAGAAGCTGTGGCAACACGGCAACACTTTGGGCTCTCTGAAACCACTCAGACACACACTACAACTCAACTCCTCAGCTACTGGCAACTCTATGCTGGCCATTTTTAGTAGCACATGTTTTGTGGGGTGCATGATATGACATGCATGTGATATGATGGACCTTGTGTGATTCGCCACATCCCTCTAATTGGTTTGGAAACAAGCCACAAATACATGCACATAATTATACTATAGACATACATACACACACATGCACACACACACACACACACGCACGCACACACACACGCACGCACGCACGCACACACACACACACACACACACGGCATGATCTATACAGTATCTGGGTCCACTCCACTATAGTCTGCACAGTCAAGGGAATTAACTTAGAATAGGATATACGGACGGACTGCAGCGGGGTCTTGAATCGGTGGAATGGAACGGTGGGGAATGGACTATTTTAAGATACTCTGACAATCATGTATAACTAAGAATGTAAATGTACAATGTGCAGTGTGCAGTGTGGGGGAAAAAACAAATAATTATGCAGACTAAGCGCAATCATTCACAAACTATACCGTATAGCCGGTAATTTTCGTGAAAACTACTCAAATAATATTAAAATTTGTACATGCAGCTCAGGATAGTGATGTTGAAGCTATTGCAATGGAATAATTTCGTTTTTAGCTCTAAAAATACAAAAATATCCACCTTATCGGTATATTTATAACCCATGCAAGCAGGCTATATGATATATGTACAGTCCCCTCCTTACCTGATGCTGTGTCCTGCACTGAGGACAGGTGAGTAGTCTTCTCGTGAGCTCCCTCCAGACAATGGAGACAGAAGCTGTGACAACACGGCAACACTTTGGGCTCTCTGAAACCACTGGCCATTTTCAGTAGCACACATGCAGTTTTGTGTGGGTTAGGTGTATGACATGTGTGATAGGTTCCCAGGCCACACTACACACATCACAGACCCACTATCAGTTTACAGCCCCATGGAAACAAGAAATTTCACGGAACAGCAAGCCACAATTTATGAGGTATTAAAGTCTATGCAGTTTGGTGGTCATAAGTTAACCTTGTCCTACTTTACTGAATAGATAACTCTATTCTACCAGGTTTGCTTAAAGCTCCTTGTAAAAAGCGCTTATCTTGATAATTAAGTTTCAACCAGCTAAAAGTTAGCATTTTTCCATGTAGAAGTCTTGCATGGCATACTTGCCAACCACATAAAGCATAAATTAAGGCATAAAATTGACCACAGGGGTCAAACTCAACACATCTGCTATGATCTATAGTAGCCTTGAGACCAGCCGTTTGTTATCTGAAAGAACGCCTGGTCAAGTTCCAATGTAGAACTCGTTTAGCTGAGTCAGCGAGTGGTTAGGCTTGAGTAATTGTGAACATGACTGCGGTAACCGCAACCACACAATACTATAGCCAGCTGCACGTTACTGGAGGCATCATAATGATATTCACAGGCAAGCATAATTATGGTTGTTGCGGGCAATTATCGGTCCAAGAAATTCCTGGACCAATTAGATAAGTTCTACATTGGAATTTGACCAGGCGTTCTTTCAGATAACGAACGGCTGGTCTCGAGGCTAGATCTATATAGAGTCTAGTGATATTCATGGCCAAAACATCAATTCTAGGAACTCCCCTGTACATGTATATTTACCAGCTCAAAACAAAATGGCAGAGAAACCAACCACTTGTCCAGTGTGCACTGATGACTCTAAGGGCCTCATACCTATTCCATGCTGTAGGTATGGTTGCTGTAAGAAATGCTTGGAAAAGATATCTGAGAATAACATAAATAATGAAGTAACTTGTCCACAGTGTCAACAAAAACACAAGGTGAGATATAACCGGTTTGTTATATCTACCAGTAGGTACAAACTGGCGGTATACTCCACATAATTATTATTGTACTGGTACAAGCATACACGACATTGTACACATTAATTGTGATATAGACTCTATACATGTACATAAAACATAAACGTTAGAAAGTACATGTATACATGCAGGTGCCAATCGGAGGTATTGAGGACTGGAGGGATGCCACTGAGCAAAGCCAGCAATCAGAAACTCCTGCTCCACAGAATATACCTACCGAAAGCCTTCCCACATTGAGAAAGTGCTCTGTACACGATAAATACGATAAAGAATGCTATTGCAAGACTTGTGACAAGTTAATCTGTTTCAGATGCTTCGCAGAAGGGCACAACGGTCATGAAAATGGGTTTATCGATCAGAACACGAGAAGAGAAGTCCAGAAAAAGATAGAAACGCTCATTAGTGATACCAAGGCTACGTTTGCAAAAGCTCAAGAGCATTTTGAATATATTAACAGCATTGAGATAGCGAAAGGGGAAAGGAAAGAAAAAGAACACTTAGAATCTCAAATAAAGGAGCACTTTGATCCGAGGATTGCACAACTTCAACGACAACGAGATGAAACATTAAAAGAAGCCGAAGAGGAATGCAACGGAGACCAGAAAAAGATTTGGAGTAGACAAACAAAGTTTGAAGACGCCATTAAAAACTACAAGAAAGCTCTAGATGACTCGGAAGAAATAGTTGAATCTGACAACGACCAGAAAGTTATACAAGATGGGCAAGATATTATAAACGCCTTGCAAAATGTCACAAAGCTAGGACTAGATCTGAAGGACACTGAAGCATTAGAATTGGAATCTAGAAAATATACACCACCAAGTTCTGAAGATCAGGGTAAAATAGAGCTAGTTACGACAGAACCAGAACTGATACTTGAACCTAAACTTATCCCACAAACGGTATACCTCAAAGAAGAAGTACGTATTGAATTGCAAGTGTCCCTGAAAATTGGAGAGTACAAATCGAAAAAGAAAGGAGTGTGCAAACCATGCGTGAAGATAACCCACGGTCATAACCAGGTCGAGATACCAGATCACACTATCGAGAGGAAAGAAGACAAATGGTTGATTTCTTTCCACCCAGTTGTTGCAGGGCACCACTCAATCGTTGTGAGTGTAGAAACAGACTTTGCAGGCAAGAAAATCAGCAATAGGATGGACCACGCGATCAAAGTCAAGGGGAAAAAATCGATTCAGCGAGGAGACATGGTGGAGAGAGGGCCAGACTGGTGCCAACAAGACGAGAGGCAAGAAGTAGGAACGGTTCTTAAAGTGGACGAGGGAAAGGTACAGGTAAAGTGGGTGGACAAGGAGGAGGAGTGGTTTAAGTGGGGGCTCGGCGGCTCGTTTGAAGTGCAGCTGAAACACGTGGACAGCAAAAAAGAAGCATAACAAACAATCACACTCTATATATAGTAGGAACGTAATTGCACTGCTAGAATCAAATTAGAAAAATGTGTACATTGTACAAGATCAATTATTACCCCAAGTTTGATGATGATAATTACAGTATGTATTGCCTAGCAACCATATTATGTTAGGTTACAAGCCTCATAAGATGGAATTGATCAAGATGTTTCCCCAGATCACACGCATACATACAGAAACAGTGACCATGCATACCAATGCACCCACATTATATGACCACTGGTGCCCATGGTGATGCTACACATGCATTATATTACCACATAGATAAAATCTCCACAATTTGGATCCTGCCAGTAATCCAACAAATGGCAACCCTACGACTACAACTCCTGATAATCCTGCTAATCCGACTGCAGCAAAGTGATGTGATAGCTGCTGCAGCTACTGTACAGAGAAAGGAACAATTGGACAAGGCTAATGCTCAAGTATATCAAGACGGTGATGATCTATGGACTATACAGTTCACTCCACTACACAAGGGAACCTATTCTATTTGCATTGAGGCCCGTGCTGCATACGGACTGCAGGCCGTTAGCAACAAGTATTGATGTGACATGCTTGCATAATAAACTCAGAACACACGTTAATTTGTACAAATAATTACCATTGTGGATTCATTCGACAAAACAAAATAATGATAACTTACATACAATAATTATGCAGTACAAAAGTCAAGCCATACACACAGATAAACAAAAACTCCGACGAGTTGATACTGATTGTTGTCCATACTGCCCACTTGCTGTCAGGTTTAAAGTGATGCTGGTAGTACTTGGAGGATTAAAGTAAATTGTCCATTCATTTTGACTCTTTACAATTTGCACAGCAACTTTCTCTGCGACCGATTTTTGGTACGAGTAATATCCTGGAGCATGTCTAGAGCCTGAACACGACGCTGATCCACTGAGCTTCAGGTTATGGTGTTCTCTAGGTTGAACATTTTCAGGAGAACTGGTAAAAGCTACCATTACTCTGAATACTACCATCACTCCTGGTTTGAAGGTGCTCGGTATTTTAATAGGTTCAATTTGAATATTTAGGATAGCAATATGAGTGCCAACTTTCCCGACACTAATGTTGTCAGATGTTGCAGGCGTCCATTTCACTGCAGTTATTTCGATTTTTTCAGTCTCTTGTCTATCCCATTTTAGCTGACTCAGCTCTTTCAGTCTGGAGGTGACTTGTGCACAGAGGCAGGGGCGGATCCAGGGGTGATTTTGAGGGGCTGAAGCCCCCCCCTTTTGAAAAAACTACCATGTGTTGTAGTCTGACTCTACAACAATTTTGCCACCAATTATGCATCTGTAGACTCACTTAAAATCACTTGAGAGATGCTAGACAACAGCTACTAGGAGTATAAAGGATCTAGGGTAGCTAGCTGGACGTACCTAGCTAGCTAGCTAGCTGTACGTACTTACGTACATCTGATCAGTACAGTATCACCATAGTATTAAAAGTAAGTGCAGAGGTCAAAGTATTCTACTCATTAATATGAAAGTTCAAAGGTCAAATCTTGCCCCTTTCTAGCTAGCCCCCCCCTTTTGTTTTTCCTGGATCCGCCCCTGAGAGGGCCAGTAGTTCCGTGTCTTCCTTGCAGGCTAGAGCTCTTCTGGCAAAGCTCAGAGCACCCTCCATGCTCGTAATGGCTGTCTCGTGGTATTCTTTCTGTGCCCACAATTCTTTAAGGTCCTTTGTACAAGCATCGTCAATCTCCTGGAGCATTTTTTTTTGTTTTTGTTTTATTTTTGCAATGAGTATACTAACTTTCTTACTAATTTCATCTTTGATTGGAGCAGAACTTTCTGCCTTGTCCTTTTCAACAGATGAGATATACTTCCAGTTATTTTCGAATTCTCTTAACTTGGAATTAGTGATGTCAGCTAACTCATTGATGGTCTTCTCTGCTTCCATTCTTGATTCATTATCAATGTTCCTGATATCATGACCGTTATGTGCGCTCATAAAACAGTAAATACAAGCTAACACTTGACATGACTTGCAGTAAACCTTGAGACCTTCTTCTGGGTGGACAGTACAGTAGTAGGTCTTCTTCGGCTGGAGCTTACTTTGGCTTTCCTCGTCACCACTGACAATTTCGTGCGATCGAAAAGTCTTGCATCGTTTGTGAGCTGCTAGACACTCATTGCAGATATGGGAGCAAGTGTTACAATAAGCCACTACATTGTTGTTATCTTCGCACTGCTGACAAGTGGCCGGGGTGTGTGTGTCCTCCTTGCTTGGTATTAATGTGTAGTCATTTAGAAAGCCCTTCACTCCATTAGGGGGCATCTATACATGTGTAAAGCAAAATCAGGTATACATGTACGACGGTAAACGAAATGTGTATGTATGCATGACAGTCTAACGTCACCTACCTGATGCTGTGTCCTGCACTGAGGACAGGTTAGGCTTTTCTTGTCTTTGGTCTTCTCGTGAGCTTCCTCAAGACAATGGAGACAGAAGCTGTGACAACACGGTAACACTTTGGGCTCTCTGAAACCACTCAGACACACACTACAATTCTCGGCTACTGCTAAAGCTTTACTCAGAGCCATTGTCTATATAACTTCACAGAGCAAAAATCTTGTTAATTAGTGATAGAGTACATACGGGCCACAAACATACCGATGAACAATTGTCAATGATATTCATAAATACAAAGCATTCAATAGGTCAACATCATAATAATTATGATTTCAGCAGAAAAGCTATAATAACTTACAAATAGCATGAGACCAAGTGTTTTATGAAATATACAGGCACAAGCACGACTCGAGGGCAGAGCCCCAAAGGCGAGTTGACCGTATATCTTGCATAAAACACGAGGGATTCTCATGCATGCTATATAATTATGCGTGTGTTTTATATCACGACGACCCCTTACCAAATCATCCTCGAGGCTACGCGACTGTGTAATAAAAATAAATATAACACAGAAGAGACTGTATGACTTTTGTTACACGCTTATAAAATTAATCTTGACAACATGATATAAATAAGTCGGATATAGTACATGCAACCACCTACATGTATACCACATAAGTATAATTATAGTCATACTGCGTCTTCACAATAAAAGCATTACACCATAACCTCCCTAAGGAACAAAAAAGTCAACATAATTGATACAAATAATGGTAAAAGCCACACTAAGATTGTAATATGAGAGAGAGCTACGTACTACAGAGAGCTTACGGTTACATGCATGCATGTGTATAGCTGCAGCTAGATATCTGTTACTGCATGTGTGTACAGAGAAAGGAACAACCGGAAAAGGCTAATGCTCAAGTATACCAAGACGGTGATGATCTATGGAGTATACAGTTCACTCCACTACACAAAGGAACCTATTCTATTTGCATTGAGGCCCGTGCTGCATACGAACTGCAGGCCGTTAGCAACAAGTATAGATGTGACATTAAGAAACGAGCACAGGTGTGTAAACATTTTAACTGGTACTGCCATTGTGGACTTACCTTTACAAGGAAAATCTGCATACATGTACATGTGGTGTTTAAGATGAAGCCTTACACAAGTATATAGCACAAATGACGTAACACAATTCCGACCAAATTTAACATTGAACCTATACTTGCGCAAATAAAGTTTTGCAGTGTTTGGAAAGTTTTTTTGTTCATCCCGCCCACTTGCTGTCAAGTTTAAAGTGATGCTGGTGGTTTCACTTGGAGGAGAAAAATCAAATGTCCATTCATTTTGACTTTTTGTAACATTCATGGCAGCATTGTCTGTGAAAGCTTGTGGTATATAGGTGTCGTCGTTGGCATTGTTTATATACATAAGAGTATGCAAGCCATGTGTGAAGATAACCCACGGACACAGAGAGGTCGAGATACCAGGTAACCATGGGCACCAGTGGTCGTGGGTGCAGTGATAATCAGATATGTATGCATGCATGGTCACTGTTTCTGTATGTAAGTCAATAATTACATAACAGTTAGACACTGTTTTGGAGGTGTCTATGGGATTTAGAAGCCCAAAGGCACTGATTTAGTATCCCGAGCGTAGCGAGGGTACTAAAGTGGCTGAGGGCTTCTAAATCACATGGACACTGACAAAAGTGTCTAACTCATTTAGATACTAGTGCGCATGCGCAAACCGCTTGACTACAATACAATTACTTGACAACGGAATACTAGGTATACTAAGTAAATTTGCAGGTATACTAAGTCCCATATAGTATACCTGCTCTGAGGCACTTTTCCCATGTACTTCCCATGTACTTCCCATGCATGTAGATCTTATCAACTAGTGTCTAAATAATATTATTATATACATATAAACTTGGGGTAATAATTGATCTTGTACAATGTACACATTTTCTCTAGTAGTACAATTACGTTCCTACTATACTGATCCACTGAGCCTCAGATTATGGTTCTCTCTAGGCCAGAAATGTTTAGGTGTATAGGCGAAAGCTGTCATCACTTTAAACAGTTATAATTATAATTAGTGATCTAAAGGTGATCGGCATTTCAATAGGATCAGTACAAGTTTCGGATGTCTTGCAGTAAAGATTATCCTCAGGGTGAACAGTACAATAGTATGTCTTCTTCGACTGAGCAGTACTTTCAATTTCAGATTCCTTGTCACCAATGACAATTTCGTGCAATCGAAACGTTTTGAATTCTTTGTGAGCTGCTAGACACTTATCACAGATATGGGAGCAAGTGCTGCAATAAGCCACTGCATTGTTGTTATCCTCGCACTGCTGACAAGTGGCCAGGGTGTGTGTGTCCTCCTTAATTGCTGCTCAGTAACGTGTTCAGACAATCATGTAACCCAGAATGGACATGTATACATATACACAGTGCCGTGCAGAAAAAAAGCACACACATGAAATTTACAATACTTAACAGAAGCTGTGACAACACGACAACACTTTGGGCTCTCTGAAACCACTCAGACACACACTACAACTCAACTCCTCAGATACTAGCTGGCAACTCTATACCGGCCATTTTTCAGTAGTATACATGTTTTGTGTGGGTGACGTACGCGTGCATGACATGCATGATGGACATGCATGTGTGATAGGTTCCCCATATATATACACACGTATCCCAGATTCCAATATCAGTAATTGAGTTCACAGAGTCAGGCCCACATGGAAATAAGAAATTTCACACAACAGCAAGCCACAATTACACAGTAAAAACAGATGTGTTATAATAACATAAAACATCTCAAATAAAATGCATCATTTGAAATTTAATGTAGAAATGACATAAATTAACACTAAAATACGATGATGCATCCCATATAACATATGTGTTTTTGCTGTGTACATGAATAGTGAGTTTTTGGCCCTCAATAAATTCGTCTGAATTTCAAAATTTCATAACCACTGAATATTCCTTAATTAAAAAGCTCCTTCTAACTATGTATATGCTTGCTGGACCAGGCCAAACTCAATGCAAATAGAATTTAGAGTCAATGACACACATTTGCTGATATTCATAAGTTATCCCACCTAGCCAAAAGAATTCTTATTAAACCACAAAACAAAATGGCAGAGAAACCAACCCCTTGTTTAGTGTGCACTGATGACTCTAAGGAGCTCATTCCTACTCCATGCACGAATGGCTGTAAGCTTGGCGAAAAGATATCAGAGAATAATATAAATAATGAAGTGACTTGTCAGCAAAAACACAAGGTGAGCTGATATAACCATTTTGTTATACCAGTAGGTACAAACTAGCGGTATACTCCACATATTATTGTACACATTATAATTGTAAAACAAGCGTTACAAAGTGTACATGCACATGCAGGTGCCAGCTGAAGGTGTTGGGCAAAGCCAGCAATTAAACAGAACCTCCTACTCCACTGAAAAAGTGCTCTATACACAAGAAGTACGATGAAGAATGCTATTGCAAGAATTGCCACAAGTTGATCTGTTTCAAATGCTTCGCAGAAAAGCATCAAGATCATGTCTATGGAGATATCAATGAAGAAACGAGGAAAAACGTACAGGAAAAGATAGGCACGCTCCTTAGAGAGACCAAGCCTACATTTGCTAAAGCTCAAGCTCATCTTGAATATGTCAACAGCATTGAAGGAGCAAAAATCGAAAGGAACGAAAAAGAGCACTTAGAATCTAAAATAAAAGAGCATTTTGATTTGATGATTACACAACTTCAGGAACAGCGAGCTGAAACATTACAAGAAGCCGAAGAAGCATGCTACAGTGACCTGAAAAAGATTTGGGGCCAGAAAACGACACTTGAAGACGCCATTAAAAAATACAAGAAAGCTCTAGATGACTCGGAAGAGATAGTTGAATCTGACAACAACCAGAAAGTTATACAAGATGGGCAAGTTATTATTAACTCTTTGCAAAATGTCACAAAGCTAGAACTAGATCTGAAAGACAGTGAAGCATTAGAAATGGAATCTAGAAAATACACACCACCATGTTCTGAAGATCAAGGTAAAGTAGAGCTAGTTACGACAGAACCAGAACTGATACTTGACTATAAACTTTTCCCACAAACTATGCTCCTCAGAGATAAAGTAAGTATTGAACTGCAAGTGTTCCTAAAAATTGGAGATCACGAATCGAAAAAGAAAGGAGTGTGCAAGCCATGTGTGAAGATAACTCACGGACACAGCGAGGTCGAGATACCAGATAACACGTACATTATCGAGATGAAAGAAGACAAATGGTTGATTTCTTTCCACCCAGTTGTTGCAGGGCACCACTCAATCGTTGTGAGTGTAGAAACAGACGTTGCAGGCAAGAAAATCAGCAATAGGATGGAACAATCAATAAAAGTCAAGGGGAAAAAATCGATTCAGCCAGGAGACACGGTGGAGAGAGGGCCAGACTGGTGTGAGCAAGACAAGAGGCAAGAAGTAGGAACGGTTCTTAAAGTGGATGAGGGGAAGGTGCAGGTAAAGTGGGTGGACAAGGAGGAGGAGTGTAAGTGGGGGCTCGACGGCTTGTTCGAAGTGCAGCTGAAACACGTGGACAGCAAAAAAGAAGCATAAACAATCCCCTAGTAATTGCACTGCTATACAGTATAATTTTAATTAGTAAAATGTGTGCATTGCAATTGTACAAGAGCAATTATTTACCCAAGTTTGATGATAATTAATGATTACTTACACCTATATGTACGCTAGCAACCATAGGAAAATATCGTGTGATAGGATTCAAGCCTCAGAAGTAATGGAATCACCTTGATCAAGATAGTTCCCCAGATCACACGCATACATACAGAAACAGTGACCATGCATGCATACATATAACTGCACTCACATTGTATGACCACTGGTGCCATGCCGCTACACATGCATTACCACATAATACATTTAAGGCAATACTGAAAGCATGTGATTAAAGTAAGTGAATTCATAACAGAAAACTTTTAAAGAAAATATAAGTGTAAAGAAGCTGCTTGTGTGTATAAGGTGTTTGCTAGGTCCTTTCAGGCATTCAAAGTATCGACAATGGCTACACCATTAACAAATGAAATTTCAACAAGTAGCAGTTCAGCTTCGAACAGCAACCTTCCCAATTTGGATCCTGCCAGTAATCCAACAAATGGCAACCCTACGACTTCAACTCCTGCTAATCCGACTGCAACAAACAACAATCCTTCACCGGCAAGTAACCCTAGCCCTACAGGTATACTCAACACTCTGCCTTCAAAACTTAATGCCGCTATTGAGGCTATTGCAAAAATTCTACCCGATATCAACAAAACTATCCAAGAAAATGAAAGGCAACTTGATGAAATGAAACGAAGGGCAGAAACTGGAGAACAATTTGACCAAACTGACTTACATCTTCAAGAATTTCAATCTCGAGTTACTGAAGCAAAAACGTTTTTGAACATCCTAAAACCATTAGCTGAGTATGGAGCCAAAGATAAAACCGAAATATATGCTGAACTAGAGAAACGAAAGCAATCTAAGCTTCAAGAGTTCATCAACGATTTGCGTGCAAGATTTGGAACATGCCGGGATCAATTTCTTAAATTTGAGGGATCCTGTAACGAATTCGAAAGAAGAGCCTCAGACAGTATTGAAAGAACCAAAGCCAGTGTCACTAGCAACAGCCAGGAGGTGAGGGAAGCACAACAGAAGTTCACAAATGCCTCATTCAAAATGACGCTTGCTGTAGGGACATGTCGCCTTTTTGCAGTAATACTTTTCTTGGCATCGGTTCTGAGCATTTGTGGATACATATCACAGCCATGGACAACCATTATTTTTTCAGCATTGATAATGTTTGCAGCATGGATTTATCAATACTTTTTTGCAGAAGTAGCGGTGACTGAGAGACACACAGCAATACACAAACAAACAGCACACAGGAGCATAAGAAACGAACAGAAAAGTATTCGACAACTTCAAGAACAAATGTGCAAAATCAAGCAACAAATAAGCGAGAAATGGGAAGATTTACAGCTAGTTCATGATGAAATGCAAAGAATCAGAAAGCCTTACGGATATGACACAATAAAGCACAATTTGGAAGTATTGACTGTACATTCAAAAAGAATTTTAAAGGATCTTGAGCAAGTTGGTGAAAATTTAAGCAGCAAGCCGAATGAAATTGTGAGTGACACCGTGCCTGGAGGTCGAAACGAAATAGAAGTGGTCCATAGTTTCCATGAATTTATCGAGGTACACTCTGACAATGGAGACAGCCCACAAGTAGCAAGGCAATCACAGACTGTATACGAAGATGCTTCACAGGAAGTTTCACAAATTGGACGCTTAAAACATCCTAGTCCAGAGTTTGGCCCGAGCAGGAAGTTTTCTTTGGTCAAGATATCCTCTGGAGCCCAATCTATCCACGAAAGGGTTCACTTCTCTTTAAACGAATTCGAATCAAAAATGAAAGACGGTTGCAAACCAACTGTCAAAATCGCTCATGGCTACAATAGAATTGATATTCCTACACTACCAACTGTCAAGCAACATGGAAAACAGTGGCTTGTTGCTTTCTCCCCAGTAGTGGCGGGTTGTCACCTGATAACTGTCACCATAGATACGGAAATCACAGGAAACGTAATTCAAAATGAAAGGATCATGATCGAAAACAGAGAATCGATTCAGCCGGGTAACGAAGTGGAACGAGGTCCTGATTGGAATGATATAGATCAGCGGCACTGTGTTGGTGAGGTTTTGAGTGTGAGCGAGGACGATTCGGTGAGAGTTCAGTGGAGAGATGGGACAGAAGGAGAATACAAGTGGGGGCAGGATAACTCATACGAGGTGCAGCTAAAAATGTGACTCGATCTATACAATTAGAAACAATAAAGTACACATAGTTAATACTCTTTCAACTATAGTCTATAGTAATAATTACCTTGCGCACATGTAAAAGTTGAACACTTTAAAATTTGATTTTGAGCTCATAATTCTAAAACAACTTTCAAATTGTATGTCAAAAAAATCGATGTATATACGCAACATGCATAATTATAAAGAACGGGGGGAGGCCCTGCAACACAAGAGGGTTAGATATTCATAATTACCACAGGTATTCCAGGTATAGTGTAACTAATATCAGGCAGTATTAATTATAGCTTTAGCTGGCAGACAGCGTACAGGACAGGACATAATTACACAATATGTACATGTTACGATGTAGCACAACGGTTAATGTAATTTTATGTAGCCTCAGGTACACACTTAACGCCCAAAGAAGTCACACTATATACATGTACAACTGAGTACAATCCTCATGTTGTATACTCAAGCCATGTTACAGTATCATATCATAATTACACAAACAGAAGCCACAAATACAATTAGTGTTATAGTTAGCACACACCACAGATAAGAGCATTGTGCACCTGCTAGTCAGAATGTAACTGCACACTGCCATGTTAAAATAATAACGTGCATGCACTGCATGTACGTACAATTACCCAAGTTTGAACATTATACCACTTAGTATATACACGTTTACATTTACAATCCTGTTAACTACATGTATAAGCAACCAAGTCTATATGAAAAGGTCATGCAGTGGTGGTGTTGATGTGGTATGGTGCATGGGGCTATGGGTCGAAGGCAACAGTGTTACCTTTTCTTAAGACTCATTTAGTATAATGGCCACTTTAAATATTCATAACATTTCTAAGATTGTATAGTTCAGGGAATGAGCAAAGAAAACTTGATGCCATAAAATTTCACAGAACAGCAAGCCACTAATTATTGATAAGAGTATACACCACAGATAAGATTCGAACTATTGTGCAATTCCTAGCAAGTACTCCACAACAAAGACAGGGACACCACCATTATTTTAGGCAGACTATTTAATAGGCAACACATACCGTCAGCATCAGATGATTTCAGCAGATCCAGAGATCTAAAGAACGAGCAATGGCGGAGAGTGCAGTGAAAGAAGAGCTGAAATGTTCCATTTGCTTGGACAATTTCAAGAATCCCAAAGTGTTGCCGTGTTGTCACAGCTTTTGTCTCCATTGTCTGGAGGGAGCTCATGAGAGAACCAAGAACAAGAAAAGCCTAACCTGTCCTCAGTGCAAGGCTAAACAGCAGGTGACAAACTACACGCTATAATTATGTATACATATATATACATGCATGCAACCTAGCTGTTTAAAATGTGCAACCTATATGCATGTACTGACAAAGATTATATCATAGTACACACTTACTATAAATTCGGCTTATAATTATTATAATTATATACAGGTTCCTACCAATGGTCCCCGTGGTTTCCCCGATGATTACACCCTTGCTAATCAGAAACAAGCTACTACAATCACACCAGTTTGTGAGCAATGTGATGATAGCAACAAACCAGTGGCGTATTGCCACACCTGCTCAGACTGCCTGTGTGAAGAGTGCTTGAAAGCTCACAAAAGAGTAAAAGCTCTTCGAGATCACAAGACAGTCAATATCACTCCTGGAAACGCTCTTGATATCGGGCCCCAGTCAAAGAAGAGCTATTTGTGCAGTATTCACCCCAAAAAACCACTAGAGCTTTATTGCAAGAGTTGTAAGAGCTTGGCCTGCCTCCTGTGCTTTGTGGGGCTACACAACGGCCATGACATTGGAAGCATCAATGGTAAAGCACGACAAAAAGTGGAACAAAGTATCAACAATCTGGTAAAAGAAACAGATTTAAAATTGACAGAATTCAAAGACAATTTAAAATACGTTTCTGCCCTTGAAAATGAAAAAACAGAAGTTTCAACTCCACTCAAAGTTGAAGTCGATAAGAAGGTTAATTTTCTCATTCAACAACTTGAAGCAAGGCGTAAAGAACTACACAAGGAGATTGATGATGCTTGTACGAAAGTCCTTAAAGAGCTATGGGCACAAAAAGAATACCATGAGACAGCCATTACGAGTATGGAGGGTGCTCTGAGCTTTGCCAGAAGAGCTCTAGCCTGCAAGGAAGACACGGAACTACTGGCCCTCTGTGCACAAGTTACCTCCAGACTAAAAGAACTGAGTCAGCTGAAATTTGACAGTCGATCCGTAGAGAAAATTGAAATGACAACCCTCGAATTTAAAGAAAGTAATGAACAAATGCCTGTATTTGCACAGCCTTTGGGGAAAGTTTCCAAAATGGGAAGGTCACCAGTCGGTGCTAAACTTGTTGTTGGGAAATTACAATCAGCAGCTGCTAGGCCAACCATACAAGTCACCACCGATAAGCAAGAAAATCATATCCTATGTCCTTTAGGTGAAGACGCTCGCATTCAAGTTACAGCAAGAGTGAACATGAACGGAAAAAATGCTCTAAAAAACACAAAACTAACCATTTCAACCGAATCAAATGTGGGTTTTGGTAATACTAGACGCCACCCAGTATCTTTTTACGGTGCTGAACAATTGCAAATAGATGTCCAAGAGAATACTCAACCCAATAGTTGGACAGTGATAGTCAAGCCTAAAAGTATCGGGGAATGCAGAGTAACATTTCGAGTACGTGGGAAATATGGAGACACACATCTGGAAGATAGTGCTGGACATATTATTGTTGAAGCATACAACATTTAGCTTTTGTTGAACTCCTAAACGCATTTGACAGAGAGTATAATTGTGCAATTATGTAATTTAGAATATCGTAATTTAGAATATCGTGCACGTAGTTATATACCAAGATTTAAACTATGCAACAATTATTAATGAACATTGCACACATAAATTATAGTACTGTGTAGTACATTATACTCACATCTTAATTTGCTAAACATTGACTGTACGATGGTGCAACGTGTACTATGGGGGCCGGGGTGTGGCTATTTAGTGTCCATGTATAAATGCACAAGAAGTTTACCTTGTAGATAATAAACAAGGTTATAACAACGAACTTAAGAAATCACCTGACTTCTATACTTTCATATTGCTTGTTCATATCACCAGTTCAGAGAAGGGAGAAATATTGTTTCACAAAGTAGCACTGAAGCCACTTATTGATAGAGTACATGAAACACACCACATGCAGGTAGACTAGGGTTATCTTATCCAGGATTCGACGAAAAACCTACAAAGGGGAAAAAGGCGGTCAGAATCACATGCTTTCAGCAAATCTAGAGAAACAAGCAATGGCAGAAAGTGCAGTGAAAGAAAAGCTGAAATGTTCCACTTGCTTGGACAATTTCAAGAATCCCAAAGTGTTGCCGTGTTGTCACAGCTTCTGTCTCCATTGTCTGGAGGGATCTCATGAGAAAACCAAAGACAAGAAAAGCCTAACCTGCCCTGAATGCAAGGCTAGTCATCAGGCAAATTAACTAAACCGTAGCATTTTTAAGAACTATCCGTATACGTATAATTATAATTATGCATTCATATATATAGTAAAGATTAAACACTTCACATAGAGCAGGTAGAAAACACACGTTATGTTTTACGTACATGCATACATGTACAATACCTGTTCAATATGTACAAGCTAATTAACTGGTTTGCATGTACTGACACAAAAAATAAACACTAAGTTGGCTTTATATTGCATGCAGGTTCCTACCAATGGTCCCCGTGGTTTCCCAGACAACTACACACTTGCTAATCAGAAACACGCCCCAACAACCACACCAGTTTGTGAGCAATGCGGCGACAAGAACAAACCAGTGGAGTACAGTGACACCTGCTCAGAGTACCAATGTGAAGAGTGTTTGAGAACCCCCAAAAAACATAAGGGTGATCAAAATCACGAGACAGTCATTAAAGCCCAGTTAAAGAAGAGCTATTTGTGTAGTATTCACCCCGAAGAACCACTAAGGCTTTACTGCAAGAGTTGTAAGAGCTTGGCCTGCCTCCTGTGCTTTGTGGGGCTACACAACGGCCATGACATTGAGATCATTGATGACAAAACAAAACAAGAAGTGGAACAAAGTATCAATAATCTGGTAAAAGTAACAGATTCGAAATTGAAGGAATTTGAAGAGAACTTGAAATATGTTTCTGCCCTTGAAAAGGAAAAAGCAGAAGCTTCCATTACACTCAAAACTCAAGTCGATAAGAAAGTACATTTTCTCACCCAACAACTTGAAGCAAGGCGTAAAGAACTATACACAAGGAGATTGACGATGCTTGTACGAAGGACCTCAATAAATTGTGTGTACAGAAAGAATACCACGAGACAGCCATTACGAGCATGGAGGGTGCTCTGAGCTTTGCCAGAAGAGGAGCTCTAGCCTGCAAGGAAGACACGGAACTATTGGCTCTCTGCAAATTGAAATAGCTGAATCAGCTAAAATGGGATAGTCAAGAAACTGAGGAAATTGAAATTACAACCATCGAATTCAAACATCCTCAGGAGAGGGAAACAGATACGGCAGTTGGGGAGATACAAACAGAAGTACATACGCCAGATATACAAATTACCGCAGAAGAGCTGCATAATCATGTTCAATTTTCTGATGGTTGTAGTATTACGTTTCAAGTAACGGCAGTAGTGAATTTTAAATGGAAATCGAAAACCCCTAAACTAACTGCTTCAGCAACTTATAGATCCCAGCAGTACGAATTGTACGAAACTATAACTGAAGAAAATGCTACAGCAAACTGTTGGACAGTCAAGTTTACTCCTAAAGAACCAAGTATTTACACGATTACATTTCAAGTCAATGGGGACTATGGAGGCACATACCTATACCAAAGTGCTGAATACCAAATCGAAATATATTAACACTATACAAAATATTCCCAATTATACGAAGCATTACGAGCAGCACTAACTTAGTGTTGTAGAACTGTATACAATGTCTGGTCATTATTATAATTATTAGCTATGTATCAGATTGCAAATAATTATTATACTGCTTTTCTACATAATTATTATTGTACACATACACTGTTCATGTAACTCATTTTCGTTTTCTTCTTCTTAGCACATGTATGCATGCCATCAGTTACAGCGATCTAATTATGCCTCAGTTGCGCATGCACAGCAAGGTATATACGGTAACATAGCCTGTGTGTGTGTGTGTGTGTGTGTGTGTGTGTGTGTAGAATGTTACAGCTGCTCTTTTTTGGATTGCAATTAGTGGATTTACAAAATAATGCTTCGTTCTCGAGTTATGCCTATTTTGCTTACTTTGTTGCAGGCGGGAGGGGGTGAAATGATGGGTACTTGTAATGGCCGATTTGTATGTCACCAGCTGTCAGAGTATAGTCTGCACTTCTAATAGCTTAATTGCTGCTATATACATGTACATGCACTAATTAAATGCCTATAGGGGATTGAAAAACAGATCCCATGCATAATATTGGCAGGGGCAAATCTAGAGGGTAGCAGAGAGTGCTCTAGCACCCCCCCTGACCTTTGAGAATTTAATCAGTTATCTGCATGTGTGTGTCTCACTCATGCATTGACTGATTGAAGACTGAAGTCACTCCTAGACTTGGTACTAGCTGAGTACGAGTATAGCTGTAGACCTAAACATTTCATTTTAAAAATACGAAAAGGGTTGGACAGATGTTCACATGCACTATTCAACTTAATTCTTATGGGTTAGCCTTGCACTAAAGCGCTAGTTTTAGCTACAAGAGTCAGAGTCCAACTGATACAACTAAAGATTCTGAAGAGACTTGCAACAGCCTTCACTGTAAGTAAAATTAGCCACAACTGGAGAACAAAGCTTTAGTTGCATATCCACGAATCAAAATCCAAGAGAACGTGGCTAGAAGCCTACAGAAGCTGTTAGTTTACGTTGCATTGCAACCGTTGACCAGACACAGTCAGCTTTACCATATCCCGTGTGCGGCTACGCCTCGAAGCATAACAATGGCTATATATAGCTAGTTACTCACAATACAGCACTGCACATGCAGTGTTAACACATGTCACTCATATACAAATACAGTTGTGCAACACTATATATACATATAGGATACGTACCTCAGTAATAATACTAATATTATGGTTAAGCAACTCTATGGTATGACTGGAAGATGAGCCCCACCTATCTTCCAGGAATTCCCTTGCATATAATAAACAACAAGCCTCAATTTGACTGAGTTTGAGTTGCATGGTAAGCCCAGTAGTTAGACAAGCTAGAAAGTGAATGTGTCTATTGCTTAGCCAGTAGACATGCAGACACAATGAATGTGATATCATTCACTGAACTAAGTCATAATTTTCTATCTTTTAGGTTGTTGCTGCTTTATCGTTAGAACGCCATCTTGTATTGCTAATATTCATAAAGAATGGATAAATTCATTGCTAGCATTCGCCGAAAGTACAAAGAGAGATCCTTAAATCGTGAAGAGCAATGGCCACCAGTTTCTGGAGAGAGGCTCATTAACTTGCAGTTAGTGGAGACTGACAAGAAAGAAGGATTTAGAGCAGGCTTGCCACAACATGGTGCACCTGATGATAATGTCAAGCGTACTCCAATTCTCCATGGTGACCTGTTCAAAATCGAAAAAAACAAAAAACCAGTCAAGAAGCTCATTGTTGAAGGCAATGCTGGGATTGGTAAAACCACACTGTGTACCATGCTTGCTGAAGGGTGGGCAAAGGGCAAGATCCTAACACAATTTGACTGTGTTCTGTTGCTTCCACTGAGAGAACATGGAGTATCCTCTGCCACAAGTCTCGCTGAACTGTTCAAACTTCTCCACTCCAGTGAGAGGATCCGCACATCTGTTATAGAAGAGTTGGAGGAGAGAGAGGGAGAAGGTGTCCTCATCATAGCTGATGGCTGGGATGAGCTTAGTGCAGAAAATTGTTTGAAAATGTCCTTTCTTTACAAGCTTTTCTTTGGTGATTTTCTTCCATTTGCTTCTATTCTTCTAACGTCCCGACCTTCTGCTTCAGCTCCTCTTCACAACCTTCCTTCTGTGAATCGCTTGGTTGAGGTAGTTGGTTTTAATGAGGAGAATATCAAGCAGTACATAGAATCAGAGTTTGAGCAATTCCCGGAGAAAGTATCTTCTCTTATCGAGCAACTTGAGAACAACCCAGTCATTCAGAGTGTGTGTTCTGTGCCCCTCAATTGTGCCATTGTTTGTAACTTGTGGCACATTTTAGATCAAGAGCTTCCTTGTACGCTAACTGAGCTGTACACTCAAATTGTTCTTAGCATTATCCTTCGCAATGTCAAAAAGAAGTTCCCTGATTGTCCAATTAGCCTCAATGGGTTTGATGAGATTCCGAATGACCTGCAAGACGTATTTTGGTTGATTTGTAAGTTTGCTTACGAGTGCTTATTATTAGATCAGCTGGTTTTCTCAGAAGCTAAATTGTCCTCTCGCTTACCTGAAGTTGGTGACAAGTTGCTGTGCTTTGGTCTGTTGCAGTCTGCACGATCACTTCTACCTGTCGGTCATGGCCTGTCTTTTCACTTTGCTCACCTGACCATCCAGGAGTTCTTGGCTGCCCTCCATCTTGCTACTCTATCCAATAAAGAGAAACTGAAGGTTGTTAAGGCTCATTCTAAGAGTGGACGTTTTTACATGGTGTGGAGATTTATGTTTGGTCTTGCTAGTAAGCACCATGGTAGCCGTAGCGATAAGGTGATCAGTTTGGATGATGGTTTGATGGATAAATGTCTTGTGGCTGAAGAGTTTTATCATGGTGTTTTGGCTTTATGTCATGCTGCTTTCGAAGCTTCAGACCCTAGCATCTCAACAGAAGTTTGTAGAAGGTATGGAAAATATCTATTAGACGGTCATTTCTACACTCCCTTTGACCGTGTAGCTAGCTTCTATGTTCTTCGTACTGCTGAAATATGTGATGATTTGGTTATCAGAATGGGTGTTTGTGTAATGAATGATAAACTATTGAAGGAAATAACTGACATACTTTCTAATGCAAATGGTAAACTGCAAGTCCAACAGTTACACCTCCAGCAGACTAAGTTGTCTGACAAAGGTGTTGCTGATCTATTCAAGAGAGCCTCAGCTGCCTTTACAACTTTAGAACATCTCCTTCTGCATCACAACAACTTCACTGACATCATGTCATCATTCACGCAAACATCTTGTATGAGCCTCAGAAAACTGGACTTATCTCAAAATCCTCTTGGAGTTTCTGGTATACAGTCATTAGAGACAGCTGTACGGGCAGGAGTTCTTGTTAACATTAGGTCGCTGTTCTTGTCCAACACCCTCACTGATGATGCTGACGTCAATGGAGCTCTACTGACCACCCTCTTACAGTCCATTGCCTCTCACTGTGCTGAACTGAGACGCTTAGACCTTTCTCATAATAATCTTGGTTTACCTGGATTATGTTCAGTTGTGGAGAACATTCCGCTACGATTGGATGACATTGAATTATCAGCTACCCATCTCACCACTTCATTTCACTCAGAGTCTCAATACACAGTCACCTGTGAGATGCTGAACATCAACGCAAACAGTTTAACGATGATGGATCTGATTGGCTCTAATTTCAGTGGAGCTGCTGGAACTCTTTTACTGGCGAAGTTTCTTCAAGCATTTCAATCACTGAAACGTCTTTACTGCCTTGACTGTTCTCTCACCTCTGCCGACATCATAATGCTTATCCACCATCTCAAGTCTGCTAATGTGGTATGTAAGACTTTAAATAGGTTGTATCTCAACAACAACTCCATTGATGATGAGGGAGTGATGGCTTTCACTGAGTGTCTACCAGAGCTGTTTCCTAGACTGAACAAGTTTGAGTTAAAATTCCAGGATGGCGTTATTCTCCGTGGTAATCCTGTGAGCAAGGAGTTGACACTCATGTGCAACGAATACTTGAAGGTATCAATCTACATATATTTGTATATAATTATGGCATTCAGTTTATTAGTATATCACCCTGTTTTATAGTCCTTATTGCCAACACATGCAGGTCTTGAAGAAAGCAACCCCAGTAACAAGTTTACCTCCACAAAATGAAGAGGTATAAGTATATATTTAAAAGAAATTTACAGTCAATATTATTTTCTTAGATGAATCGTGTTTTCCATTATTTTGGGGATATGTTACTGTCGAAGAACATTTACGTGGCTGAAGCGGTGAGTGTGTCATCATTATTAATTATACAATAATTATATTGATCTCATCAGTATAGATCTCTTCAGATGATGATAATAATGACAGCATTGATTCATGGTATTGCACTAACGAACCAGTAGAACACCATCCAATAGATGAGGTTGTGGATACAGTGGACACTCCTAGTGATGTCACTGATCCAGACACTCTCATCAATGAACAGAGCTTCTCTCAAGCATCACCAGTAGAGCACCACCCCACAGCTAGTGACGAGGCTACTTGTACTACAACCCTGCAGTCTACACACAGAACAGACCAGCACACAACAGGTGCATGAGTATCCTATCTATGCATAATTATATAGTTGTAGTGTAGATGCAGCTGAATATACCATATCAGATACAGCTTCTGTATAGTCACTAAAGAAGGAGATACCTCACAAGATGTCCTCACTTCATATCCACACACTAATAGTTCACTCGGGAGCTTTTTATCATTGAATTGTTCTGCATGTATGCTTGGAAATTTCATATCAGATTCTATGTAATCACAATAATTCATCATTTAACCACCCCTTCCTTTTTCCAGGAGCTAGTGAACCGAGGACTGTGACCATTGAGGAATTGAAGGAGCGTACAAAAGTAACTGACTCTCAACTTGACACTGAAATTGAAGAGACAGACATGTTGGACATGGCAGCTTACTTTGACAATGTGGAGACCTACCCTGCTATGTTGGGGCTGAGCCCTGCTGAACAGAAAGATGTTAAATATGCTTTGTTTCTCAATGACATGCAAACAGCAATGTTTCATACTCTAAAGGTGTGGAGACAGCATAATCCAAGTGCAGCCACGTACCGAGCACTAGTGGACATTGTACTGGATATGAGAATGAAAGAATTGGCCACTTACATTTGTCAGTCAGCAGCTAGGTAAGTGAATCATGCTGTCATCGTTTTTCAGTATAATATTTCACACACGCAGAAAACCTGAACCTGTGATGTGCAATAGAACCTAACTCTCTTATGTGCATGCATGTCATATACCTGTACTGTCTTAGTCAATTTACTTCTTATAGTTTGATTTCTGCTATTAATGTTATGTGACCGTTCAAATAGTAGTCCTGATGCAGTCCTGATGTTAAACAATTTGATAACTACATTAAAATTGCCCCATGCAGTGTTGCAAGAATCAGAGGAGTATCGACAGGCGCGATGCAGCTATAACCATTAGTCTTTGATTGAACGCTGATTATCTGCCCATGCCGTGTGTTATTATACTGAGTGTAAAGGGTAATATGTAGGCGATTGAATATGCTACAACATAATTATGTCCAAACATTTTTCCATGACAACATAAGGTGGTGGGTCTGTGGTGATTAATAAAACAGTAAACAATTGTTACAGTTTGTTGGCAATTGGTTATAATTATATAGGGGAGAGAAAAGGTCAATGGTTTCCGGCAAAGGTTTAGAACTTTGTCACAACATCTATATATATATATGAAAGGTCGATGTTACACACATTTTTTTTACGATCACCCCTATTTTCACCTAAAATGATTTTTCATTCACTGATATCAGCACAATTTCTTTCAATCTTGCATTACATTAAGTACAACAACTCACCCCAATAGGTATTTTACTCTCTAGACTGGATGCACTGTACATGTACATGCGCGCATGCACTAAAGGCCTATGGGTATATACAGCTTTGCAGCTCTTTTCTGACTATGTTAGCTAAAAGTGTGTGCAAAGAAAAGATTCTGCATATCCACGAATCAAATCCAAGAGAACGTGGCTATATATAGTTTTCGTTGCATTGCAACCGTTGAGCAGTTACAGCTGGAATACACACATTCACACACACACACACATGCAGTCAGCTTTACCGTATCCCTAGTTTGGCTACGCCTCTATAGTGCAGTAAAGCACATGCAGTGTTAACATATACTATAGCTCATACAAATACAGTTGTGCAACACTATAGGATACGTACCTCAGTAATAATATTATAGCACGAGTAACCAAGCAGCAGTTGAAGGCAAATTCTTGTAAAGATAGCAAGGGGATCGATGCATTGGCATGCACCCAGCCATGATCAAGTGGTGAATATATTTTAGGCATCTGTTCAGCCAAATTCTAGAGAATTTGAGACAATTAGGCTGTATACATGCGTCTTCCAAGTCAACGCACATGCACTGCAAGATTATGCAAATGGCTAATTGCACGAGGCATATTTTTTAACCTTTTTGTTTCGAGCTTATTACATAGCTTTACTAGTTAAGCTCGAAACAAAAGGTTCAACATATAGGGCTCTATAGGGGATAGCAACAAAGTTGCAGACTCCCTGTTTATATTGCTATACATACTATAAGTCTCCCCTGTCTAACACTAGCCTCGAGACCAGCCGTTCGTTATCTGAAAGAACGCCTGGTCAAGTTCTAATGTGCAACTTGTCTAGCTGAGTCAGCGTTTTATAGCATCATAATGATATTCATGGGTAATACACCTTGGGCGGACCTTGTGCGGGCAATTACCGGTCCAAGAAATTCCTGGACCGCTGGACGAGTGCTACATTGGAACTTGACCAGGCGTTCTTTCAGATAACGAACGGCTGGTCTCGAGGCTAGTCTAACACTACTATATATATCTCACGTACGTCTTTTTCTCTGAATTGCTATTTTAGCTTAGGCACCGTCACTCCTCACAGCACTGATGGTGCATGGAGAGACCTTTCATCCCCGCTCATTCACTCACACCCTCATTCTCATAGCCTCCTCTAGTGGATAGAGATGTTAACCCTCGCCTCACTAGCTGCAAGACGAGCCAGTAAAGCAGCACCAGACATCCCCTCCTCTATAAAGTAACCCTGCATGGATATAATAATTATATTATGAAGGAGAATGTACAGCCTTAATTAGGCAACCAGTTAACTAGTGGTTGTGCTGTGCTAATGCCTATCGCCATGTTTTGCTTTCGCTTAGAATTAAGATGTCATTAGTTTGCTTTGTCCATACATTAAACAATGTTTAATACGGCAACGAATAGTATACAAATTGAACTGAATCTATATGTTGGGAATGATGACATAATATTATTGGAATACATGGGTATAGTAGATAAAGCAATAAAATATAGCCTGTAAGAAATTAAAACTTGTAAAGACTGTGTTATGTCTTATGATATTAATTTTGTGTAGATGGTGCAGTGGCTTACCAGGATTCGGCAGAGACTTCACTCAGCCACGAGTTAGTACGTATGCGCAATAAAAAAGGGGTGGATCTGCATAAGTGCTTACATGGGGAATTCCCATGAACCTACAAGCTACGCCCCTCTTTTTTGAATACAAGAAGCCTTGTTGAGCTTAGCCTCCTTCACCGGCCTTCATAGGAAAGAAGTGGGAAGTGCGGCCTGGGATCGAGGCTATGTTGAGCTCAGTACTGAAGATCTACTACTGAATTGGTAATCTTAGAAGTGCACGCGTGTCCATTGGCATTGCTCAGTAGAGAGACAGGGACTCTCTCTGATACCTTGTCAATATTATTAAAACGTTAAGTCTGACATGTATACCATAATTATAATGAGAATTGTAAGAAGATAGGAAGAGTGTGCAACATTTGCTGCTGGCTCACATTCGTTGACTGTAATTTCAAATGCAAAGTTCTAGCTAACGTACTTTGGACTTTGTGGCTGCTACAGTAGTCTCGACTCGCGGACCAGACCCTGAAAGGGTCTGGTCAATTTCACCAGATTTGTGTTGACCGCACCACAAATATTCGTGGCGCTCTAAGTGGCTGATAAGTGTTTGTAAATTGTGACCAGCACAGCTGCACAGCTAGCCTCGAGACCAGGCCGATTAAAATACGGCCTGGTCTCTATTACATGGGTGATAGTGCACATGCGCAAACTGAGTCACCCAGAATCTGGGTGACTCGTTATACTTTAGTAAACCTTTGTAAAATTAAACCGTAAACTAGTTTGATTACTAGTTTCTTTCCGTATTAATTTTAACAAATACTTGTCTCCTGTGAAGCTGTGACTTATGCTCTCTATTGCGTTGTCGAGAAGACTTGCTGGCTAGCTGTGGCCCTCTATGGTGTTGTCGAGAAGGCTTGCACACTAGTCTGAAGCCAGAAGAAGCTCTCATTTGTACAGAAACCAAGTTCAAAACATCACGACCATCCACCATAATAGAGCTAGAGGTAGATGAGAGCCTCTTCTGGTTTCAGACTAGTGTGCAAGCCTTCTCGACAACACCGTAGAGGGCCACAGCTAGCTAGCTAGGCTATAAAGCTTCATATACATAGTAGATGGTACGTGAGCGTGTATGGACCACGCATATGATTAATTACACATGCAATATAGGTACCAGGCCGTATTTTAATCAGCCTGGATTCGAGGCTATATACTGCACATCTAGCTAAAATAGATTTGTTTCACACATCCTCCTCTAACCACTAACCACTTATCAATGCAAATAGCCACTTTGACCATGTGTAATTTTCCAGCCGATACATCATTTCACAGATTATATACAAACTGTTGTATAACCTGTGAAATGAAACCTTAAATCACTATAATTATGCACATGCATACAGTACTTGCACATGTAGACATATGCATAATTATGTCTGTTCCACTGTAACTGCTCAACCGGGTTGCAATGCGACGAAAACCAGCTTCAATAGGCTTCTATATAATTATATTGCTACATTCTGATTCATGCAATATGGATTTGCAATTTTTTTCACGAGTTGTGGCTACTTTACTTTATACAGTGAAGGCTGTTGCAGTATTTTCAGAATCTTTCATATAGCATCATCTGTTGGCTCAAACTTTCGATTCAACTCATGAGTTAGCCTTGCATGCACCAAAAGGCTAGCTGTTTGTTGGCTACAAGAGAGCTGCAAAGCTGTACACTATACTGCCAGCATGCAGCCTGCATGCATGTGTAAACTCTGACATCTGCAGAACCACCCATTTTTAACTTGATGACACAAAATGCTATAATTATATACTTTTCATTTATTAATAAATATCATTCATCAAACCATCAGATATAAACTTCTGTTTTCATAAGCTCTTCTTCTATAATTATAGCACATTCTGACATTTTTTATTACGTAATGCAATTAATAATCATAATCATAGTATAATGCTATAACACTCTAAACATGCCGAGAGGTATATTAGTACAGCGCAGCTTGCAACATTCATTTGTTGAGGTATAATTATATACTATACTTCAGTTACGATTCTCTATCTTCTATACAGGTTGATCGTTGTTGCTGCTTTTATCACTATAACAAAACAATTGGATCGATTTTTTAAAAGCAGAATTTGTTTCATCACAAATAACTCAAAAGTCACTCTTGACATTATCTGTGTAGTTGGAACTATCAGATATATGTATTATTGGGTTAGATTTAAGTATGGAAGCATTGAGTGAGCTTGTTGAAGGAATTAAAGAGGCTTACAGAGAGAGGCAATTAAACACTGAAGAGCGATGGCCACCAGTTAGAGGAGACAAGCTGATAAACTTGCAGTTAGTGGAGGCTGCAAAAGAAGAAGGATTTAGAGCTGGCTTGCCACAACATGGTGCATCTGATGATAAGGTCAAACGTACTCCAATTCTCCATGGTGACCTGTTCAAAGTTGAAGAAAGCAAGAAACCAGTCAAAAAGTTCATCGTTGAAGGTAATGCTGGGATTGGTAAAACCACACTGTGTACCATGCTTGCTGAAGGGTGGGCAGAGGGAAAGATCCTGACACAATTCGACTGTGCATGTTCTGTTGCTTCCGCTAAGAGATCAGTTAGTCAGCTCAGCTTCTTCTCTTCCTGACCTCCTGGCCCTTCATCACCCCGATGAGATCATCTGTGAGTCTGTTACTCAACAACTAAAGAAGACAAGAGGAAAGGGAGTTCTGATCATAGCTGATGGATGGGACGAGCTCAGTGAAGCAAATCGTTTGAAGAGGTCTTTTTTACACAACCTTTTGTTTGGACGTCTTCTTCCTTCAGCTTCTATTCTTCTCACCTCACGACCTTCTGCTTCAGTTCCTCTTCATAACCTTCCTTCTGTGAACCGTGTGGTTGAGGTAGTTGGTTTTAATGAAGAGAATATCAAGCAGTACATAGAATCAGAGTTTGAGCAATTCCCAGAGAAAGCTTCTTCTCTTATCGAGCAGCTTGAGAACAAGCCAGTAATTCAGAGTGTGTGTTCTGTGCCCCTCAATTGTACCATTGTTTGTAACTTGTGGCACACTTCAGACCAAGAGCTTCCTCGTACGCTAACTGAGCTGTACACTCAAATTGTTCTTAGCATTATCCTTCGCAATGTCAAAAAGAAGTTCCCTGATTGTCCAATTAGCCTCAATAATTTTGATGAGATTCCGAATAATCTACAAGACACATTTTGGTTGACCTGTGAATTTGCCTACGAGTGCTTATTATTAGATCAGCTGGTTTTCTCAGAAGCTAAATTGTCCTCTTGCTTACCCAACATTGGTGACAAGTTGCTGTGCTTTGGTCTGTTGCAGTCTGCACGATCCCTTCTACCTGTTGGTCATGGCCTGTCTTTTCACTTTGCTCACCTGACCATCCAGGAGTTCTTGGCTGCCCTCCATCTTGCTACTCTACCCGATGAGGAGAAACTGAAAGTTGTTGAGACTAATGCTGACAGTGGCCGGTTTGACATGGTGTGGAGGTTTATGTTTGGTCTTGCTAGTAAACACGATGGCAGACCTAGTCGTAGTGATAAGGTGATCAGTTTGGATGATGGTAGTTTCCTGGATCTGGTGACTATTGAATTTTCTGCACTATGTCATTTGGCTTTTGAAGCTTCAGATCCTGGCCTTGCGATAAAAGTTTGTAATAATAAGTGTGTTCAACATAAATTCGATTTCAGCACTCTCAGCACTTTCTTTGACTGTGTAGCTTGGTTGTATGTTCTGTATAATGCTGGAAAATGTGATGATTTGGAGATCGGAGTATATGATTGTACAATAAATAATAAACTGTTGAAGGAACTAACTGACATACTTTCAAATGCAAATGGTAAACCGCAAGTACGAAAATTATCCTTCATACAGGCTGAATTATCTGACAAAGGTGTTGCTGATCTATTCAAGAGAGCCTCAGCTGCCTTTACAACTCTACATTATCTCTCTTTATCTGAGAACAACTTCACTGACATCATGTCGTCATTCATCCACACATCTTGTACGAGTCTCACAGAACTGAACTTATCTCACAACCCTCTTGGAGTGTCTGGCATACAGTCATTAGAGACAGCTGTATAGTCTGGTGCTCTTATCAGCCTGAAGGACCTGGAGCTCTCCAACACCCTCACTGACGATGCTGACGTCAATGGAGCTCTACTGACTACCCTCTTACAGTCCATTACCTCTCACTGTGCTGATCTGGTAGAATTTGACCTCTCTGATAACAATCTAGCTTTACCTGAATTATATTCTGTTGTGGAGAACATTCCGTTAGGCTTGAATCATATTGATTTATCAGATACCCATCTCACTATGGGGGGTGATCACCGCCAAAATTAGCAGTACAAAAATCAAAAATGATGCTGTTTTAAAATGATGCTGTTTTTTTACAGAGGGTTTTAAAAAAATGATGCTGTTTTAAAATGATGCCTTTTTTTTACAGAGGGTTTTAAAAAAATGATGCTGTTTTAAAATGATGCCGTTTTTTTACAGAGGGTTTTAAAAAAATGATGCTGTTTTAAAATGATGCTGTTTTTTTTATAGAGGGTTTTAAAAAAATGATGCTGTTTTTTTTACAGAGGATTTAAAAAAAATGGTGCTGTTTTTTTTTTACGGAGGTATGTTTTAAAAAATGGTGCTGTTTAGGTGGATTTTTTCAGAGGTGCAATTTTTGGAGAGGTGAGTTTTTATGAGGTGCCATTTTGTCCAACTCCTCCCAATCATTTTCATCTAGATGGTCACATGATTTGGTCACATGACACATGATTTTGCTTTCTCTTTCAACAAAGTTGTTCATGGTCAAGACAAGAACTGAACATAGTGATTTCTGAAATGCAAATTCTGCTTGTGGTTTCCATCAATGTGTTTACCTATACTGATCTGTGTGACAAATTCCCTACACACCAACTCTAAAGTCAGAAGGCATGACTCTAGCACATCCCTAGATAACAACCTGCCATCTTGCAGAACTTGCATTTCAGAAATCACTCTGTTCAGTGCTTGTCTTGACCATGAACTCATACTCGGTACTCAACTTTGTCGAAAGAGAGAGCAAAATCATGTATCATGTGACCAAATCATGTGACCATCTAGATGAAAATGATTGGGAGGAGTTGGATAAAATGGCACCTCATAAAAACGCACCTCTCCAAAAATTGCACCTCTCTGAAAAAATCTTAAAACCCTCTGTAAAAAAAACAGCATCATTTTAAAACAGCATCATTTTTTTACTGTAAAAAACGGCATCATTTTAAAACAGCATCATTTTTTTAAAACCCTCTGTAAAAAAACGGTATTATTTTAAAACAGCATTATTTTTTTAAAACCCTCTGTAAAAAAAACGGCATCATTTTAAAACAGCATCATTTTTTAAAACCCTCTGTAAAAAAAACGGCATCATTTTAAAACAGCATCATTTTTTTAAAACCCTCTGTAAAAAAAACGGCATCATTTTAAAACAGCATCATTTTTGTACTGCTAATTTTGGCGGTGATCACCTCCCATATCTCACCACTTCATTTCACTCAGAGTCTCAATACACAGTCACTTGTGAGATGCTGAATCTCCACCCAAACAGTTTAACAACAATGAACTTGGATGGCTTCAATTTCAGTGGAATTGCTGGAACTATGTTTTTGGCAAAGATTCTTCAAGCATTTCAATCACTGGAATTACTTAGCTGCTCCTACTGCTCTCTCACCTCTGCCGACATTATAATGCTTATCCATCATCTCAAGTCCGCTAATGTGGTATGTAAGAATTTATATTCGTTGGATCTCAGGGACAACTCCATTGATGATGAGGGAGTGATAACTCTTACCAAATGTCTACCAGAGCTGTTCCCTAGTCTGGACAGCTTCACTGTCAGTTTCCAAGGTGCTGTTTATTTCCGAGGTAATCCAGTGAGCGAGGAGTTCATACTCATGTGCAACGAACAGTTGAAGGTACTCACTCTATAGTTCATGATCATGTTGCATTTATCTTAATACAAATCCATGCAGGTTATACGGAATTTTGCAGTGCTAAATGAGTGGGAGAGAACATGTTTACCTCCACAAAATGAAGTGGTAAATAAATTCTTGATTAATGTATAATCATCGATCGTTATTTTACTAGATGAATTGTACTTTCCATTCTCTTTGGGATACGCTACTGTGGGAGTGATTGACATGGCTCCAGTGGTGAGTGTGCATGTCATCAAAATGTGTGCATAATAGGCTGAACTGATTATTGCGATCTTATTAGATATCTTCAGCTGTTTCCAGTAACCGAATAGTTTATGAGGTTGTCAATAATGTGGACACTCCTAGTGATGTCACTGATCCAGACACTCTCTCTCAAGCATCACCAGTAGAGCACCACCCCACAGCTAGTGACGAGGCTACTTGCACTACAGCCCTGCAGTATACATATAGAACAGATCAACATACAACAGGTGAGCGTTGTCATCCATAATTATCGGTACGTAGTTGACATAGGGTTGATGCAGCTGAATATCGTATCTCAATATTAGACACAGCTGCTGATGTCACTGAAGGAGATACCTCACAAGATGTCCTCCCTTCATATCCACACACCATTCCCTCAGGTATGTGTGAATCAGCTGCATGACTATAATTACGTAACACATTAATTTTAGAGTACGTCTAGACATAATTATTGTACAGTTAGTGAAGTATTTCACGTCTGGTCAATTAGTTCACTATTGGAGATTCTGCTCATTAACCACACCCCTTTCTTTCTCCTAGGAGGTGATGGACTGAGGACTGTGACCATTGAGGAATTGAAGGAGCGTACAAAAGTGACCGACTCTCAACTTGATACTGAAGTGAAAGAGACAGACATGTTGGACCTGGCAGATCACTTTGACAATGTTGAGACCTACCCTGCTATGTTGGGGCTGAGCCCTGCTGAACAGAAAGATGTTAAATATGCTTTGTTTCTCAATGACATGCAAACAGCAATGTTTCATACTCTAAAGGTGTGGAGACAGCATAAGCGGAAACCACACCTCCTAATTAATGACTCATTTCCGGGAATAACTAGTTGTACACTTGTTACAAATTTTTATGATGTTACAATTTTGTTGTACTTGTAATAACAATTATAATCATTGCTAATATTTTTACAGTGCTAACTAGTGTTCAAGCTGGCGCTGTGCTAATGCCTCTCGCCATGTTTTTGCTTTCGCTGAAAAGTATTAGAGTGTTATATTAGTTTCTATAATGAATTTTATATTAAAGTTAGCTTATCTATATAAAATCACTGAGAAGAAAAGACTTATTTACATGCATCTATTGTTGTATTATGTGGCTTACTAGGACCTCAAGAAAGAAGAAAATTGATTCTTCCAAGATCTGTAGTTCAGTGTATATAATATCTAAGAAGAAAAGACCTGTGTACATGCATATTGTTATCTATATTGTTATATGGTAGTGTTTTGTGGCTTACCAGGCCTTCAAGACAAAGATGATTCTGCCAGGAGGATCTGGATCTGGATCTTGGATATTATTATTTTCTCACACGTGGGGAATGAGCGCGCATGCGCATTACATACACAGGAATAATTAAAGGGTGTGTCCAAAGAGATCAATTTCACAAATGGCTACTGCTAGCTAGCTGTTTTAACAGATATTTTCTGAGTATTGTAGCTAACAAAAAGCTAGCGCTTTAGTGCAAGGCTAACTCATATGTTGAATAGAAAGTTTGTGTGGACAGATGATGCTATGAAAGATTCTGAAGAGACTGCAACAGCCTTCAATGTGAGTCAAACTAGCCATAACTCGAGAAAGAAGCTTTAGTTTGCAAATCCACGAATCAAAATCCAAGAGAACGTGGCTAGAAGCCTATAGAAGCTGTTAGTTTTCGTCGCATTGCAACCGTTGAGCAGTTACAGCTGGAACAGACACACAGACACACAGACACACAGACACACACACACACAGTCAGCTTTACCGTATCTCTCGTGCGGCTACGCCTCGAGGCATAACTACATGTACATGTACAATGTATATGATAATGTAGCTGATCAGTTACTCTGCTGGCTCTTCATCAGAACTCAGGCTGGCAGTACTAGAGCTTGGCACGTTGGCACTATAGATCTTGGCCTTGAGAAATAGTGGTCCAGTTTCTGTGCTGCTCTCAATCAACTTCCTCTGTGGTAGATTATTAATCAGTTGCACAGTGCATTGCGCATGTGCAAGAAATAGTTTATAGCCACACCTGCTTCAATTAATAAAGAGCTAGCTAGCGTGCTTAGTTAACTTACACTGAAGAATCAACGTTACTATAGTATAGCTAGCTCTTAGTCTAAGGCAAACAAACAGCATGTCTAAGACTTATAGACATGCTGTTTGTTTGCCACTAATCTATACCAGTAATTCCCAGGCTGAAGACAGTCATCAGATCAGAGAAGGTGGGGCTCTTAGTGTAGATTTTGCAGAGGAAGGGGGGGCTCCAGCCCCCAAAGCCCTGCCCCTCCCTACGCCCCTGACACAGACACACACACAGACACACAGACACACAAACACACTACCGTATACCTCGCTTGCGCATGCACACCGAGGCATAATAATAGCATGAGTAACCAAGCAGCAATTGAAGGCAAATTCTTAGCAAGGGGATGCATTGGTACCCAGCCATATGATCAAGTGGTGCATATAATTATTTGCCAAGTTCGACAATTAGGCTCTATAATTATATATACATCTTCCAAGTCAACGCACATGCACTGCATGCAAGATTATGCAAATGGCTATAATTGCACAAGGATATTTTTGAACATTTTGTTTCAAGCTTATTACATAGCTTTACTAGTTAACAATTGAAACAAAAGGTTCAACATAGGGCTCTAGGGAATACCAACGACACCCTGCATGTCTAACGCTAACTGTATACATGCATGCATGCAGCTATTAAGTATATATACAGCTCACGCATGTCTTTTTCTCTGAATTGCTATTTTAGCTTAGGCACCGTCACTCCTCACAGCACTGATGATGGAGACCTTTCATACCTGCCCACTCACTCACACCTCATTCTCATACCTTCCTCCCAGTCACAACCGACGCAGTGGCTAGTCGAGGTGTGGTGTATGCTGATAGCCTATAGTGGATAGAGAGGTTAATTAGGCAACCAACTAGTGGTGCAAGCTGTGCTAATGCCTCTCGCCATGTTTTTGCTTTTGCTTAGAATTAAGATGTCGCTTTGCCATCAAACAATGTTAATACGGCAACGAATAGTACAAGGTTGCGAATGATGACATAATTATTGGAATACATGGGTATAAAATAGATAAAAGTTGTAAAGACTGTTATGTCTTATGATAATTATTTGTGTAGATGGTGGCTTACCAGGATTTGGCTATAAAGCAGAGACTTCATAAGTGACCATGAGTTAGTACGCATGCGCAATAAAAAAGGGGTGGATCTTTTGACACATGGGGAATTCCCATGAACCTACAAGCTACGCCCCTCCTTGTTGAACCGATTATGGAACAACATGACAAGCCTTGTTGAGCTCAGTAATGTACTGAAGATCTTCTACTACTGAATTGGTAAGCACAGTAAATCTCAGAAGTGCACGCGTGTCCATTGCTCAGTAGAGAGACAGGGACTCTCTCTGATATCTTGTCAATATTAAAATTTCAATGATAAAACGTTAAGTCAATGAGAATTCAAGATAGGAAGAGTGTGCAACATTTGCTGCTGGTTTACATTCGTTGACTGTAATTTCAAATGCAAAGTTCTAGCTAACGTACTTTGGACTTTGTGGCTGCTTTGGGTGTACAGTAGTCTCGACTCGCGGACCAGACCCTGAAGGGTCTGGTCAATTCACCATACAGAGTTGTGTTGACCGCGCCACAAATATTTGTGGCGCTCTAAGTGGCTGATAAGTGTTTGTAGTCTACACAGCTAGATTTGATTATGTGGTTTCACACAGCAAACAGCCACTTAGACCATGTGTAATTTGCCAGACGATACATTGTAACCAGTGGCGGATCTAGGATTCTTGAAAGGGGGGTTCCAGTGGCACAGGGCTCTGAGCGGGTCAAGGGCTGTTAAATTTACCTAAAAAAAAGGTCGTCACTTCTTCGAAACAGTGAGCATGCGCATTAACACACCGAATTTTTTCCTAAAAACAAGGTCATCACTTTTCATAAGCAGTCTGCATGCACTACGCTGGAGAGTTTTTAGCCTTTATATAGTCACTGAAACTGCACAGACAAAGCTTTGCAGGACTAGCAAGGACTAATTGTAAGTGAGAAGTGCAGTGAAAGCTAGTAAGAAAGGAACAACTTGCTAACTAGTTGCTTGAGCCTCCCACTCACTTCTTTCTCTCAAAGGGGGGTTCAATTGAACCCAAAGAACCCCCTCTGAATCCGCCACTGGTAACGGCTGACTTGCGAGTATACAGCTGCCCCGATACCCAACTATCCTCAATCGACATTATCCCTGACAAGTTATCAGTGCATAGCGTGTTTAATAGCTGATTTTTGCCTGCCAGTACGATGCAAGCTACATACAGCACTGCTGAACTATATACTCTATACCCTCCAGTCTAGCTAATCCTGCTCCAATCAGGCAACATGCGGATACAGCTAAGTCAGGCTCAGTACATATAGCAATAACAGTTTTTCAGTGTTCAGTATCATGGTAATGTGAGCAAAAACCTCCCATGAATGATGATGCATGTCCAACCTCCTCTGCCGTAAATGCCAGACCTACGTTACACTAGCAATAATTAAAATTTCACAGTTTATACACTGTTTTAGATCACGTTTACCATAAATACTGCAATCTGATTGACTCAAAGGAAGTGTTCTATCCAACTTAGAAAAGCATGTACTTACTTATACTTCACTTAGAAAATCATGTAGCCAAAGATTAGATAAGAACATTCAAATCTGATTGGCTAGATACTCATGGCTATGATCTAAAATGCTTAGACACTGTTTAGGAAGTTTCTATGACTTAGAAGCCCTTAGGGCTGGTTGTTGTGTCCCGAACGCAGTGAGGGTTCTACTTGCCCTGAGGACTTCTATGGAAACTTCCTAATTATAAAACAGTGTCTAACTATTGTATAACCTGTAAAACCTCAATCACTATATGTACATGCATACGTGCACATGCAGACATATGCATAATTATGTCTGTCCCAGCTGTAACTGCTCAACAATGTTGCAATGCAACGAAAACCAGCTTCTATTATTATAATTGCTACATGCATATGGATTTGATTTTCACGAGTTATGGCTACTTTACTTTATACAGTGAAGGCTGTTGCAGTATTTTGCATCATCTGTTGGCTCAAACTTTCGATTTATGAGTTAGCCTTGCACTAAAGGGCTAGCTGTTTGTTGGCTACAAGAGAGCTGCAAAGCTGTACACTATACTGCCAGCAGCCATGCATGCATGCATGCATGCATGTGTAAACTCTGACATCTCAGTGCAGAACCACCCGTTTTTAACTTGATGACACGAAATGCTAATATCATTCATCAAACCATCAAATATAAACTTCTGTCTTCATAAACTCTTCTTCTATAATTATAGCACATTCTGACATTTTTTATTATTGTAACCGTAATGCAATTAATAATCATAATCATGTATAATGCAAACATTCTATAACACTCTAAACATGCCGAGAGGCATTAGTACAGCGCAGCTTGCAACATTCATTTGTTGAGGTATATAATTATATATAATATTAAGTTACGATTCTCTATCTTCTATACAGGTTGATCGTTGTTGCTGCTTTTATCACTATAACTAATAAAACAATTGGATCGATTTTTTAAAAGCAGAATTTGATTAATCACGAATAACTCCAAAGTTACTCTTGACATTATCTGCATGTGTAGTTGGAACTATCAATCAATTGATATATACGAAAAACTTAACACTGGTTTATTATTGGGACAATTTTTAGGATCATTAAATTTAGGATCATTAAGTATGGAAGCATTGAGTGAGCTTGTTGAAGGAATTAAAGAGGCTTACAGAGAGAGGCAATTAAACACAGAGGAACAATGGCCACCAGTTAGAGGAGACAAGCTGATAAACTTGCAGTTAGTGGAGGCTGCAAAAGAAGAAGGATTTAAAGCTGGCTTGCCACAACATGGTACACCTGGTGATACGGTCAAACGTACTCCAATTCTCCATGGTGACCTGTTCAAAATTGAAGAAAGCAAGAAACCAGTCAAAAAGCTCATCGTTGAAGGTAATGCCGGGATTGGTAAAACCACACTGTGTACCATGCTTGCTGAAGGGTGGGCAGAGGGCAAGACCCTGACACAATTCAACTGTGTTCTGTTGCTTCCACTAAGAGATCAGTTAGTCAGCTCAGCTTCTTCTCTTCCTGACCTCCTGGCCCTTCATCACCCCGATGAGACCATCTGTGAGTCTGTTGCTCAACAACTAAAGAAGACAAGAGGAAAGGGAGTTCTGATCATAGCTGATGGATGGGACGAGCTCAGTGAAGCAAATCGTTCGAAGAGGTCTTTTTTACACAGCCTTTTGTTTGGACGTCTTCTTCCTTCAGCTTCTATTCTTCTCACCTCACGACCTTCTGTTTCAGCTCCTCTTCACAACCTTCCTTCTGTGAACCGTGTGGTTGAGGTAGTTGGTTTTAATGAAGAGAGTATCAAGCAGTACATAGAATCAGAGTTTGAGCAATTCCCAGAGAAAGCTTCTTCTCTTATCGAGCAGCTTGAGAACAACCCAGTTATTCAGAGTGTGTGTTCTGTGCCCCTCAATTGTGCCATTGTTTGTAACTTGTGGCACACTTTAGACCAAGAGCTTCCTCGTACGTTAACTGAGCTGTACACTCAAATTGTTCTTAACATTATCCTTCGCAATGTTAAAAAGAAGTTCCCTGATTGTCCGATTAGCCTAAATAGATTTGATGAGATTCCGAATGATATACAAGACGTATTCTGGTTGACCTGTGAGTTTGCCTACGAATGCTTATTATTAGATCAGCTGGTTTTCTCAAAAGCTGAATTGTCCTCTCGCTTACCCGAAGTTGGTGACAAGTTGCAGTGCTTTGGTCTGTTGCAGTCTGCACGATCACTTCTACCTGTCGGTCATGGCCTGTCTTTTCACTTTGCTCACCTGACCATCCAGGAGTTCTTGGCTGCCCTCCATCTTGCTACTCTACCCAATGAGGAGAAACTGAAGATTATTGAGGCTAATGCTGACAGTGGTCGGTTCAACATGGTGTGGAGGTTTATGTTTGGTCTTGCTAGTAAGTACAATGGTAGCCATAGTGATAAGGTGATCAGTTTGGATGATAGTTTGATGGATCAATTTTTAGTTGCTAAATATCGTGATTGGCTTGTTGTAAAAAATTGTGGTTTGTTGTCTTCATGTCATGCTGCTTTCGAAGCTTTAGACCCTAGATTCTCAACCAAAGTTGGTAAAATGTATGGGAACGATTTATTGATCTGTGATTTCAGCACTCTCTTTGACTATGTAGCTTGTTTCTATGTTCTTCGTCATGCTGAGCAGTGTTGTGTTATGGTTATCAGAATATCCGATTGTGCAATCGATGATAAACTGTTGAAGGAAATAACTGACATACTTTCTAATGCAAATGGTAAACTGCAAGTACGAGAATTATCCCTCAAACAGACTAAGTTGTCTGACAAAGGTGTTGCTGATCTATTCAAGAGAGCCTCAGCTGCCTTTACAATTTTAGGTCATCTCTCGTTGTCTAAGAACAACTTCACTGACATCATGTCGTCATTCACCCACACATCTTGTACGAGCCTCACACGACTGGACTTATCCCACAATCCTCTTGGAGTGTCTGGCCTACAGTCATTAGAGACAGCTATACAGTCTGGTGCTCTTATGAATCTGGTGTATCTACACTTGTCCAACACCCTCACTGACGATGCTGACGTCAATGGAGCTCTGCTGACCACCCTCTTACAGTCAATTGCCTCTCACTGTGCCAAACTGGTAAACTTGGATATCTCTGATAATAATCTTAGTTTACTTGGATTATGTTCAGTTGTGGAGAACATTCCATTAGGATTGGATATGATTGACTTATCAGTTACCCATTTCACCACTTCATTTCACTCAGAGTCTCAATACACAGTCACCTGTGAGATGCTCACAAACCTTTTAACAACAATATACTTGTCTGACTCCAATTTCAGTGGAACTGCCGGAACGCTCTTACTGGCAAAGATTCTTCAAGCATTTCCATCTCTAGAAGATCTTTACTGCTGGCGTTGTTCTCTCACCTCTACCGACATCATAATGCTTATCCACCATCTCAAGTCCGCTAATGTGATATGTATGAATTTACACTCGTTGGATCTCAGGAACAACTGCATTGATGACGAGGGAGTGATAGCTCTCACTGAGTGTCTACCAGAGCTGTTCCCTAGTCTGGAGAGTTTCTTTTTAAATCCTCATTGTTATGGTGTTGCTCTCCATGGTAATCCAGTGAGCGAGGAGTTGATACCCATGTGCAATGAACAGTTGAAGGTACTCACTCTATAGTTCATGATTATGTTGCATTTATCTTAATACACAGACCATACGGGAATCAAGGAATTCTGCAGTGCTGACTGAGTGGGAGAGAACATGTTTACCTCCACAAAATCAAACAGTAAGTAAATTATTGATTCAGTATAACAATTTCACTCATCATTTTCTAGATGAATCGTACTTTCCTTTCTCTTTGGGATACGCTACTGTCGGATATGGCTGATCTTGAAGTGGTGAGTGTGTATCTGTACGCATGCAATGATACTGATCATCATACATGCGGTTTTCCTCTTTTGTTCCATCATTGCGATCTTATAGATATCTAGATCTTCAGCTGCTTACAAACCAGCGGAATACTACTCAATAGTTTATGAGGTTGTGGATACAGTGGACACTCCTAGTGATGTCACTGATCCAGACACTCTCATCAATGAACAGAGCTTCTCTCAAGCATCACCAGTAGAGCACCACCCCACAGCTAGTGACGAGGCTACTTGTACAGCCCTGCAGTCTACACACAGAACAGACCAACATACAACAGGTGAGCATTTTCATCCATAATTATCGGTACGTAGTTGACGTAGGGTTGATGCAGCTGAATATATCGTATGTCAATAATTATTAGACACGGCTGTACTATCTGATGTGATTGAAGGAGATACCTCACAAGATGTCGTCACTTCATTTCCACATACCATTCCCTCAGGTATGTGTGCATGGATCAGCAGGGTGACTATAATATTACATAACACATTAAATTTTAGCAGTATAATAAAAATTATGTCAAGACATTGTACAATTAGTGAAGTATTTCACGTCTGGTCAATTAAAGGGTTCAGTTCACTATCGGACATTCCGCTCATTAACCACACCCCTTTCCTTCTCCCAGGAGCTGGTGGACTCAGGACTGTGACCATTGAGGAATTGAAGGAGTGTACTAAAGTAACCGACTCTCAACTTGACACAGAAATTGAAGAGACAGACATGTTCGACCTGGCAGATCACTTTGACAATGTTGAGACGTACCCTGTGATGTTGGGACTTAGCCCTGCTGAACAGAAAGATGTTAAATATGCTTTGTTTCTCAATGACATGCAAACAGCAATGTTTCATACTCTAAAGGTGTGGAGACAGCATAATCCAGGTGCAGCTACGTACCGAGCACTAGTGGACGTCGTACTGGATATGAGAATGGAAGAATTGGCCACTTACATTTGTCAGTCAGCAGCTATATAATAGTATAAGTGATATCATGCTGTCACCATATTTCTAAGTCAATTTACTTCCTTGATTGTATTTCATAAATGTGCAGTCCTGATGTTGATAGGGATGAAATTACCCCAGTGCTGCAAGAACAATTATAAGAGTACCGACATGCAGGCAAGATGCTCTAATCATTCTTCTTTGATTGAACACTGCATGCATGCATGCCCAATTGCATTGTTGTGTTATCATATACACTGAGTGTAATGAAAGCCCTACGGTAGCCTCGATCCCAGGCCGAGTTTTCGCTTTTATAACGGTTAGGCGAACAACCGTTATAAAAGCGAAAACTCGGCCTGGGATCGAGGCTAGCCCTACGGGTGCTGATGCCTCGGTGGATACATAGGTTTCTGTGCTCTATTATCTATGGTGCCAACCTCCAAAAACAATATCGGGGAGTGAGGACAAAAATTATAAGGGCTTTTATAGCCGGCATTGTATGACGGTTTATTCTTGGGAGGTGGGGGAGAACCTAAGTGCTAGCTGTTGGTTAATAGCTAGGATGGAGAGATAACTATATAGTGTGAGACATGCACTGTGGACTATGATCACAGCAAAGTCAGCAAGCTAGGAAGCCTGGAGTCTTGGAAAATATGGCTCCTGGTACTCTGCATGCATATGGGGCAAATATCAAAGCAAAGACAAATTAAGAAGCAACAACCATAATTATCTGTATTAATAGTCATTGTTCCTGGTACAGGATCATTTCAGCTGTAAATAGGTGCCTTGAATAAACGGGATTGGCTTTGTTCACTCGATGTCAGGAACGGAAGTTAATTAAACCACACCACACCCCTCGAATTCTTCAGCAGTTGGAAGGCAAACTAGGCATTGGCACAACAGGTCAACATAATTATGGAGGAGTAGTCAGTGGATGATGTTGAATGCCTCCTATAGAGCTGCACAGCTCTATATACTGTACTATGAGTACATTGGTACCAGGACTTCAGTGAGCAAGGTGCAGGTGCATGGACGATGAACAGACTCCCATTGCATTGTTATCAAAGTAAGTAATGACAGTGAGTTAATAGTTTTAAGAACATGTATCCTTAACGGTGTTTTGGAATCCTTCATTCGCGCATCCCACGGATTTATTGTTTTGAGCAGTAGTTTGGTCAGCATGTACTTTAATTATATAAGGGCGCACATAGTAACAAATTGACATAATTTAAGCACAAAAATGCAACGTTTAGATCACGTGTGCAATCTGAGACTTTCACTCGCAGTATTTAATTGGGATTGGGTTTGTTCACTCGATGTGAAGTACAGGAAGCTTGTTCACGTGTGAAGCACCTGACTTTTGTAAACAACACTCTTGCGCAAAATGATTAAATACTCATTAATATACTCGGATATCTACATTCACTATTCAGTCTATTTATAACATTATCATGTATATGTATACTGTGACTAGTACTACTTGGGAACAGAGAAATGATGATAGTCTACAGGTAAATAAAAGAAAATCAGTTCATAAAATAGTGATGTTTGCACTCTCTCCTAGCTTCAGAGGAGGGGGTAAGATGGTTATGTTTTTTCCACATTGGATTGAATTTATGCAATCATAATGGCATCCATTTTGGTGACATATCTCTAGCCATGATTTACGTTGAGAGTTGAAATAAATGAGCCACTCTTTATCTAGAAAACAACACGAACTGACGGGTTTGAGTGGAGATATCATTGTCCAGATGTAATTCGTGGCAACATATATATCAAGGTTGAACAGCGTTGCTGCTGCTTTAAGTTCCAGCTGTGTTCCCCAAGTGTTGGGCTTAGTGACAGAGGCCAGGTGTTCTTCAAGAGTTACCCCTGCTGTGACCCACCCCTCTAGAAGCTCACTGTTTACAGTGATAAATTCACATAGCTTGTCTCTTAGTATGCCATGTTTGTCTGAATCACCTGTTAACTGTTTAGCAAGCACTCGAAACAAACAGTTCCCATCCCCTAATACTTGGTCAATCTTCCGTCCATGATACATTAAAAATGATGTGGAATTCTTCATGTTTACACTTGTGTTTATCTGTGTGATTATTTCATTAATAATTATTAAGTAATGCAGATCCAAACCACCTTGACGTCTTGGTTACAAGTCTGAATACCCGATTGTTTGAGTGTCAAACCAAGGACATTTGCTGTAAGGATCAAGGTGTTTATGCCTGGTGAGTATACAATTTAGTACATGGTTAAGTTGCATGTTACCTGATTTTAATGCTCTGCATTTTCTATATTGACAGCATTGTTTTTTGCGTCCACTGCCCCCAAATTTAAGCATATCTTTGCATGTATGACATGAACCACAATCCTCTTTTTTGCACTCAGACCATTCGTTGCACCTCTTCCTTTTCTTTTCTCCCTGCATGCTTGTCAATAATTTATACATCTCAAATATATACATATAAGTACGTCCATACATCCATACATTAAAAAGTGTAGTGAAACAAAGAATTTACTGCTTTGTGGCTGAGAGTAGATGGAGCGTTTTCCTCTAGTAATTTCTCCTTTGCCTACAAAAATATAAGGAATGCATGCACCGTGTACCGATAATTGAAAGTGAGGACATACCTGTCTTAGTGCTTTTACCATGTGTTTAACAGGACTCTGTTGTACACTACGTTGCCCAGAACAACGAGTATTACTTTCAGGTGCTCTCTCGTCTTTCTAGAAATGCAATATCAACTATAATGTCCATATAATGAGATCATTAATTTTACTGTACCTTACGGAGAGCATCAGCTTTTTGTCCCACTCTGTTTCTGTACTTCCAATAAGACTTCGGGCGTCCACGTTTTAGCCTTGAAGTGAGGTTCAGATACTTGTGTTTGATTTGTTGGGTTTTCTTTCTTGCAGAGAAACGTGCTTGAGGCCGAAGAATCAATCCCTCAGTTTTTGGTAGAATTGCACGAAACTCTGTGATGAGGGTGTCAAGCTTAGTAGCCAATTGATCAAGCCGATCTGGACCAGTGCAGTTGTAGGTGAGTGTTTGTAACACTTTCAAGCTTGTTCTAGCGTGCTCACCACTTTGCTTTAGTGAGGTCATGAATGTCTGTATTACAGTGAGTGCATGTATAATTATGCATGGTAACTGTATTAATAAATCGGGACCATTATTAATATTTTGTTGTTGTCTCCACTTCCTCCCCGCTTACGAGAACTTTCTTTAAAGCTGCCATTTTTGTTGCCTTTGTTTCTTTCATTTTCCTAGGTCCAAGTAAATGGGTGCTGGGTTCAGAAACAGCAAAAGATGGGAAGAGCATCACCTCGTGTACATGTATGTGTGCTGGACAGCCCACTTTGCGTGTACCTTGGAGACGTGTTCCACTAGATGTTAATGTTCGTCCCTTGAAGTACTGCTGACCAAACTGGCAGTGCTGTTTTCGAATTCTTGAAACAATAAATGGGATGCCATCAAATGATATATTGTGACCTTCAATTGAATGATTCCAATACACCCTTGCCTACGTGTATAATAATTACAATAATTATTATTTTTGATTAACAATGTTATTATAATGTACGTGTACCCCTTGACTGTTCACTGACTTCATTACTTACTTTGGTAACAATGGGAGATTTGTTTCCATCGTCCACCTGCACCTGTTTGGAGAGCTTGCTCACTGACGTCCTGGTACCAAATGTACTTACAGTAGACCTGCTGTGTAGCTCTAGGAGGCTTTCAGCGTCATCCACTATTCCTCCATAGTATTGTTGGCCTATTGACTTTAATTGCTGTGCCCAATCAGGGCAGCCACCACTATAGCACTATCAGACTCACTGTTTGCCATCACTGAACTCTCAAGCCATGTGTTTGAACAATTCGCGCGCATTTCGCGGGATGTGTTGTGGTTAAATTGTTGTGGTTAAATTAACTTCCGTTCCTGACATCGAGTGAACAAAGCCAATCCCCTTAATTTAATTGTCTGCATGTCTAATGCCGAGGGGCGTTTTGTGGTTCTAGTGCATTATGACTTTGGGGTCAGTGCATTATGACTTTCAGCAGTGCATTATGCTGCATATTGCAACAACGTAGCAACGGGATATAAAATACAATAACGACAAGCTGTAGCGCATAATTAACTGAAAATGAAATAGGATTTGCAAAACTTGCGTATATATAATTATATGTGTCCATGAGTCTTTACATACTATCAGTCCTTTGAACTTGTACTTTATTATAACTCAAAAAAATATTATAAGTTTTGTAAGCGTATTGTATAGCTACATATATTAATATAATATAGCTTTGAAATTACATACTATTTTAATTGTATCCACTTGAATAGTTTGCTGGTATATCATGGTATATCGGCATGTGTTCAGATAGTGGAATTGTAGCTTGGTCCAATCCCAACAGCAATTACTTATACAAGAATAAGTTAGTGGTTTTGTAACTGCTGCTGTCATGCGTAGGATACATGTAGCTTTTTTGTTTTGTGATATGTTGTATAGGGAGTTTTTTAGCTACCAAAATCACCTTAAATCTTATGGCTCTGCCTCTTCAGTGATTCGTAGGTTCCTGTGTCTGATATTATGTTTTGTCTGATTAATCTATAAGTATAGGATATACCACACCTATAAGAGGAGGATATGCACCCATATATCCTCCGCTACCGTGGTTACTCCGAGGCATAGTCTAACCTAACCGTTATAAAAGCGAAAACTCGGCCTGGGATCGAGGCTAATTTTAGGGCTATCATTTTTGGAGGTTATGTTGTTAATAATTATATAGGTAGACCTATTGTCAGGTGAAAAATCAGCTTGTTTCGCCCATCTGTTCTCCTCCGGCAGTAGCCTCGATCCCAGGCCGAGTTTTCGCTTTTATAATGGTTAGGCGAACAACTGAGGCCAACACATTTTACAAAAGACTGGCATCACTTCTGGCAACCAAATGGAACAATCCATACAGTAGTACTATGTGCTGGCTAAGATGCCGACTATATCTTTCTCTCTCCTCCGATCATCAATCATGTCTATTAGAGGAGCAAGGTCCTCATGTGGGCACGCAGCGTTAACCCCTACAGCCGTGGACCTGGTTAACTCTGAATGTAACATTACATTATGAACTTACTCTTTTTTTCACTTACCTTGAACTTTCTCGAATCTGTCTGATAATTGATAGTACTTTACTCTAGTAGCTTTATGTTATGCAGCTTTGGCACTTCCACCGAGGCATCAGCACCTGCGGTTCTTTCATAAATTAATTTGGTTGACATAATAATACTGCCATGCGTTGCGGATTCTCAATGTGATGTACAATAATACGTAATATAAAGGTCAAGGATTACATAAACAAAAAGTCTCAGAGCCTTCTACTAATTGTTGTCCATACTGCCCACTTGCGTCCAGGTCTAAAGTTACGCTGGTAGTTCCGCTTGGAGGTTCAAAACTAACTGTCCATTCATTTTGATTTGTAGCAGCTTCTACGGTAACCTCCTTGAAGTTGTTCTTTTTGCTATAGTAAAAACTATATGACACTGTTCCACTGAGCTCCAGATTATGGTGATCTCTAGGCATGATATTTAGAATATTGGCGAAGGCTGCCATCACTTTAATTGTTACCGTTTTTAATGGTTCAAAGGTGCTCGGCATATCAATAGGTTCAATTTCAATAGTTGGTTCATCTATACGAACACCAACTTCCCCGACACTAACATTGTCAGATACTTCAAGGGTATATGTCACTGTAGTTATTTCAATTTTCTCAGTCTCTTGAATGTCCCATTTTAGCTGACTCAGCTCTTGCAGTCTGGAGGTGACTTGTGCACAGAGGGCCAGTAGTTCCGTGTCTTCCTTGCAGGCTAGAGCTCTTCTGGCAAAGCTCAGAGCACCCTCCATGTTCGTAATGGCTGTCTCGTGGTATTCTTTTTGTGCCCACACGTCTTTGAGGTCTTTCGTACAAGCATCGTCAACATCTTTGAGCAGCTGTTTTCGCGTTTCTTCAAGTTTGGCAAAGAGTTCATTAATTTCCTTATTGATTTCACTTTTCAATGGAGCACACCTTTTCGCCTTGTCCTTTTCAACCAATGAGATGTATTTCAAATTAGCTTCAAATTCTTTCAACTTGGAATCTGTGAAGTCAGCTAGCTTGCAAATGGTATTTTTCGCTTCCATCCTTGTTTCGTTGTCAATAGTCCCGATATCATGACCATAACAGTGTTTCTTCACAAAACAGTGTACACAATCCAACATTTGACATGACTTGCAGTAAACCTTGAGATTCTCCTCTGGGTGGATGGCACAATAGTACGTCTTCTTTGGCTGGAACTTACTTTCGTTTTCCCCGTTACCACGTTCATGACTTACAATTTTGTGCGAACTAAACGTCTTGTATCGTTTGTGAGCTGCTAGACAATTATTGCAGATGTGGGAGCAAGTGTTGCAATAAGCCACTGCATTGTTGTTATCCTCGCACTGCTGACAAGTGGCCGGGGTGTGTGTGTCCTCCTTGCTTGGTATTAAAGTGTAGTCATTCAGAAACCCCTTCACTCCATTAGGAGGCACCTATATACATGGGAACAGTTGAGGTATCTAATCAGCAAATGAACCAATATGTACACAGTGAAGTGCAGGGGAAAAGGCATACACATGCACAATTGCCCTGTGTGTGCGCAGGTAGGGTGATCATTGTTGTGTGTGTGTGTGTGGACACAAATGTTTGAGTGAACTATATATAGACACTTTCATGGACTGCTTTAACTGCTAAGAGACTGAGTGAACTATATATAGACACTTTCATGGACTGCTTTAACTGCTAAGAGACAGTATGAAACAATTGGCTATTTATAGTTAAAACTTGTTTTGAAGGCGACAAAAAACACTCTTTTCTAATCGATCTAATCATTGCTTTATAGATTCACGATCATATCCCCATAATAATGTTATAATAAGGTCATTACATTTATCCATTTTGTCGTAGAAATGATAACGCATTCTAAACCCTATAGTTACGATAATTATGTACAGTACTCTCCTTACTTGATGCTGTGCCCTGCACTGAGGACAAGTGAGGTGGTCTTTAGTCTTCTCGTGAGCTCCCTCCAGACAATGGAGACAGAAGCTGTGGCAACATGGCAACACTTTGGGCTCTCTGAAACCACTCAGACACACACTACAACTCAACTCCTCAGCTACTGGCAACTCTATGCTGGCCATTTTTAGTAGCACATGTTTTGTGGGGTGCATGATATGACATGCATGTGATATGATGGACCTTGTGTGATTCGCCACATCCCTCTAATTGGTTTGGAAACAAGCCACAAATACATGCACATAATTATACTATAGACATACATACACACACATGCACACACACACACGCACACGCACGCACACACACACACACGCACGCACGCACACACACACACACACACACACACATGCACACACACACACGCACACGCACACGCACACACGCACGCACGCACGCATGCACACACACACACACACACACACACACACACACACACACACACACACGGCATGATCTATACAGTATCTGGGGTCTTGAATCGGTGGAATGGAACGGTGGGGAATGGACTATTTTAACAATCATGTAACTAAGAATGTAAATGTACAATGTGCAGTGTGCAGTGTGGGGGAAAAAACAAATAATTATGCAGACTAAGCGCAATCATTCACAAACTATACCGTATAGCCGGTAATTTTCGTGAAAACTACCCAAACAATAGTAAAATTTGTACATGCAGCTCAGGATAGTGACGTTGAAGCTATTGCGATGGAATAATTTCGTTTTTAGCTCTAAAAATACACCATCGGTATATTTATAACCCATGCAAGCAGGCTATATGATATATGTACAGTCCCCTCCTTACCTGATGCTGTGTCCTGCACTGAGGACAGGTGAGTAGTCTTCTCGTGAGCTCCCTCCAGACAATGGAGACAGAAGCTGTGACAACATGGCAACACTTTGGGCTCTCTGAAACCACTGGCCATTTTCAGTAAGCACACATGCAGTTTTATGTGGGTTAGGTGTATGACATGTGTGATAGGTTCCCAGGCCACACTACACACATCACAGACCCACTATCAGTTCACAGCCCCATGGAAACAAGAAATTTCACGGAACAGCAAGCCACAATTTATGAGGTATTAAAGTCTATGCAGTTTAGTGGTCATAAGTTAACCTTGTCCTACTTTACTGAATATAATAACTAGATAACTCTATTCTACCAGGTTTGCTTAAAGCTCCTTGTAAAAAGCGCTTATCTTGATAATTAAGTTTCAACCAGCTAAAAGTTAGCATTTTTCCGTGTAGAAGTCTTGCATGGCATACTTTCCAACCACATAAAGCATAAATTAAGGCATAAAATTGACCACAGGGGTCAAACTCAACACATCTGCTATGATCTATAGTAGCCTTGAGACCAGCCGTTCGTTATCTGAAAGAACGCCTGGTCAAGTTCCAATGTAGAACTCGTTTAGCTGAGTCAGCGAGTGGTTAGGCTTGAGTAATTGTGAACATGACTGCAGTAACCGCAACCACAACAATACTATAGCCAGCTGCACGTTACTGGAGGCATCATAATGATATTCACAGGCAAGCATATGGTTGCAATTGTTGCGGGCAATTATCGGTCCAAGAAATTCCTGGACCAATTAGATAAGTTTTACATTGGAATTTGACCAGGCGTTCTTTCAGATAACGAACGGCTGGTCTCGAGGCTAGATCTATATAGTGATATTCATGGCCAAAACATCAATTCTAGGAACTCCCCTGTACATGTATATTTACCAGCTCAAAACAAAATGGCAGAGAAACCAACCACTTGTCCAGTGTGCAGTGATGACTCTAAGGGCCTCATACCTATTCCATGCTGTAGGTATGGTTGCTGTAAGAAATGCTTGGAAAAGATATCTGAGAATAATATAAATAATGAAGTAACTTGTCCACAGTGTCAACAAAAACACAAGGTGAGTTATAGCCGGTTTGTTATACACCAGTAGGTACAAACTAGCGGTATACTCCACATATTATTCTACTGTTATTGTCCGTACAAGCATACATAACATTGTACACATTAATTGTGTGATATAGACTCTACATGTAAATAAAACATAAACGTTACTTGTATACATACAGGTGCCAACCGGAGGTGTTGAGGACTGGAGGGATGCCACTGAGCAAAGGAAGCAATTAGAAACTGTTACTCCACAGAAAATACCTACGGAAAGCCCTCCCACATTGAGAAAGTGCTCTGTACACGACAAATATGATAAAGAATGCTATTGCAAGACTTGTGACAAGTTGATCTGTTTCAGATGCTTTGCAGAAGGGCACAACGGTCATGAAAATGGGTTTATCGATCAGAACACGAGAAGAGAAGTCCAGGAAAAGATACACACGCTCATTAGTGATACCAAGGCTACATTCACAAAAGCTCAAGAGCATTTTGAATATATCAACAGCATTGAGATAGCGAAAGGGGAAAGGAAAGAAAAAGAACACTTAGAATCTCAAATAAAGGAGCACTTTGATCCGAGGATTGCACAACTTCAACGACAACGAGATGAAACATTAAAAGAAGCCGAAGAGGAATGCAACGGAGACCAGAAAAAGATTTGGAGTAGACAAACAAAGTTTGAAGACGCCATTAAAAACTACAAGAAAGCTCTAGATGACTCGGAAGAGATAGTTGAATCTGACAATGACCAGAAAGTTATACAAGATGGTCAAGATATTATAAACGCCTTGCAAAATGTCACAAAGCTAGGACTAGATCTGAAAGACACAGAAGCATTAGAATTGGAATCTAGGAAATATACACCACCAAGTTCTGAAGATCTGGGTAAAATAGAGCTAGTTACGACAGAACCAGAACTGATACTTGACCCTAAACTTATCCCACAAACGGTATACCTCAAAGAAGAAGTACGTATTGAACTGCAAGTGTCCCTGAAAATTGGAGAGTACGAATCGAAAAAGAAAGGAGTGTGCAAGCCATGTGTGAAGATAACCCACGGTCACAACCAGGTCGAGATACCAGATCACACTATCGAGAGGAAAGAAGACAAATGGTTGATTTCTTTCCACCCAGTTGTTGCAGGGCACCACTCAATCGTTGTGAGTGTAGAAACAGACTTTGCATGCAAGAAAATCAGCAATAGGATGGACCACTCGATCAAAGTCAAGGGGAAAAAATCGATTCAGCGAGGAGACACGGTGGAGAGAGGGCCAGACTGGTGCCAACAAGACGAGAGGCAAGAAGTAGGAACGGTTCTTAAAGTGGACGAGGGGAAGGTGCAGGTAAAGTGGGTGGACAAGGAGGAGGAGTGGTTTAAGTGGGGGCTCGGCGGCTCGTTTGAAGTGCAGCTGAAACACGTGGACAGCAAAAAAGAAGCATAAACAATCCCCTAGTAATTGTACTGCTACAGTATATAGTTGAAATGTGTGCATTGTCAAGAGCAATTATTACCCAAGTTTGATGATAATAATATTAATGATTACATCTATATGCGCCTAGCAACCATAGAAAATATCGTGTGATAGGTTTCAAGCCTCAAAGTAATGAAATCACCTTAATCAAGACAGTTCCTCAGATCACACGCATACATGCAGAAACAGTGACCATGCATGCATATCAATGCAACCACATTATATGACCACTGGTGCCCATGGTGATGCTACACGGGCATTACCACATAATACATTTAAGGCAATACTGAAAGCATGTGATTAAAATAAGTGATTCATAACAGGAAAGTTTTAGAATAGAAAATAGGTGTAAAGAAGCTGCTTGTGTGAATAAAGTGTTTGCTATAGGTCCTTTTTCAGGCATTCAAAGTATCAACAATGGCTACACCATTAACAAATGAAATTTCAACAAGTAGCAGTTCAGCTTCTAACAGCAACCTTCCCAATTTGGATCCTGTCAGTAATCCAACAAATGGCAACCCTACGACTTCAACTCCTGCTAATCCGACTGCAACAAACAACAATCCTTCACCGGCAAGTAACCCTAGCCCTACAGGTATACTCAACACTCTGCCTTCAAAACTTAATGCCGCCATTGAGGCTATTGCAAAAATTCTACCCGATATCAACAAAACTATCCAAGAAAATGAAAGGCAACTTGATGAAATGAAACAAAGGGCAGAAACTGGAGAACAATTCGACCAAACTAACTTACATCTTCAAGAATTTCAATCTCGAGTTACTGAAGCAAAAACGTTTTTGAACATCCTAAAACCATTAGCTGAGTATGGAGCCAAAGATAAAACTGAAATATATGCTGAACTAGAGAAACGAAAGCAATCTAAGCTTCAAGAGTTCATCAACGATTTGCGTGCAAGATTTGGAACATGCCGGGATCAATTTCTTAAATTTGAGGGATCTTGTAACGAATTCGAAAGAAGAGCCTCAGACAGTATTGAAAGAACCAAAACCAGTGTCACTAGCAACAGCCAGGAGGTGAGGGAAGCACAACAGAATTTCACAAATGCCTCATTCAAAATGACGCTTGCTGTAGGGACATGTCGCCTTTTTGCAGTAATACTTTTCTTGGCATCGGTTCTGAGCATTTGTGGATACATATCACAGCCATGGACAACCATTATTTTTTCAGCATTGATAATGTTTGCAGCATGGATTTATCAATACTTTTTCGCAGAAGTAGCGGTGACTGAGAAACACACAGCAATACACAAACAAACAGCACACAGGAGCATAAGAAACGAACAGAAAAGTATTCGACAACTTCAAGAACAAATGTGCAAAATCAAGCAACAAATAAGCGAAAAATGGGAAGATTTACAGCTAGTTCATGATGAAATGCAAAGAATCAGAAAGCCTTACGGATATGACACAATAAAGCACAATTTGGAAGTATTGACTGTACATTCAAAAAGAATTTTAAAGGACCTTGAGCGAGTTGGTGAAAATTTAAGCAGCAAGCCGAATGAAGTTGTGAGTGACACCGTGCCTGGAGGTCGAAACGAAATAGAAGTGGTCCATAGTTTCCATGAATTTATCGAGGTACACTCTAACAATGGAGACAGCCCACAAGTAGCAAGGCAATCACAGACTGTATACGAAGATGCTTCACAGGAAGTTTCACAAATTGGACGCTTAAAACATCCTAGTCCAGAGTCTGGCCCAAGCAGGAAGTTTTCTTTGGTCAAGATATCCTCTGGAGCCCAATCTATCCACGAAAGGATTCACTTCTCTTTAAACGAATTCGAATCAAAAATGAAAGACGGTTGCAAACCAACTGTCAAAATCGCTCATGGCTACAATAGAATTGATATTCCTACACTACCAACTGTCAAGCAACATGGAAAACAGTGGCTTGTTGCTTTCTCCCCAGTAGTGGCAGGTTGTCACCTGATAACTGTCACCATAGATACAGAAATCACAGGAAACGTAGTTCAAAATGAGAGGATCATGATCGAAAACAGAGAATCGATTCAGCCGGGTAACAAAGTAGAACGAGGTCCTGATTGGAATGATATAGATCAGCGGCACTGTGTTGGTGAGGTTTTGAGTGTGAGCGAGGACGATTCGGTGAGAGTTCAGTGGAGAGATGGGACAGAAGGAGAATACAAGTGGGGGCAGGATGACTTATACGAGGTGCAGCTAAAAATGTGACTCGATCTATACAATTAGAAACAATAAAGTGCACGTAGTTAATACTCTTTCAACTATAGTCTATAGTAATAATTACCTTGCGCACATGTAAAAGTTGAACACTTTAAAACTTGATTTTGAGCTCATAATTCTAAAACAACTTTCAAATTGTATGTCAAAAAAATCGATGTATATACGCAACATGCATAATTATAAAGAATGGGGGGAGGCCCTGCAACACAAGAGGGTTAGATATTCATAATTACCACAGGTATTCCAGGTATAGTGTAACTAATATCAGGCAGTATTAATTATAGTTTTAGCTGGCAGACAGCGTACAGGACGGGACATAAACACAATATGTACATGTTACGATGTAGCACAACGGTGAATGTAATTTTATGTAGCCACAGGTACACTAAAAAAAACTTAACGTCCAAAGAATTCACATTATATACATGTACAACTGAGTACAATCCCCATTTGTATACTCAAGCCATGTAACAGTATCATATCACAATTACACAAACAGCAAGCCACAAATACAAATTAGAACACACCACAGATAGAGCAATATGCACCTGCTATAGTCAGAATGCAACTGCACTGCCATGTTAAAATGATAACGTGCATGCACTGTACGTACAATTACCCAAGTTTGAACATTATACATATACCATGCATTAGTATACACGTTTACATTTACAATCCTGTTAACTATAATAAGCAACCTTAATATCAAGCCTATATATGAAAAGGTCAGTGGTGGTGTTGATGTGGTATGGTGGGGCTATGGGTCGAAGGCAACAGTGTTACCTTTTCTTAAGACTCATTTAGTAATGACCAATTCATAATATTTCTAAGATTGTATAGTTCAGGGAATGAGCAAAGAAAACTTGATGCCATAATTTCACAGAATAGCAAGCCACTAATTATTGATAGAGTATACACCACAGATAAGATTCGGACTATATTGCAGAATTCCTAGCAAATACTCCACAACAAAGGCAGGGACACCACCATTATTTTAGGCAGCCTATTTAATAGGCAACGCATAAGGTCAGTATCAGATTAGTTCAGCAGATCCAGAGATCTAGAGAATGAGCAATGGCGGAGAGTGCAGTGAAAGAAGAGCTGAAATGTTCCATTTGCTTGGATAATTTCAAGAATCCCAAAGTGTTGCCGTGTTGTCACAGCTTCTGTCTCCATTGTCTGGAGGGAGCTCATGAGAGAACCAAGCACAAGAAAAACCTAACCTGTCCTCAGTGCAAGGCTAAACAGCAGGTGACAACTACACGCTATAATTATGTATACATGCATGCAAGACCTGTTTAAAGTGTGCAAACTATGCATGTACTGACATCACAGTATACACACTTACTGTAAAGTTGGCTTATATTATAATTATATACAGGTTCCTATCAATGGTCCCTGTGGTTTCCCCGATGACTACACCCTTGCCAATGAAAAACAAGCTACTACAACCACACCAGTTTGTGAGCAATGTGACGATAGCAACAAACCAGTGGCGTACTGCCACACCTGCTCAGACTACCTGTGTGAAGAGTGCTTGAAAGATCACAAAAGAGTAAAAGCTCTTCGAGATCACAAGACAGTCAATATCACTCCTGGAAACGCTCTTGATATCGAGCCCCGGTCAAAGAAAAGCTATTCGTGTAGTATTCATCCCGAAAAACCACTAGAGCTTTACTGCAAGAGTTGTAAGAGCTTGGCCTGCCTCCTGTGCTTTGTGGGGCTACACAACGGCCATGACATTGGAAGAATGAATGGTAAAGCAAGACAAGAAGTGGAAAAAACTATCAACAATCTTGTGAAAGAAACAGATTCCAAATTGACAGAATTCAAAGACAATTTAAAATACGTCTCTGCCCTTGCAAAGGAAAAAACAGAAGTTTCAACTCCACTCAAAGTTGAAGTCGATAAGAAGGTTGACTTTCTCATCCAACAACTTGAAGCAAGGCGTAAAGAACTACACAAGGAGATTGACGATGCTTGTACGGAAGTCCTCAAAGAGCTATGGGCGCAAAAAGAATACCATGAGACAGCCATTACGAGCATGGAGGGTGCTTTGAGCTTTGCCAGAAGAGCTCTAGCCTGCAAGGAAGACACGGAACTACTGGCCCTCTGTGCACAAATCACCTCCAGACTGAAAGACCTGAGTCAGCTGAAATTTGACAGTCGAGCCATAGAGAAAATCGAAATAACAACCCTCGAATTCAAAGAAAGTAATGAACAAATGCCTGTATTTGCACAGCCTTTGGGGAAAGTTTCTAAAATGGGAAGGTCACCAGTCGGTGCTAAACTTGTTGGGAAATTACGATCAACAGCTGCTACGCCAACCATACAAGTCACCACCGATAAACAAGAAAATCGTGTCCTATGTCCTTTGGATGAAAACGCTTGCATTCAAGTTACAGCAAGAGTGAATATGAATGGAAACAATCCTGCTCTAAAAAACACAAAACTAACCATTTCAGTCGAATCAAATGTGGGTTTTGGTAATACTAGACGCCAACCAGCACTTTTATACGGTGCTGAACAATTGCAAATAGATACTCAAGAGAATGCTCAACCCAATAGTTGGACAGTGATAGTCAAGCCTAAAAGTATCGGGGAATGCAGAGTAATATTTCGAGTACGTGGGAAATATGGAGACACACATCTGAATGGTAGTGCTGAACATATTGTTGAAGCATACAACATTTAACTTTGTTGAACTCCTAAACGCATTTGACAGAGAGTATAATTGTGCAATTAACTCAGTTTATATCGTGCACGTAATTATTAAACTACGCAACAATTATTATGCAGCACATAAATTATAATCAAGCAAAGACTGTGTGATACATTATACTCACATCTTTGCTAAACATTGACTTTACGGTGGTGCATGGCCATTCTTAATAATTTATTATAACGTGTACGTGTACGTGTACTATATGCAAAGTATAAGGGAGGCCGGGGTGTGGCTATTTAGTGTCCATGTATGAATGCACAAGAAGTTTACCTTGTGATTATATAAACACGGTTATAACAATGAACTATTACTTTCATATTGCTTGTATAAAGCACCAGTTCAGAGAAGGGAGAAATATTAATATTGTTTCACAAAGTAGCAATTAAGCCACATTGGTAGACATGCAACACACCACAGATAAGATTGGTTAGACTAGGGTTATCTTATCCAGGATTCCACAAAAAACCTTACAAAGGGGGAAAAGCGGGTCAGAATCACATGATTTCAGCAGATCTAGAGAAACAAGCAATGGCAGAGAGTGCAGTGAAAGAAAAGCTGAAATGTTCCATTTGCTTGGACAATTTCAAGAATCCCAAAGTGTTGCCATGTTGTCACAGCTTCTGTCTCCATTGTCTGGAGGAAGCTCACGAAAAAACCCAAGACAATAAAAACCTAACCTGCCCTGAATGCAAGGCTAATCATCAGGTAAACTAAACTGTAGCATTTTTAAGAACTATCTGGTATCTGTTTACGTATAGCTACATGGCGTGTATACTAAAATTGGCTTCACAAAGCAGGTAGAAAACAAACAAACTATATACGTTATATGTACATGTATACAAAACCTGTTCAAAGTAAGCTATAGCTGGTTTATACATACATATAATTATGCATGATATTGTACTGACACAAAGTATATAAACACTAACATCAAAGTTGGCTTTATATTGCAGGTTTCTACCAATGGTCCCCGTGGTTTCCCTGACGACTACACACTAGCTAATCAAAAACACGCCCCAACAACCACACCAGTTTGTGAGCAATGCGGCGACAAGACCAAACCAGTGGAGTACAGTGACACCTGCTCAGAGTACCTATGTGAAGAGTGTTTGAGAGCCCCCAAAAAACATAAGGGTGATCAAAATCACGAGACAGTCATTAAAGACCAGTCAAAGAAGAGCTATTTGTGTAGTGTGCACCCCGAAGAACCACTTAGGCTTTACTGCAAGAGTTGTAAGAGCTTGGCCTGCTTCCTGTGCTTTGTGGAGCTACACAACGGCCATGAAAATGAGATCATTGATAACAAAATAAAACAAGAAGTGGAACAAAGTATCAACAATCTGGTAAAAGTAACAGATTTGAAATTGAAGGAATTTGAAGAAAGCTTGAAATATGTTTCTGCCCTTGAAACGGAAAAAGCAGAAGCTTCCATTACACTCAAAACTCAAGTCGATAAGGAAGTACATTTTCTCACCCAACAACTTGAAGCAAGGCGTAAAGAACTACACAAGGAGATTGACGATACTTGTACAAAGGACCTCAATAAATTGTGTGTACAGAAAGAATACCACGAGACAGCCATTACGAGCATGGAGGATGCTCTAAGCTTTGCTAGAAGAGCTCTAGCCTGCAAGGAAGACACGGAACTACTGGCTCTCTGCAAATTGAAAGAGCTGAGTCAGCTAAAATGGGATAGTCAAGAAACTGAGGAAATCGAAATTACAACCATCGAATTCAAATATCCTCAGGAGAGGGAAGCAGATACGGCAGTTGGGAAGATACAAACAGAAGTACATACGCCAGATATACAAATTACCACAGAAGAGCTGCATAATCATGTTCAATTTTCTGATGGTTGTAGTATTACGTTTCAAGTAACGGCAGTAGTGAATTTTAAATGGAAATCGAAAACCCCTAAACTAACCGCTTCAGCAACTTATAGATCCCAGCAGTACAAATTGTATGAAAATATAACTGAAGAAAATGCTACAGCAAACAGTTGGACAGTCAAGTTTACTCCTAAAGAACCAAGTATTTACACGATTACATTTCAAGTCAATGGGGACTATGGAGGCACATGCCTATACCAAAGTGCTGAATACCGAATCGAAGTATATAACACTATACAAAATCTGCCCAAGCATTTACGAGCACTAACTTAGTGTTGTAGAACTGCATCATGCAATGTCTGGTCATTATTATTAGCTATGTATCAGATGCAAATAATTATTATAACTGCTTTTCTATACATAATTATTATTGTACACACATACACTGTTCATGTAACTCATTTTTGTACGGTGGCCCTGAGGTACACACCTACTCCATTTTTCATTTGCGGTTCATTTCGCAGTTCAACTGCCCTTCTGCAGTTCACTTTGCAGTTCACTTTGCAGTTCACTTTTGCAGTTTGCTTCTGCAGTTCAGTTTTTTAGTTCTCTTCTGCACTTCACTTTTGCAGTTCGCTTTTGCAGTTCACTTCTATATTATAGGGGTATTCAATGTCTGCATAGTTATTACATCCTATTCTATTAACCTATACCGTTGAGTTGTTGTGTATAGATAAATGTGCCATGATAAACACAGATACAGACAGACAGACACAGCAGAGATAGATAATTATTAGACAATAGCCTTGTAGATCTATAGCCTCGATCCCAACCCCTCTCATGTCTTTCTCAACTGAGAGCGGCCTGGAATCGAGGCTAGTCGCTTTAACTGAAGCAGCTATATCAATGATCCAGACGCCTTCAGAGCAGCCCTAGCTGATGTGAGATCTGATGCCAGCCAGACTAATTGGTGAGTATTAGTGATGTCAGTGATTGAGTAAAAAGCGAACTGCAAAAGCAAATTGCAAAAGCAAACTGCAAAAGTGAACTGCAAAAGCGAACTGCAAAAGTGAACTGCAGAAGAGAACTGAAAAACTGAACTGCAGAAGCAAACTGCAAAAGTGAACTGCAAAGTGAACTGCAGAAGCGTAGTTGAACTGCAGAAGGGCAGTTGAACTGCGAAATGAACCGCAAATGAAAAATGGAGTAGGTGTGTACCTCAGGGCCACCGTATTTTTGTTTTCTTCTTCTTAGCACATGTATGCATGCCATCAAGTACAAGTATGTGTGTGTGTGTGTAGAATGTTACAGCTGCTCTTTTTTGGATTGCAATTAGTGGATTTACAAAACAATGCTTCGTTCTCGAGTTATATGGCTAGTTTGCTTACTTTGTTGCAGGCGGGAGGGGGTGAAATGATGGGGTGCTTGTAATGGCCGGTTTCTTGTATATGTATGTTACCAGCTGTCGGAGTAGTCTGTGCTAGTAGCTTGCTGCTATACATGTATACATGCACTAATTAAATGCCTATAGGGGGTTGAAAAACAGATGCCATGCATTGGCAGGGGCGAATCTAGAGAGTAGCAGAGAGTGCTCAATCACCCCCTTGACCTTTGAGAATTTAATCAGTTATCTGTATGTGTGTGTCTCACTCATTGACTGATTGAAGACTGAAGTCACTCCTAGACTTGGTACTAGCTGAGTACGAGTATAGCTGTAGACCTAAACATTTCATTTTAAAAATACGAAAAGGGTTGGACTAACTAATAGTGCAGATAACTGACTAAAGATTCTGAAGAGACTGCAACAGCCTTCACTGTAAGTAAAAAATTAGCCATAACTGGAGAACAAAGCTTTAGTTGCATATATATCCACGAATCAAAATCTAAGAGAATATGGCTAGAAGCCTACAGAAGCTGTTAGTTTATGTTGCATTGCAACCGTTGAGCAGACACAGTCAGCTTTACCATATCCCTTGCATGTGCGGCTACGCCTCACTACATGCATGCAGCTAGTTACTCACAATACAGCACTGCATGCACATGCAGTGTCACTCAAATACAGTTGTGCAACACTATATATATATATTAAGGATACGTGCCTCAGTAATAATATATAATTACTATAATATTATGGTTAAGCAACTCTATGGTATGACTGGAAAATGAGCCCCACCTATCCTCGGAATTCCCTTACATATAATAAACAACAAGCCTCAAGTTTGAGTTTCATGGTAAGCCCAGTAGTTAGACAAGCTAGAAAGTGAATGTGTCCATTGCTTAGCCAGTAGACATGCAGACACAATGAATGTGATATCCTTCACTGAACTAAGCCATAATTTTCTATCTTTTAGGTTGTTGCTGCTTTATCGTTAGAACGCCATCTGCTGTATTGCTGTAAAATATTGCCAATCAATATTCTAGTATTTATAAAGAATCATTGCTAGAATTCGCCGAAAGTACAAAGGAAGACTCTTAAATCGTGAAGAGCAATGGCCACCAGTTAGAGGAGACAGGCTCATCAACTTACAGTTAGTGGAGGCTGACAAGAAAGAAGGATTTAGAGCCGGCTTGCCACAACATGGTGCACCTGATGATAATGTCAAGCGTACTCCAATTCTCCATGGCGACCTGTTCAAAATCGAAAAAAGCAAAAAACCAGCCAAGAAGCTCATTGTTGAAGGCAATGCTGGGATTGGTAAAACCACACTGTGTACCATGCTATGCTTGCTGAAGGGTGGGCAAAGGGCAAGATCCTAACACAATTTGACTGTGTTCTGTTGCTTCCACTGAGAGAACATGGAGTATCTTCAGCCGCAAGTCTTACTGAGCTGTTCAAACTTCTCCACTCCAGTGAGAGGATCCGCACATCTGTTATAGAAGAGTTGGAGGAGAGAGAGGGAGAAGGTGTCCTCATCATAGCTGATGGCTGGGATGAGCTTAGTTGCAGAAAATCGTTTGAAAATGTCCTTTCTTTACAAACTTTTCTTTGGTGATTTTCTTCCATTTGCTTCTATTCTTCTAACGTCCCGACCTTCTGCTTCAGCTCCTCTTCACAACCTTCCTTCTGTGAATCGCTTGGTTGAGGTAGTTGGTTTTAATGAGGAGAATATCAAGCAGTACATAGAATCAGAATTTGAGCAATTCCCAGAGAAAGCTTCTTCTCTTATCGAGCAACTTGAGAACAACCCGGTCATTCAGAGTGTGTGTTCTGTACCCCTCAATTGCGCCATTGTTTGTAACTTGTGGCATAATTTAGACCAAGAGCTTCCTCGTATGCTAACTGAGCTGTACACTCAAATTGTTCTTAGTATTATCCTTCGCAATGTCAAAAAGAAGTTCCCTGATTGTCCAATTAGCCTCAATGGGTTTGATGAGATTCCAAATGACCTGCAAGACGTATTTTGGTTGATTTGTAAGTTTGCCTACGAGTGCTTATTATTAGATCAGCTGGTTTTCTCAGAAGCTAAATTGTCCTCTCGGCTTACCCGAAGTTGGTGACAAGTTGCTGTGCTTTGGTCTGTTGCAGTCTGCACGATCACTTTTACCTGTTGGTCATGGCCTGTCTTTTCACTTTGCTCACCTGACCATCCAGGAGTTCTTGGCTGCCCTCCATCTTGCTACTCTGCCCAATGAGGAGAAACTGAAGGTGGTTAAGGCTCATTCTAAGAGTGGAAGTTTTGACGTGGTGTGGAGATTTATGTTTGGTCTTGCTAGTAAGCACCATGGTAGTCGTAGCGATAAGGTGATCAGTTTAGATGATGGTTTGATGGATAAATGTCTTGTGGCTGAAAAGTTTTATCATGGTGTTTTGGCTTTATGTCATGCTGCTTTTGAAGCTTCAGACCCTAGCATCTCAATAGAAGGTATGGAAAATATCTATTAGACCGTAATTTCTACACTCCCTTTGACCGTGTAGCTAGCTTCTATGTTCTTCGTATGCTGAAATATGTGATGATTTGGTTATCAGAATGGGTGTTTGTGTAATAAATGATAAACTATTGAAGGAAATAACTGACATACTTTCTAATGCAAATGGTAAACTGCAAGTCGGCCAATTATATCTCCAACAGACTAATTTGACAAAGGTGTTGCTGAACTATTCAAGAGAGCCTCAGCTGCCTTTACAACTTTAGAACATCTCCTTCTGCATCACAACAACTTCACTGACATCATGTCATCATTCACGCAAACATCTTGTATGAGCCTCAGAAAACTGAACTTATCTCAAAATCCTTTTGAAGTTTCTGGTATACAGTCATTAGAGACAGCTGTACGGGCAGGAGTTCTTGTTAACATTAGGTCGCTGTTCTTGTCCAACATCGTCACTGATGATGCTGACGTCAATGGAGCTCTACTAACCACCCTCTTACAGTCCATTGCCTCTCACTGTGCTGAACTAAGACGCTTAGACCTTTCTCATAATAATCTTGGTTTACCTGGATTATGTTCAGTTGTTGAGAACATTCCGCTACGATTGGATGACATTGAATTAAGAGCTACCCATCTCACCACTTCATTTCACTCACAGTCTCAATACACAGTCACCTGTGAGATGCTGAACATCAACGCAAACAGTTTAACGATGATGGATCTGACTGGCTCTAATTTCAGTGGAGGTGCTGGAACTCTTTTACTGGCGAAGTTTCTTCAAGCATTTCAATCACTGAAACGTCTTTACTGTCTTGACTGTTCTCTCACCTCTGCCGACATCATAATGCTTATCCACCATCTCAAGTCTGCTAATGTGGTATGTATATATAAGACTTTAAATAGGTTGTATCTCAACAACAACTCCATTGATGATGAGGGAGTGATGGCTCTCACTGAGTGTCTACCAGAGCTGTTTCCTAGACTGAACAAGTTCGAGTTAAAATTCCAGGATGGTGTTGTTCTCCGTGGTAATCCTGTGAGCAAGGAGTTGACACTCATGGAAACAGTAAATAATTGTTACAGTTTGTTGGTAAAATTGGTTATAATTATATAGGGAGAGAAAAGGTCAATGGTTTCCGGCAAAGGTTTGGACTTTGTCACAACATCTATATGTATATGAAAGGTCGATGTTACACACATTTTTTTTTTACGATCACCCCTATTTTCACCTAAAATGATTTTTCATTCACTGGTATATCAGCACAATTTCTTTCAATCTTGCATTACATTAAGTATACAACAACTCACCAATAGGTATTCTACTCTCTAGACTGGATGCACTGTACATGTAAATGCACGCATGCACTAAAGGCCTATGGGTATACAGCTTTGCAGCTCTTTTCTGACTCTGTTATAGCTATAAAAGTGTGTGCAAAGAAAAGATTCTGCATATCCACGAATCAAATCCAAGAGAACGTGGCTATATATAGTTTTCGTTGCATCGCAACCGTTGAGCAGTTACAGTTGGAATACACACATTCACACACACACATGCAGTCAGCTTTACTGTATCCCTAGTTCGGCTACGCCTCTATAGTGCAGTAAAGCACATGCAGTGTTAACATAATTATATAACTATAGCTCATACAAATACAGTTGTGCAACACTAGGATACGTACCTCAGTAATAATATTATAGCACGAGTAACCAAGCAGCAGTTGAAGGCAAATTCTTGTAAAGATAGCAAGGGGATGCATTGGCACCCATCCATGATCAAGTGGTGAATATATTTAAGGCATCTGTTCAGCCAAATTCTAGAGAATTTGAGACAATTAGGCTGTATACATGCGTCTTCCAAGTCACCGCACATGCACTGCAAGATTATGCAAATGGCTAATTGCACGAGGCATATTTGAATCTTTTTGTTTCGAGCTTATTACATAGCTTTACTAGTTAAGCTCGAAACAAAAAGTTCAACATATAGGGCTCTATAGGGGATAGCAACAAAGTTGCAGACTCCCTATTTATAATGCTACATACTATAAGTCTCCCCTGTCTAAAACTATACTATATATGTTATAGTTATAACACGGGCACAGGGATGTATGGAATATATTGCACTGAAGCACGAGGGCGTAAGCCCCGAGGGCTGAGTGCAATATATTCCATGCATCCCGAGTGCACGTGTAATAACTAGTTTATATCCCGAGGGCATAGCAACATAACACTGTCTTAGTAACACAATATAAACTGCACAAAAAGATGACAAAGACAACTCTAGACACAGCTCCATCTCTTCTCTCTCTCTCTCCTAGACGCCAGTATATGCAGCGTATAAGATTGGCATGACAGACGAATGGCTTGACACAAAGTTGGAGTTCCAACGCTGAAACCACTGCAAAACAGCCCCACCCCACTTCTGGTGCTGCAAAACAGCCCCACCCCTCTACTGCTGCAAAGAAACATGACAGTTTATTCTTGGGAGGTGGGGGAGATCTTATGCCTTGAGGCGTAGCCGCACGAGGGATACGCCTGTCAGTCTGCATGCGTGTGTGTGTACATGTGTATTAACTGCTCAACGCATCGAAACCTAACGCTTTAATTTGGCTTCTAGCCATGTTTAAAATCTTGGATTTTTGATTCACCTCTTTCTCAAGTTATGGCTATAGTTTTACTCACAGTGCACGTGAAGCTAGGCTGTTGCAGTGCAGTCTCTTTTGTAGCATCATCTGTTAATAGCCATGCACTAAAGTGCTAGCTGTTGGTTAATAGCTAACTATAGTGTGAGACATGCACTGTGGACTATGATCACAGCAAATTAAAGTCAGCAATTGCAAGGAAGCCTGGAAAATATGGCTCCTGGTACTCTGCATGCATATGGGGCAAACTGTTAATAGTCAATGTTCCTGGTACGTACAGGATCATTTCAGCTGTAAATACGTGCCTTGAATAAACACCGCACGTAGCTCGGCCTCTAGTACAGCCATATCCTTTGCTTCGTTCAAAAATTACAGCTCGGATAGTGATGTTGAATCTATCGCAGTAGAATAATTTCATAGTTTTGATGCTCTTCAATACAAAATAATTCTACGAACATTTCCACCATACGAAAAATTAATAACCCGCTATACGGTACTTAGTATTCCTTCTGACCCGGGCCTAAAGTGCGCAGAGTCGCCTTAATTAATTGCTGCCAGAAAATAATTATAACAGTTCAGGAACCATTATTTGGTATCATTATTATTGTCCGATAAGCGTGTATATATAAATAAGGCAGTAGATATAATTATAACGGGTTCAATCAAACTAACTACCAGAGCACATTGCTATACAACTGTAATCTCCACAAATAGAACTGAATGTGACAAACAACAGGCAATTGAAAATTACTATAAAGTTCTCGATTGGAAAGTTAGTACTCTACAGTGACGACCTTTGTCCTCAGGTACTCCCTCAAAGCCTCCTCACCTGAGATTACAGATTGAGGTAAAGACAAATTAATTTTTATTGATATAATTATAGTCAAACAGACAGTCATGGTGGTCTCTTAGTATAGTTATTGGAAGAATGGTTCACGATACCGTATAGTGCTTTATTTTTGAGGAACTAAAATTTCGTAGTTAGAAGAGAGGTTCAAATGAACACACCCCTACAGTTGAGAGGTTTAGTAGACACATTTTCGAGGAACTAAAGTTTAAGGTCAATCAACGAAAAGTGTAAAATTTTAGTACCTCGAAAAAAGCGCTATAATTTGTTATTAACTCAATGGCTTCATGTATTAACTTATGTATTAACTTAGTTACGAGTGGCAACTATACATACATTGTAAAGAGGTGGCCTGCTGAAACATACACATGTTATATGAATGGAGTCCAGGCTATAATAGCTTTGTGGATACTCAAGTTATCACGTAATAAAAGCAACCAGATGAAAAGGGAAAACTTAACTGTGAAACCACAGTGTGTGGCTGCTGTTTAAGTGCACTGCAAATCAACTGTACACATTATAATGTAGAGCTCTACTAAAACACAATACACGTGTAGACACTATATTCTTACCGAGGTCCTTTCCAAAGCCAGACTGTTTGAATCCTCCGAATGGAGCAGCCACGTCCGTCTTATTGTAGGTGTTCACAAAGACAGTACCAGCATCCAAATGCTCACTCACATACAGTGCCTGTGTGGAATTAACAAACACATGACATCACAGTCTATCCACACAACATTGTGGTGCGGTGTATGCAGCTTGTGGGAGCATGAATACCACACTATGACAACAATACACACAATACTTGTAGCTACATGTACGTAGGATAGAAGCAGCTTGTATAAGTCATGTAATACATGTATTTTTAATAACGCTACCTTGTGCTACAATAGTAAAGTCTGAGTTCTGAGTGTACATGTACATACACCTGTATGCATGTGGTTGACAAGTATGCCAGGGACTTTTACGCAAACTTTTAACTGGTTGAAGCTTATCAGCTCTAATAAAAGATATAGATAGAAGCGTTCTTTTAACAAGGAATCCAATATGGTACACTGTATACAAATTTCAGTCAAGTATGACAAAGTTAATTACAAATTTACGAGGGCCAAACTCAATACAAAATTTAACACTACAACCCACTTTGTTGATGTCCTTGGTGAAGACTCCTGAGGCCAGTCCATACTCTGAGGCATTGGCTCGACGCAGGACACCATCAGTGTCTCTGTAAGCAGGGAGGGTGGGAGAGAGGGTGAAACACACAGCTAGTATACTGAGTGGAAAATAATGATTTACAACTACACTGTGTACTTCTTTACAGTGAAGTACCACATTACCTCACACTAGTTACGAGTTAACATGGCTTAATTCAGGCTTGTCTAATTTCTAGGGGGTACATACACATACAACTAGTATCAGATTTACCCGTTTTCAAAGATTGAGATGATCATGACGGGTCCAAAGGATTCCTCGCTGGCAATGGTCATGTGATCCTCGACATTAGTGAAAATGGTAGGCTCCATGAAAAACCCTTCAGAGAATAAAAATCGTGAGTTTTACTAGCTGACATTATAGGAAAGTGGCCAGACTGGTTTGGTGTTAGTGTACAAAAACGTACAATGTCCATGTAAGCAAGCTCTTAGGCCACGTAATACGTAGGTTATTAAAATTGGGTGTTGAATTATACACCACTTGGGCACATCACTGTTAACAGACTTCATTGAGATATTACATGTACATGCAGAGGCTATGAAGCTGGGACACACAAGTCACATGACCTACCAGTCCTGTCGACCCTCTTTCCTCCGTACACGAGAGTGGCTCCCTCGTCCACACCAATCTGACAGTACTCCAACAACTTGTCGAGATGGGCCCTATAAAATAAGAGTGCATTTCTCAGGGAAATTTGCCTCCTTACATGTATAAAAGTAAGCTACAAGCCAACGAGGTGGCTATTTTTGTCTAATAGAGGTGGTTAGTACCAACTACCACCGACCAGTGTGGGCACATCCCTGATTTCTATGAGGCTAGGTAATTGCTACTGCCTGCTGCATGAGCAGACATAATTATACGTACATGCATGTACAATGTGCAAGAAATCCTAACTCGTTATGATTGAAGAATTGCTATATACAGTCCCTCGGAGCTTTTATGATCTCATGCAGTCTCTATAATTATTAACCCACCCACACACCCTCACACATGCCCACTCACTTGTGGTTCTGTGGACCGTGAGACACCGATCGGTCGAGAGGATCCCCCACCTTCATCTTGGCCACCTCCTCCACCATCCGCTCTAGAAACTCCTGATGGGCGTAGCGTTCGACAAACAGACGACCTGGAGAGGAGGAGGGGTGCGGTAATAATAATGGTGAAAGAAAGGGAGAGAATATGGTGGGGGGAATAGTGAGAAGAAAAGGAGAACTTTAAGGCACAGTTGAAGGGCTAGCCTACATGTATGATAGTATCAGCTGCAGGCATAGTACCCTGAAATACGTTATACATGTATGTACATAATTATTGCAGGCTATAATTATCTAGATACCCTGGTGCATAATTTGTACAGACTACGATACCCAGGCACGTCATGTATACGTACCTGCTGCAATACAGTTCTCTCCTTTGTTGAAGAACACTGATTGGGCACCCTGCACACAAGAGAGGGGAGAGTGCGTATAGTATCAACTGGTAGACTCACAGAACTAAAAGTGGCTTGTACAATCATACCAGTGTACTATTGAGGGCGGCCACTAACCAGTCTGACAGCCTTGTCCATGTCACAGTCCCCGTAGATAATGAGAGGGGATTTCCCTCCGAGCTCTAGGGACACCTTCTTGACGTTGCTCATAGCCGCACTCTTCATGATGGTCTGGCCCACACCCGTTGACCCCGTGAACCCTATCTTGGAAACGTCCATGTGGTCAGTCAGGGCCTGTCCCACTATACGACCTGTAGTGGTAGTGAGGGGGGAGGTTATATAGCGATAGTATACTTCTAAAACATGTAGTACCTTTTCCAGGCAGGATGTTGATGACACCTGGAGGGATGCCTGCCCTTACCACAAGCTCGGCAAACTTGAGTGCCGTCAGTGGAGTTACCTGTGTGGAGTGTGTGGTGGGTGGGAAAAGTGATGGTGTGTGCGTGTGTGTGTGTGGGGGTGGGAGGTGTGTGTACAAGCATCAATAGCCTACAACGTACTTGTGAGCTAGCTAGGGAAAATCACTAATAGCCTAATGCTCTTTCTTCCAGATTATAAGCAAACATTGATCTAATATTAGAAAGGCCTTTCAAAATGCATCTTTTACATGTAGCTGTGAAGATATACAATCCTGTCACTCAAGTCATGAGCACCCCAACATTTCACAAAGCACTGACCTCAGCTGGTTTCAGGACCATGGTGTTTCCGGCAGCTAGACAGGCGGCCATTTTCCATGCCAGCATCATAAGAGGGTAATTCCAGGGGACCACCAGACCGCACACTCTGTGGGGGGTACAACTTATAGACACTCAAACTTCTACAGCTACCATTGTCTCCCTCCGTATAATGGCTCGGGACTCTTTCAATCGCCATAACGTGAGTCCCGTGGGTTTAATTTCAACGGTTTTGCGATATTCTGAACGCTTATAGAGAGATCTTCCAAATGGTGCCATCAATGTTTTGAGATGACCAATTTTGGCCAAATATTACGGATTGCCTACGGTCCAAGGCCGAAAACTGAGAAATTATGGCCTCAACCAATTGAAACACACACCACTTGAAAGGTCCCTTTCTCAGCTTTCGTAAAATCATCTAATTGTTGAAATGAAACCAAGGTTATGGCTGTTGAAAGATGCTCAACTATACTCCCCTCCTCCTCTACGTATAATCGGAGAGAGAGTGAAAGAGAAGGGTACTATACCCAACATTATCTAGACACGGTCTTTTGCTACATGTAGCTTTGCTAGAGCTAGGATGATTAATTATCACCTAGTCTTACCACAAATCTATCCTGTATGCAATTAGTACATAACGTGGTTTATAGATATGGTCCACAATTTCAAACCAGCATACCAAGTTACATGGAGTTGCCTGTCAATGCACATTCAGCCAGGAATACATCGCTAATAGGCACCACAATATAGGGGGGTGTGGCGATCTGAAGTGGGTGTGATCTCAACTTTTTCGCGCTAACGCGCGTGGTTCCTTTCAAACTTCCCCCTAAACTTAAAATCCTGGATGAAACCCTGCTTGGCTATACTTCTAATCAGAGTCAATACAAACACTGCACAACAACAGAAGCCATATGAGTACATTATTGGGGTAATTCCCTCACCCGAGTGGCTCCTTCCTGGTGAAGCAGAGGTTGGAGTTGGGTCGAGCATTGTTGATGGGAATGGTGGAGCCGTGGATCTTATCACACCACCCCCCAAAGTAACGGAATGTGTCGATGGAGAAACCAACGTGAGTCTTGAGTGCCAGCGTGTACACCGCCCCCGAGTCTATGCTCTCTAGAGTGGCCAGCTCCTCCTTGTGGGCGTCCATCAGGTCCGCTAGTCTGTGTGAGGTGTGTATGTGTGAGTGGTGTGCAGTGTGGGTGCGATGTGTGTAGAGCTGGCTACGAGAATGTTACTACATGTATAATCATAAACAAGACAGAGATACTGCACGTACAATGTTCTACAAACGAGGCAATCATTAGATGGTTGCCAAAACACTGCAACAAATTGTTACAAACATTGTTGATCTACAAACAAATTTACAATTAGTTACTGTATCATTAATGACCTCACCTGGTGATGAGCCTGCCCCTGTCCCGTGCATTCATTGTCCCCCAGGGTCCGTTCTCAAAGGCCTCCTGCAAAGAAACACAGCAGCTTAGCACTAGGGTACATACGTGTACAGTGATTATTTCTTCAATAGCCAGAATACAAGTTACAGTTTACCAAATTAATGGAGTAATAGTTTACTGGTGTACAGTGAAGCATGTTTATAGTGGTCACCCTGGGGCAGACCAACTGAGGCTGTAATAGAGGTGGCCTGCTAACACAGGTCCAAACACATGCTATGGAGACTTTGGGGTCCATTAACCTGGCTGTATTATAGAGGGTGACCTACGTACATGTAGCTGCTTAGAGTGACCACAATAAGTTTCACTGTATACCATTACTCACTTTAGCAGCGGCCACAGCTCTCTCCACCTCATCCACACCCGCGGCGGCAATGATTGCTATGGGTTCCTCCGTTGTCGGGTTGATTGTTGTGAAGGTATTGCCTTCAACTGTGTCAGAAAATTCGTTATTGATGAAGCACTGATAAGGGAACTTGATCTCCATGTTGTTAGATTTGACGATTGCCTGTGCGTGTGCGTGTGTGTGTGTAGATTTTGTTCTTTTCAAGACACGTGCCAAAAGTGATCTCTGTCTCTATGCATTTCTCAAAATTAGCCTCCCCCTAGAGAAACTTTTTTCTCTGAAAAGTAGCTATCGGAAGTTACATGTATCTTTGATGGTTGAGACAACTTGGCAGTTACATGTACAAAACCAAAGGACGCACATGTATTCAATAGCTCTTTGAAAGGACTATCAAACAGTGAGTTTAAATTAGCGATTGCTTTTTCGGCCCAAATCTTTTGTTCGTGAACAAAGCGTAGGGTATGGCCTTGAGACCATTAAAATACAGCCCTGCTCACACACCCTCACACCACTCACCTCACAGCATCGTACTAGAGCACTCACATCACACCACACACACCCCACCACCCACACTACTCACAGCATCGTACTCTAGCTCCACCTCCTCTCCCCATCACACCCACACCACCCACACCACTCACGGCATCGTACTCTAGCTCCACCTCCTCTCCCCCTCGGCTCTTGAGCACCACTGTATTGATGAAGCTCTCGAAGGTGGTGTTCATGTACACATCATCATTCTCCAGGGACACACCTGCCCTCTCACGCACCTCCTCCACTAGCCTGCAACAATGGGACACTTATAACATGATTATGCACACTGAACAGACAAATGGTCGGTGGTGATGGTGGGTATACTATTCACCATCAGAGGAGGTCCGACGAATCACTACAAGTTCAGTGCATTGTGGCGTAGACGTTATCACGTGACCGCAATGACATCAATACACTGAACTTGTAGTGATCGTGCACGCATGTCGGACCTTCTCTGTTTACCACTAGACAAAATAGGTCTACAAAAATAGGTATAGTTACGAGGCAAAGTTGTGTGTGATTATAAGGATTGAAAATAGCCACCACTTCTAAAATGCTGGGCACATCACTGTAACTAGGAGGTATGTATCTAGCCGCCCCCTCACCTGGTAACATCCATAGACCCCGCTCCACTTTTGAAGAAGTCAGTATGGTCTTCAATCACCATACCAGAGAGAATGCTGCTCCACACGACCTGTATGCTCTCCCTCATGGCCTCCTCTTCTGTAGAGAGCTCCAACTTCTCTAGTCTCATCTCAGTGCCCCACTTGGAGGCCGGGAACACTGGCCCATCGTCCATCTGCAGCTGTGTAACCAGCACCTACAGTAACGGGTGGAGGGGGGGTGATGAATACAATTGAAGTTTAGAAATACTCGAACAAATGTTGTTCTTATTGTTCTAATTACCTGTAGAGTAATATCAGAAAAAAGAAAGTGTTTACAAGTACATGTGTTTAAAATTAAATCCATTATTAAAAGGCGTGAGTAGATATCTGCCAAAATGGTGGGAGCTACATTTGTACATGCTTGTACCTACAAATTAAATGGTGTACTAATTAACCTGATGTGCATGTACATTACAGATTTGGTACATTGGACAGTATTTACAGGTACAGTACAGATAGCCTTAATTTGCAAATGCTGAATTTCTCTCAATCACAGAACAAGGTTCTAAGCACACTAGCTATTAGAACGATCATAATGAGAGCTACTGAATCCAAAATAGGACAATCTGAATTACCTAAACAGGAGATCGAATTGGACTCAAGTTTTGTTTATTGCAATTTATTACCTTCTTTCCGTCGCTGCCATAGAGATACATGCCTTTGTTGTTGACGACAGCTGGTCTAGTGAGTCCCTCCACCGTCACCTCACGTCCCACCACTGGGAGGCGATCATCAACAAACTGACAACCAAAGAAAGACACCACCTGTGTGTGTGTGTGTGTGGTGTGTGAGGGTGGTGGGTGTGTGGTGTAGAGTGTGTGAGGGTGGTGGGTGGTGTGTGAGGGGAGCAGTAGGCACACAGGCTAACTGGGTTGGATGGGCCCGCTGAAACATAGCATAGAATTGACTCAAACAGAATGCACACGAAGGAATTTCAATAGTCTCTCCCGGTAATCAGGGGAGCAGTGTGTGTGTGTGTGTGTGTGTGTGTGTGTGTATGTGTGTGTGTGTGTGCGTGTGTGTGCGTGTGTGTGTGTGGGGGGGGGGGCTACGTCAAGGGAATTGAATGGATTTGATTTGAGAATGCTATAGCTACAATTAATGCATCTGTGTGTTGCTCAAGCAAACGCTATACAGGTACATAAACGCTGAAACTATCTCTACACATAAGTCAATACACACACTTACGTACCTTCCCATCTATCTTGGACCATGCTCCCGGCAGCTTGTCACTACCTCTAATGAAGTTATGGAGGGCCAGAGCAGGTTGGGCCCATTTGATCTGCACACAAGGATATAGAGATAAATAGTTAGCTGGCATTTATTAGAGCACGTGTACACACATGTACCCACTATAACAAGAGGTTTCTATTGTCAAAACAAAGAAATACAAGACAGAGCATTTCGAAAACAGATCAATTATAGTTCCTATTATTAGCTCGAGTACACATGTAATATGTATCCTCTTATAAGGCAGCAGCTGTATTGTAATGCCATACTAATCAGAATAGGCCACAAGGAATGATTGTAATATGATCAATGGCAATGATGTGATAGTGGCGTATATAGACTCCAGGGAATAATAGTGTCAAAAGAGAATACATACGGTACAGTCAGCACAACAAGACACAGCTACGGAGTGTGTGTGCATGTATTAGAGGAAGTACTATATAGCTCAAGTCAGTAGAGAGTTGATATCGCTACTTATATACCTATAGCTATCTATTTGTTTTGCAAGTACATCGTGAGTACATCATTCCAATAGATCACTCTTGCTTAGCGACAGCGACATTCCAACCAATTATAGAGGAATTTTGAACAACAAATTGCCACTTAACAACCACAACTTCTATAACAATGCCTGCAGCTGAACAATAGTTTAGAAGAACAGAACGTTGTACAAACAAAATTACTGCTGCAGTATTGAACATTAGAAATATGGCTGATAGTCAATTGCCAGTAGTAGCTGAGGAGTTGAGTTGTAGTGTGTGTCTGAGTGGTTTCAGAGAGCCTAAAGTGTTGCCGTGTTGTCACAGCTTCTGTCTCCATTGTCTGGAGGGAGCTCACGAGAAGACTAAAGACCACCTCACCTGTCCTCAGTGCAGGGCACAGCATCGGGTAAGGAGATAAAGTACTAGCATAGGCTAACTTAATTATGAGCAATTGGACATAATTATAGCTAAACAATACAATTCAATACATTTCCAGAACTATGACAAAACACCTCACAAACAATAGTGTTCAATTACCCTTCCTCGCGTCCCCACCATATAGATTCCTGCTAGTGGCGTGTGTGGCTTCCTCACGGACTACACTCTCCTCAGCCCAAGGTTATGTGACAGGGACCACCCCCAGCAGCCCTGTGAGCAGTGTGAGGAGGGGGGCAGGGGAGTGGCCTACTGTGTCACATGCTCAGACTACCTCTGTACAGACTGTCTACAAGGACACAAGAAATACAAGCCGTTGAGACAACACGAGATAGTCGATCTACACGAGGAAGGAGGGGAGCCATTATCCAACAGAGGTGGATCGCGAGCTGTGTACACTTGTAGTATTCATGTGAATGAGCCCCTGAGGCTATACTGTCAGACTTGCCAGGCACTAGTTTGTCTGCATTGCTTCGTACTGCTACACAATGGCCACGATATTGGAAATATCGACACTAAGAGAAGAAAAGGACTAGAAAAAACTATTAAAGAACTAGTCCGAGACACAAGACTTAGATTGAAAGAATTTGAAGGCAATTTGCAGTACATAAAAGCCGTTGAAAAGGAAAAGACTAATGAAGCGGCACCAATTAAAGAAGAAATCAACAAAAAATTCGATTTCATTATTGCACAACTTGAAACAAGACGTCGGCAGCTGCTCAAAGATGCTGACGATGCACAGAGTAAAGATGTCAAAGAGTTGTGGGGACAGAGGGAATATCACGAGACAGCCATTACTCAAATGAGAGGTGCTCTGAGCTTTGCCAAGAGGTCGCTAGGGTGTGAGGAACATATACAGCTGTTTGCCGTTAGCCCGCAGGTTACAGCTCGGCTAAAACAGCTGAGTCAGCTGAAATGGGACTGCCAATCGACTGAAAGACTGGAAATGACAAGTTTACATTTCGGAAGCAGCAAAGTTGAAGATTTTCGCGCCCCAGTGATTGATTTCAAAGCCCTAGGGGCAGTACATCGAACCATTGCACCACCGGAACTGGATATAATGTCTAAAAACATCCCCAGCTCTGTACGAGTTGGTAGCTTGGTGGAGCTCCACATTAAAGCCACACTAAGATTGTATGGGAGAGAGCTACTAAAGAGAGCTCACGGTTACATACATGTGACAGCAGCAGCTACTGTACAGAGAAAGGAACAATCGGACAAGGCTAATGCTCAAGTATATCAAGACGGTGATGATCTATGGACTATACAGTTCACTCCACTACACAAGGGAACCTATTCTATTTGCATTGAGGCCCGTGCTGCATACGGGCTGCAGGCCGTTAGCAACAAGTATAGATGTGACATGCTTGCACTATGATTATAATGATTACTAACAAATTAATAATAACTCACAGCACAGGTTTTGTAAAATATAATAATGTTGCTATTCCTGCCATTGAGGATTCACTTGCATAAACTGTACGTGTACATAAAGGTCAATTCTTAAATAAATGTCAATTCAGGATATAGGTATTAAATCAAAACGTAGAGGAGTTGTAATTAGTGATTGGCGTCCAAACTGCATACATGTACTTCCTGTTAGGGTCAAAGAAATGTTGCAGGTTCCAATTGGAGGATAAAAACTAATCGTCCATTCATTTTGACTTTTAGTAACTGTTTTAGTAACTGTTCGCCTGTCAGCTTCCTTTTTGAAGGACTTTTGGTGCTTTGAATAGTATCCACATTCAGTATATTCTTCTCTAGAGCCTGAACACATCGCTGATACATTGAGCTTCACATCATTGTCCTCTTCAAGCTGGAAATTTTTAAGAGTATTGGGAAAAGTTGCTGTCACTTTAAATGTCAACTCTTCCCCTGGTTTAAAGGTGGTCGGCATATCAATAGGTTCAATGTCAATAGTTGGGATAGAACGAGTAGAAATCTTCCCGACACGGTTACTAACATTGAAATATGTTGCAGGCTTCCATTCCACAGCAATTATTTCGATTTTCTCAGTCTCATGAATGTCCCATTTTAGCTGACTCAGCTCTTTCAGTCTGGAGGTGACTTGTGCACAGAGGGCCAATAGTTCCGTGTCTTCCTTGCAGGCTAGAGCTCTTCTGGCAAAGCTCAGAGCACCCTCCATGCTCGTAATGGCTGTCTCGTGGTATTCTTTCTGTGCCCACAATTCTTTGAGGAGTTTCGTACAAGTATCGTCAATCTTCTTGAGTAGTTCTTTACGCCTTGCTTCAAGTTGTTGGATGAGACCATCAACTTTCTTATCGACTTGAGCTTTAAGTGTAGTTAAAAGTTCTGATTTCTCCTTTTCAACAAACGAGATGTATTTCATATTATTACACGTAGCTTCAAATTCTTTCAACTTGGATTCAGTGGTCTCAACTAATTCATTGATGGTCTCTTCTGCTTTAATTCTTGCTCCATCATTGCTCCTGATATCGTGACCATTGTGAGCGCTCACAAAACAGTGTACACACACCAACGTCATACACGAGTTGCAATACAGCTTGAGACCTTCCTCAGGGTGAATGGTACAGTAGTAGGACTTCTTCGGCAGAACAGTACTTTCGATTTCTTGGTCATCACTTTCGTAGCTCACAATTTCGTGCAAACGAAACAGTTTGAATTGCTTGTGAGCTGTTAAGCACTCGTTGCAGATGTGGGAGCAGGTGTTGCAATAAGCCACTGCATTGTTGTTATCCTCGCACTGCTGACAAGTGGCCGGGGTGTGTGTGTCCTCCTTGCTTGGTATTAATGTGTAGTCATCCAGAAATCCCTTCACTCCATTAGGGGGCACCTACATGTACAGATAATCATAAGTTTATTATTCGACATGAACAAGCTAGTACGTACATGTACATCGCAATGTAACCACATAGGTGAAATACTCACAAGGACCCGAAAAAAGCATGCACATGAAATGTGCAATAATTATATAAAGTACTGTCAATCAGGCTTGTACACAGTCGACGTATCCTTTACAAAGATTAAATACACATTCTAACCCAGGCTACAATATGTGCGGTCCCTTCCTTACCTGATGCTGTGTCCTGCACTGAGGACAGGTGAGGTGGTCTTTGGTCTTCTCGTGAATTCCCTCCAGACAATGGAGACAGAAGCTGTGACAACACGGCAACACTTTGGGCTCTCTGAAACCACTCAGACACACACTACAACTCAACTCCTCAGCTACTGGCAACTCTATACTGGCCATTTTTCAGTAGCACATGTTTTATGTGACATATGCATGACTAGTTTTTGCATGTGACGTGCATGCATGTACCACACTAATCAGCTCGGGCCCATATATGGAAATGTAGTATTAACCACATGCATTACAGACATACACACATTTGTCAATGTTGCTGATATCCCACAACCTTTTCCGTTTCACCCATAATATTATGTATACTGGGGGTTCTAAGAAGCTCACATATCTATTCTATGCAAGCATGGCTACTGCAACAAGTATAGATGTGATGTGAGATGTGCTTGCACAATACAGGTTTTGAAATTCTGGGATTCACTAATGACAACCAACAAATGGTATAACACATCGTAAGAAATAAAGATAAAAGTCAAGTACATAACACTACATAGCCTGGCATAAATAAACTTTAAGAGTAGCTGATACTGATTGATAACAATACTGCCCACTTGCTGTCAGGTTTAAAGTTATGCGTGTAGTTCCACTTGAAGGAAAAAAACTAACCGTCCATTCATTTTGACACTTCACAACATCCACGGCAACATTCTCTGTGAAATGTTGTGGTAGGTGTCGTCTTTGGGTAAAACTATACATATTTCTAGAGCCATCACACGATGCTGATCCACTGATTTTCAGATCATGATGCTCTCTAAGCTGGAAATTTTTAGGAGTATTGGCGAAAGCTACCATCAAATTATAAGCAACCCTTTCTCCTGATATGAAAGTATTCGACATTTCAATAGGTTCAATTTTAATAGTCGGAACAGAAGTATGAGCAACAATTTTTCCGACACTAACTTCGTCAGATGTTTCAGGCGTCCAATTCACTAAACATGCTTCGATTTTCTCAGTCTCTTGAATGTCCCATTTTAGCTGACTCAGCTCTTTCAGTCTGGAGGTGACTTGTGCACAGAGGGCCAGTAGTTCCGTGTCTTCCTTGCGGGCTAGAGCTCTTCTGGCAAAGCTCAGAGCACCCTCCATGCTCGTAATGGCTGTCTCGTGGTATTCTTTCTGTGCCCACAATTCTTTGAGGTCTTTCGTACAAGCATCGTCAATCTCCTTGTGTAGTTCTTTACGCCTTACTTCAAGTTGTTGGATGAGACAATCAACCTTCTTATCGACTTCAACTTTAAGTAGAGTTGAAATTTCTGCTTTCTCTTTTTCGACAGCAGAGATGTATTTCATATTATCGGTGAACTCTGTCAATTTCGAATCTGTTTCTTTCACTAGATCGTTGATACTTTGTTCCACTTCTTGTCTTATTTTGTCATCGATGCTTCCAATGTCATGGCCGTTGTGATTATTCACAAAACAGTACACACATACCAACGATAGACAGGTTTTGCAGTAAAACTTGAGATTCTCCTGTGGGTGGACAGTACAGTAGTAGGCCTTCCTCAGTTGAACAGTAATTTCGCTTTCACTTTCCTGGTTATCACTTTCGTAGCTCACAATTTCGTGCAAATGAAACACTTTGAATTCTTTGTGAGCTGTTAAGCACTTATCACAGATATGGGAGCAAGTGTTGCAATAAGCCACAGCATTGTTGTTATCCTCGCACTGCTGACAAGTGGCCGGGGTGTGTGTGTCCTCCTTGCTTGTTATTAATGTGTAGTCATTCAGAAACCCCTTCACTCCATTAGGGGGCACCTACATGGGAACAATTGAGGTATCTAACCAGATAATCATGTAACTAGGCATGTACAAGTACATTGCAATGCATAAACTTACGTGTACAGTGTGCAACATACAGGGAAAAAAGCATATATGCAATAATCAATCAGGCTTGTACAGTGTCATTCACATGCGATTAACGCATTCTAAACCCAGGTATGATATGTACAGTCTCCTCTCCTTACCTGATGCTGTACTCTGCACTGAGGACAGGTGAGGCTTTTCTTGTCTTCGGTTTTCTCGTGAGCTTCTTCCAGACAATGGAGACAGAAGCTGTGACAACACGGCAACACTTTGGGCTCTCTAAAACCACTCAGACACACACTACAACTCAACTCCTCAGCTACTGGTAACTCTATACCGGCAATTTTTCAGTAGCACGTGTTTTGTGGGGTGAATGACATGTGACATGATGGACCTGTGCATGTGATAGGTTCCCTAGACTACACACGTTGCCCACTAATCAAGTTAAGCCAATGACATCTCACACACCAAATACAAAATAGTTATGCTGCTGCCAAGGGCGTAGACAATCTGAGGTTGGGAAGGGTATACCGATAGTGTCATGAATCAGCCGCCCTTCCTAGGGGAGAGACCATCTGAGCACTTTAGTCTGAACTTTTTTGTCAGGTCGGAATTCCGACCTGAAAATAAAATGAAATAAAGAATGACAAGAACAATCTATAGCTTGTCTTAGCCAGTCTACAGTAAGTCGAGTTGACACTAGGCCTGTGCAACCCTTGTCTTGTTACGTTCTTGGAGCAAGCCAAACAAAAATTGATTACCGTATATGCTCGATCAGAGGCCGCTCTTGTATAAAGGCCGCACTCAAATAGTAGCCTCCCTTGCTAGCAAAATGAAACATTTAGTAGCCGCTCTCAAATAGTAGTCTAGTGAACTTTGACTCTAGTATTTCTGCACGTGGCAGCCAAAAAAATTATTACTAGCAGCTAGCTACATGTACGTAGCTACAAGTAGCAGCTTGTTAGTGCTTCACAAAGACTTTCTCATGGCAGAGTTCAAGTTTATGCAGGTGAAAACAACTTTTGATGACAAACTAAATTATCTGGAGCTAATAAACGCCGCTCTTGAACAGTGGCCTCTCTTGAATTGTAGCCTCCTCTTCCAGCAAAATGAAACATTTAGTAGCCGCGGCTCCTGATCAAGCATATACGGGTATTGTATTCTTCTGGTAGAGTACATACATGTACATGTAGCACATCACAGATAAGATACAGACTACATGACATTGTACAATTCCCACAGCAAGTACTGCACAACAAAGGCAGGGACACCATGCACCACTAGGTAACACCTATCATAGGTATCACATGATTAATTGCAGTAGATCTAGCTAGCTAGCTAGAGAACGAGCAATGGCAGAGAGTGCAGTGGTAGAAGAGCTTAAATGTTCCATTTGCTTGGATAATTTCAAGAACCCCAAAGTACTGCCGTGTTGTCACAGCTTCTGTCTCCATTGTCTGGAGGGAGCTCACGAGAAAACTAAAGACAACAAAAGCCTAACCTGTCCTCAGTGCAAGGCTCAACATCAGGTAGAAACTACACGAGTGTCAATACATAACTGTATGCAAGTCTAGACAAACGCTTGTCTACAATCTATTTAAGTGATTGCACTAAGCTAGCTGTATCCAAACTATTCAACTATAAACTAGTCCATGTACTGACAAAGATAATTATGGCTTTTATTATACAGGTTCCTACCAATGGCCTCCATGGTTTCACCGATGATTACACTCTTGCTAATCAGAAACAAGCTGCTACAATCACACCAGTTTGTGAGCAATGTGATGATAGCAACAAACCAGTGGCGTACTGCCACACCTGCTCAGACTACCTGTGTGAAGAGTGTTTAAAGGATCACAAAAGAGTAAAAGCTATTCAAGATCACAAGACAGTCAATATCACTCCTGATGGGAAGGCTCTTGATATCGAGCCCCAGGCAAAGAAGAGCTATTCGTGCAGTGTTCACCCCGAAGAACCACTAAAGCTTTACTGCAAGAGTTGTAAGAGCTTGGCCTGCCTCCTGTGCTTTGTGGGGCTACACAACGGCCATGACATTGGAAGCATCGATGGTAAAGCAAGACAAGAAGTGAAACAAAGTATCAACGATCTAGTGAAAGAGACAGATTTGAAATTGAAGGAATTTGAAGATAGCTTAAAATACGTTTCTGCAGTTGAAAAAGAAAAAACAGAAGCTCCGATTATACTCAAAGCTCAAGTTGATAAGAAAGTTGATTTTCTCATCCAACAACTTGAAGCAAGGCGTAAAGAACTACACAAGGAGATTGACGATGCTTGTACGAAAGACCTCAAAGAATTGTGGGCACAGAAAGAATACCACGAGACAGCCATTACGAGCATGGAGGGTGCTCTGAGCTTTGCCAGAAGAGCTCTAGCCTGCAAGGAAGACACGGAACTACTGGCCCTCTGTGCACAAGTTACCTCCAGACTGAAAGAGCTGAGTCAGCTAAAGTTGGCTAGTCAGTCCACAATGAAAATTGAAATGACAATTATCGAATTCAAACAGCCTCAGAGGAAGGAAACAGATACGACAGTTGGGGAGATAATTTCTACGCCAGATATACAAATTACCACCACAGAGCTACAGAATCGAGTTCGATATTTTTATAACAGAAGTATTACGTTTCAAGTAACGGCAGTAATGAACTGTAAATGTAAATGGAAACCTCCTAAACTAACTGCTTCAGCAACTTATACACAGGAAAACGAATATGATCAGAAGACATATAATTGTACGACCGATGAAAATGCTACAGCAAACAGTTGGACAGTCAAGTTCACTCCTAAACTATCGACTACTTACACAATTACATTTCAAATCAATGGAGACTATGGAGGTATAGAGCTACACAAAGCCTCTGAATACCGTATCGAAGTATGTAATGAAGTCATTGACATCAGAAAATTCCATAAGTTTGGGCAAGTCGAGTAACTAGAACTGCACCAACAATGTCTGGTCATAAAAGTATCAGATTACACGTACTTTTGCTTTCTAATTATGTACATGAATAGCTACATAATTTAGTACACACGCACACACTCCACTATTGATCGTTACTAATTTTAGCGAATTTGTAATTAACGCTAAATTAAGTACGCGTTAAAGTAAAAAGATCATTCATTCTTGTCTTCACACAACAAGTTATTAGTGGCAGATTTTGATGTTAAAGCTTTGTTGTCAAATAAAAACGAGCAAAAGCTAAGAAGCTTGTGACTGAGTCTGCTTACCTGGATGCTATAGCACTGCGTTTACAGCATGGGTTGCCTCTTTCGATGTTAAAGCCTCGTTGTAGAATAAAAGCGAGCAAAAGCTATTCAGTGAAGAAACTTGAACTTGCACATTGGCCTCTACTAGCATACAGGTGTCCTTTATTCGAGGCCGGTACGTATTTATAGCTGAAGTGACCCTGTACCAGAAACAATGGAAAAGGGTCGCTAAAGTAGAAAGCTAGAATGATGATATAGACTATAGGCTTCTTTGCTGTGATCAGTGCATCCATACCAAATCTCCATTTTCAAAAGTTTCAGCATGTCTCTGGAGTCTATAGAATTTCTTTGCTCATGTTACTTGCTACTTAGCAAGCTTTCATGCTTTATATCATGTAAACAGCTGAGGGTTAGCACTTCAGTGCTCTAGTTATTGTGGTAATGCGCCAAAATTAGGTACCCTAAAACACAGAGAAAAAGCTACCCATCTATAATAGTACGGTTAAGGTAGCACATCCACTGTTAACATTGTCAATACCAATAATGACTTTAGACTCACCCCCCATTGTACTACACTGGTGGTGATTGACCAAGGCAACACAAAAGGTCAACAGCACATGACAAAGAAGAGCTAAATGGCAGAGAGTGCAGTGAAAGAGCTGAAATGTTCCATTTGCTTGGACAATTTCAAGAATCCCAAAGTGTTGCCGTGTTGTCACAGCTTCTGTCTCCATTGTCTGGAGGGAGCTCATGAGAGAAACAAAGACAAGAAAAGCCTACCCTGTCCTCAGTGCAAAGCTCAACATCAGGTAATGTACATGTATAACGCTATGTAAATTATAATTATACACAAAATAACTACTAAAGTATCCCTACGTATACATGTACTGAAAAAGATTACTATACAGTCGGCTTATTTATTACAGGTTCCTACCAATGGTCCCCGTGGTTTCCCCGATGATTACACTCTTGCTAATCAGAAACACACTGCTACAACCACACCAGTTTGTGAGCAATGTGATGATAGCAACAAACCAGTGGCGTACTGCCACACCTGCTCAGACTACCTGTGTGAAGAGTGCTTGATAGCTCACAAGAGACTTAAGGCTTATCGAGATCACAAGACAGTCAATATCACTCCTGGGAAGGCTCTTGATTTCAAGCCCCGGTCAAAGAAGAGCTATTCGTGTAGTGTTCACCCTGAAGAACCACTAAAGCTTTACTGCAAGAGTTGTAAGAGCCTGGCCTGCCTCCTGTGCTTTGTGGGGCTACACAACGGCCATGACATTGGAAGCATTGATGGTAAAGCACGACAAGAAGTGGAACAAACTATCAACAATCTAGTGAAACAGACAGATTTGAAATTGACAGAATTTGAAGACGATTTAAAATATGTTTCTACAGTTGAAAAGGAAAAAGCAGAAGCTCCCATTCCATTCAAAGCTCAAGTTGATAAGAAAGTTGATTCTCTCATCCAACAACTTGAAGCAAGGCGTAAAGAACTACACAAGAAGATTAACGATGCTTGTACGAAAGACCTCAAAGAATTGTGGGCACAGAAAGAATACCACGAGACAGCCATTATGAGCATGGAGGGTGCTCTGAGCTTTGCCAGAAGAGCTCTAGCCTGCAAGGAAGACACGGAACTACTGGCCCTCGGTGCACAAGTTACCTCCAGACTGAAAGAGCTGAGTCAGCTAAAATGGGATAGTCAAGACACGGAGAAAATCGAAAGGAAAACCGTCGAATTCAAAGAAGCTAATAAACAAATAAATGCACAGGAAATAGAAACGGCAGTTGGGGAAATACATGTACAAACTGTTACGCCAGATATACAAATTACAACCACTGAGCTACAGAATGAGGTTCCATATTCTCATGGTTGTAGTATTACGCTTCAAGTAACGGCAACAGTGAATTTTAAATGTAAAACCCCTAAACTAACTGCTTCAGCAACTTGTACAGCCTTACCACATAATTCTGGATGGGATCTTGAGGAGGAATACTATGATTGTACAAGTGAGCAAAATACTACAGCGAACAGTTGGACAGTCAAGTTCACTCCTGAAGAACCAAATACTTTCACGATTACACTTCAAGTCAAAGGGAAGTATGGAGGCATAGAGCTACACAAAACTTCTACACACTACATCCGAAGTATATTGCATTAATTGGTAGAACTATCACACAATATGACAATGTTTAGTTATACACGTTGTAAACATAAATAGTACGTAATTTATGAATCACGCAAATATGGTGCTAATGTCTTTGTGATAAGTTCATATCTTCTCATGCAGGGACGTATCTGTGAAGGGGTCTATAAACTACAGCGCATGCTGAACAAATAAAAAAAATGTGCATATACGTACATGTGGCACACATTTTTAGCACTTTTTCTCAATTTAAGCAAATTAGTGTCACAGCTAATATATACACCACAGACAAGAGCAAATACACACATTCGCTAAAGTCTATTGGAGTGAGGAAGTTGTGTGGTCATTTATGGCTTCATTTATGTGGTTGACAAGTATGCCAGGACTTCTACAATGGAAATGTTAACTTTAGCTTCGAGCTATCACCTCTAGGAATATTTTAAAGGTAAACTCAACACAAATAATAATTATTCAGAACCATTCCAGGAAAGCAACACAAAAGGTTAATCACATGATTTCAAACAGCTAAAAACAAACAATAACAGAAAGTGCAGTAAAAGAAGAGCTGAACTTAAAGTGTTGCCGCTTCTGTCTCCATTGTAAAGCTTGTATACAAACTAACTATAGTATCCCTACGTACTTGCCATGAACTAGCTGTCAAAGATTAACTATACGGTTGGCTTATTTATGTACAGGTTCCTACCAATGGTCCCCGTGGTTTCCCCGATGATTACACTCTTGCTAATCATAAAAACGATCCAACAACCACACCAGTTTGTGAGCAATGTGATGATAGCAACAAACCAGTAGCGTACTGGTGCTCTGAGCTTTGCCAGAAGAGCTCTAGCCTGCATGCAAGGAAGACACGGAACTACTAGCCCAAGTCACCTCCAGACTAAAAGAGCTGAGTCAGTTGATATGGGATACCCAATCCACAATGAAATTGAACTATCGAATTCATAGAAGTGAACGAACAAACATATGCACAGTCTCTCATGGTTAGTGAAGGGGAAACAGATACGACAGTTGGGGAAATACATGGCAATTTATCATCACAGGGCTACGGGACTGTGTTCCATATAGCAGTACATGTACTGCATTATAAATGGAAATGCATAAACTAACCGCTTCAACTAAATGTAGGTTCTCCTATATCCAATCCTCTATAATTATTCAGTCAAATTACAACTGAAGCACATGCTACAGCAACAGTTGGACAGTCAAGTTTACTCCTAAACTATCGACTACTTACACGATTACATTTCAGATCAATGGTGACGGAGGCATAGAGCTACACAAAGCCTCAGAATACCGTATCGAAGTATGTAATGAAGTCATTGACATCAGAAAATTCCATAAGTTTGGGCAAGTCGAGTAACTAGAACTGCACCAATCATATTGTAACAATGTCTGCATGCATAGAAGAATCAGATTACACGTTATGTATGTTGCTTTCTCTCTATGTACTTTATTAAAACTGTGCACAACACCATAATGCCATGATTGAAACTAGAGCAACTCAAAGAGGTTTGTACACCTTGTAGAGTAACTGTACGCACTATTTATTTTGTGTACAGTCAATGGACTATAAGGATGGTGGTGTCAACAGGGTGGGGCTACGGGTTCCAAGGCAAAGGCTACATAACAGAGATATAATTATAGTTCTAACCTTAGTAGATTGCAGAGTCCATGCAGGGATTCAGGGAATTAGAAGAAACATCAAAACATCAAACCACTAATTATTGATAGAGTATAGAGCACCCACAGATAAAGATAATATTGCAACACACAACAACAAAAGGCAACATAAAAGGTCAACGATTTTAAAGAGCTAAAGACAAAAATGGCAGAGAGTGCAGTGAAAGAACAGCTGAAATGTTCCATTTGCTTGGACAATTTCAAGAAGCCCAAAGTGTTGCCGTGTTGTCACAGCTTCTGTCTCCATTGTCTGGAGGGAGCTCACGAGATAAACAAAGACAAGAAAAGCCTAACCTGTCCTCAGTGCAATGCTCCACATCAGGTAGAAACTATTAGCTATGTATACAAACTAACTAAGTATCATACGTACATGTACTGACAAAGATTAATTATACGGTTGGCCGGCTTTTATTACAGGTTCCTACCAATGGTCCCCGTGGTTTCCCTGATGACTACACTCTTGCTAATCAGAAACAAGCTGCTACAACCACACCAGTTTGTGAGCAATGTGATGATAGCAACAAACCAGTGGCGTACTGCCACACCTGCTCAGACTACTTGTGTGATGAGTGCTTGAAAGCTCACAAGAGACTTAAGGCTTATCGAGATCACAAGACAGTCAATATCACTCCTGGGAAGGCTCTTGATATCAAGCCTCAGGCAAAGAAGAGCTATTTGTGCAGTGTTCATCCTGAAAAACTACTAGAGCTTTACTGCAAGAGTTGTAAGAGCTTGGCCTGCCTCCTGTGCTTTGTGGGGCTACACAACGGCCATGACATTGGAAGCATTGATGACAAAACAAGACAAGAAGTGGAACAAAGTATCAACGATATAGTGAAAGAAACAGATTCGAAATTGAAGCAATTTGAAGAGAGCTTAAAATACGTTTCTGCAGTTGAAAAAGAAAAAGCAGAAGCTCCCATTACACTCAAAGCTCAAGTTGATAAAAAAGTTGATTTTCTCATCCAAAAACTTGAAGCAAGGCGTAAAAAACTACACAAGGAGATTGACGATGCTTGTACGAAAGTCCACAAGGAATTGTGGGCACAGAAAGAATACCACGAGACAGCCATTACAAACATGGAGGGTGCTCTGAGCTTTACCAGAAGAGCTCTGGCCTGCAAGGAAAACACGGAACTACTGGCTCTCGGTGCACAAGTCACCTCCAGACTGAAAGAGCTGAGTCAGCTAAAATGGGATACCCAGTCCACGGAGAAAATCGAAATGATAACAATCGAATTCAAAGAAGTGAACGAACAAACATATACACAGTCTCTCACGGTTAGTGAAGGGGAAACAGATACGACAGTTGGGGAAATACATGTACAAACTTCTACGCCAGATATACAAATTACCGTGACAGAGCTAGAGAATTGTAGTGTTATGCTTCAAGTAACGGCAGTAATGAAAGGGAAATGTAAACCTCCTAAACTAACTGCTTCAGCAACTTGTACACCCATGCACTGTGTACGTGGTCAAATTACAACAGAAGAAAATGCTGCAGTAAATAGTTGGACAGTGGAGTTTACTCCTATACAACCATGTACCTACACGATTACATTTGAAGTCAATGGGGAATATGGAGGCATAGACCTACACAAAGCTTATGACTATCGCATCAAACATTGCGAAAAATTTTCTCAAGTGCTTTATAAGAAGAGCAGGAAAAAAAAGGGCAAGAAAATGCCAGAAGTCGAGAATTAGAGCATCATGGTCATATGATGTAGATTGTGTAGCATAATTTAGTTTCAAGCACCTGTGGTGTAAAATGCCTTGGTCTAAGAAAGTTGATTACCCGAGGTGCGTGTGGGCGACCACAGGTATAGTAGTCTGTTGGTCTGTTTGTCTGTTGGTCTGTTTGTAATATTATTATCTGATTATCTGAGTCTACTCACCTGAATGCCATAGCACTGCGTTTATACAGCATGGATAGCCTTCACACAACAAGTTATGAGTTTAAAAGTGGCAGATTTTAATGTTAAAGCTTTGTTGTCGTATAAAAGCTAAGAAGCTAAGAAACTTAGCACGTTGCCTAGCTCTACATGCACAGCTGAAGTGATCGTACAATTGTAGGTTGTTGCATGCTTTTTTACTCCTCTGGTTTTTATAGATCTATTTATTCATGTCAACAGCCGAGGGTTAGCACTTCAATGCTTTAAATTGTTTGTTTGAGCAAACATACATGTACGCACAGCATGTTGTGGTTCGTGTCAAAAAGGGGAAATACCATCCAGTCCTAAATTGTTGTGTGGTAATTACAATCAGCAGCTGCTAGGCCAGCCATACAAATCACCACAGATAAGCAAGAAAATCGTGCCGTATGTCCTTTAGGTGAAGACGCTCGCATTCAAGCTACATCAAGAGTGGTTATGAACAAAAAAAAATTAAAGCACAAAACGAACTATTTCAGCCATTGATTCACATACACGTACATTTAGGGGCCACCCAGTACCTAATTGCTACGGTGCTGAACAACTTGATGTTCAAGAAAATGCTGAACCGAACAGTTGGACAGTCAAGTTCAATCCTAAAACTGAAAGGAAGTACAGAATTCTAATTCAAGTATGAGGGAAATATGGCAACACAAGTCTGGAACAGTATTGAACATGTCCTTATGGTATAGAGAGTCAAAAGTGAACCAAAAGTGTTTGCGTATTCATTGAGAGAACAGAATCGTACTATTAACCTGTAATTGACACAGTCAAGTTATGTACAACAATTAAATCCGCAAAACCTAATTATTACTAGTAAATACACACGATCCTTGCCAGAACGCAATAGTTAGATCGCAAAAGTGTCCAATTTTCTGCTGATTTGGCTCATTTGCAAAGTTTTTCACCTACAAAATATTCTAGTAATATGGTACGTACTGTGCACATGACCATAATAAACTCTCAAAACGTACAATTTATATGTAAGTGCATGTAACCATGCAAACGAAATGCAAATTATATTTTACACTGTATACAAGGCCCACACAACAATCTTAATTCCCTACGTGTATCAGAAAATCATATGTAGAGCTACGTACTTAAAGCCTAGAGCAAGCATTCAGACAACTAAAATCTATTTAATGTTGTCATATAGCTATAGGATTCCTTGCTAAAAAGCGCTTCTACATGTAGCTAAAAGTCAGTATTTTCCACGTGCAACGTGCCACATAAAGCAAGTCATTAATTGGCCACAACTCTCGGGCCGAACTCAACACAAATAGATTGTACACGGAGGTGTATGTATGTACTGGGGCTATACACAATTAATGAAAAAAGAAGACAAGAAGACATGCATATGTAGTTCAGGGTACACATGCAGTTTCATAAACAGCAAGCCACTAATTAGTGATAGAGTGTACAGCACACCACAACACAGACAAAATACAATTAATACCCACATTAGGCAGCATCACATGTCAGATTTCTTAGAAGAGCTATTAAAAATGGCAGAGAGTGCAGTGAAAGAAGAGCTCATTTGCTTGGACAACTTTAACAATCCCAAAGTGTTGCCTTGTTGTCACAGCTTCTGTCTCCATTGTCTGAAGGGAGCTCACGAGAGAACCAAAAACAAGAATGGCCTAACCTGTGCTGACATCAGGTACATGTAGAAACAATTCTACATAGCTTACAAGACATGTGTTTTAAATTTGTATTAACAAACTAGCTAACAGGTATCCATAATTATTTGTATATATGAACACTTTATTACAGGTTCCTACCAATGGTCCCCATGGTTTCCCAGACAATTACACCCTTGCCAATCAGAAATACCCTGCTAAATCTACAACAGTTTGTGAGCAATGTGACGATAGCAACAAACCAGTGGCGTACTGCCACACCTGCTCAGACTACCTGTGTGAAGAGTGCTTGAAAGCTCACAAAAGAGTAAAAGTTGTTTGAGATCACAAGACAGTCAATATCACTCCTGGGAAGGCTCTTGATATCGAGCCCCAAGCAAACAAGAGCTATTCGTGTAGTGTTCACCCCGAAAAACCACTAGAGCTTTACTGCAAGGATTGTAAGAGCTTGGCCTGCCTCCTGTGTCTTGCGGGGCTACACAACCGTCATGACATTGGAAGCATCGATGGTAAAGCAAGACAAGAAGTGGAAGAAACCACCAAAGACCTAGTAAAAAAAACAGATTCGAAATTGACAGAATTCAAATACACTTTGAAATATGTTTCTGCAGTTGAAAAGGAAAAAGCAGAAGCTCCTATTCCACTCAAAGCTCAAGTCGATAAGAAAGTTGATGGTCTCATCCAACAACTTGAAGCAAGGCGTAAAGAACTACACAAGGAGATTGACGATGCTTGTACGAAGGACCTCAAAGAATTGTGTGCACAGAAAGAATATCACAAGAGAGCCATTACGAGCATGGAGGGTGCTCTGAGCTTTGCCAGAAGAGCTCTAGCCTGCAAGGAAGACACAGAACTACTGGCCCTCTGTGCACAAGTCACTATCAAAATGGAAATGCTGAGTCAGCTAAAATCGGACAGTCAAAATACAGAGAAAATCGAAATGAAAAACGTCAAATTCAAAGAAACTAATGAACAGGAAACTGATACGGTTGGGGATATACATGTACAAACGTTTACGCCAGATATAAAAATTAGGACCACAGAGCTACAAAAACGCGTTCCATTTTCTGAGGGTTGTAGTATTTCCTTTCAAGTAACGGCAGCAGTGAATTTTAAATGTAAAACTCCTAAGCTAACTGCTTCAGCAACATATACAGCCCTGTACTATGACTATGAATACGGTCAAGACACATATAAATATAAATGTATAACTGAAGAAAATGCTACAGCAAACAGTTGGACGGTCAAGTTCACTCCTAAAGAAACAAATACTTACACGATTACACTTCAAGTCAAAGGGCAGTATGGAGCCACATACCTACGCAAAACTTTGGACTACCAGATCGAAGTACATGTACATTATAGTGCACTAGAGGAGGAGCAAATGGAAGTACATGAGAATAAATTGAGTTGGTAGAACTGCATCATACAATAATTACATGACAATGTTTTGGTTACATAAATGTATAAGATCGCATGTTCTAAGTGTAACTATAATGAATGAAGCACATGTGGTGCAAAATTCCTTGGTCTAGGTTCATTTATTCTCATGCATGCGTATGGGGATGTAGCAAGCAAGTGCACAACTATGAGATAAAGAGGCGGATCGGTCAAATAAACTACAGTGCTGAACAAATAGTTCAACATAAATAAAAGTGTGCATATAGCTTTCAAAAAGTACCACGATTATAATATTTTTTCAACATCACAAACTTGTGTCACAGCTAATATATACACCACAGACAAGAGCAATACACACATTCGCTGAAGTCTATTGGAGTTGAGGAAATTGTGTGGTCATTTATGGCTTCATTAATGCATACATGTATGCCTGGGACTTCTCATGAAACTGTTAGCTGGTTGGAGCTTATCGCCTCTAAAACATACAGACATAGAAGCACTTTTTAACAAGGAATCCAATGGTATATGACAATTGGAATTTCAGTGAAATATGGAAGTTATGACAATAATTATTATGAAGGTCAACACAAAGAGACAGTGATATTCATAAGCATTCCAGGAAAGCAACATAAAAGGACAAAAGGTCAAACTGTTCATGCATCACATGATTTCCAAGAGCTAAAATCAAAACAATGGCAGAGAGTGCAGTGGTAGAAGAGCTGAAATGTTCTATTTGCTTGTACAATTTCAAGAATCCCAAAGTGTTGCCGTGTTGTCACAGCTTCTGTCTCCATTGTCTAGAGGGAGCTCACGAGATAAACAAAGACAAGAAAAGCCTAACCTGTCCTCAGTGCAATGCTCCACATCAGGTAGAAACTATTAGCTATGTATACAAACTAACTAAGTATCTTACGTACATGTACTGACAAAGATTAACTATACGGTCGGCTGGCTTTTATTACAGGTTCCTACCAATGGTCCCTGTGGTTTCCTCGATGACTACACTCTTGTTAATCAGAAACAAGCTGCTACAACCACACCAGTTTGTGAGCAATGTGATATAGCAACAAACCAGTGGCGTACTGCCACACCTGCTCAGACTACCTGTGTGAAGAATGTTTAAAAGCTCACAAAAAAGTAAAAGCTCTTCGAGATCACAAGACAGTCACTATCACTCCAGGGAAGGCTCTTGATATCGAGCCCCAGTCAAAGAAGAGCTATTTGTGCAGTGTTCATCCCGAAGAACCACTAAAGCTTTACTGCAAGAGTTGTAAGAGCTTGGCCTGCCTCCTGTGCTTTGTGGGGCTACACAACGGCCATGACATTGGAAGCATTGATGGCAAAACAAGACAAAAAGTGGAACAAAGTATCAACAATCTGGTGAAAGAAACAGATTCGAAATTGATAGAATTCGAAGACAACTTGAAATACGTTTCTACCCTTGAAAAAGAAAAAACAAAAGCTCACATTCCACTCAAAGCCCAAGTTGATAAGAAGGTTAATTTTCTCATCCAACAACTTGAAGCAAGGCGTAAGGAACTACACAAGGAGATTGACGATGCTTGTACGAAAGACCTCAAAGAATTGTGGGCACAGAAAGAATACCACGAGACAGCCATTACGAGCATGGAGGGTGCTCTGAGCTTTGCCAGAAGAGCTCTAGCCTGCAAGGAAGACGCGGAACTACTGGCCCTCTGTGCACAAGTCACCTCCAGACTGAAAGAGCTGAGTCAGCTAAAATGGGACAGTCAAGCCACAGAGAAAATCGAAATGACAACCCTTGAATTCAAAGAAACTAACGAGCAAACATACATGTATGCACATCCTGTAGTGGTTCGTTTAAAAAAGGGGGAAGTACCATCCAGTTTTAAACTTGTTGGGGAGTTACGATCAACAGCTGCTAGGCCAACCATACAAATCACCACCGATAAACAAGAATATCGTGTCCTATATCCTTTAGGTGAAGACGCTCGCATTCAAGTTACAGCAAGAGTGAAAATTAATGGAAAGAATGCTCTAAACAACACAAAAATAACTATTTCAGCCACTGATTCACGTAAAGGTTACCCAGCATCTTACTACGGTGCTGAACAATTTGATTTTCAAGAAAATGCTGAACCCAATAGTTGGACAGTCAAGTTCAATCCTAAAACTGAAAAGAAGTACAGAATTGTAATTCTAGCATGTGGGAAATATGGAGACACAATTCTGGAAGGCAGTACTGAACATATCGTTCAGGTAGAGAGAGTCAAAAGTGAACCACACGTGTATCCAGATTTTGTCAAAAGAAAAATTAGATTGTAATTGACACAGTCATGTAGTTATAAGTTATGTACATACTGTGCACATGACTGTAATGATCTCTTAAAACGTACAATTTATTAAGTGCGTGTAACCATGCATACGAAATGCAGATCATATTTTACACTGTATACAAGGCCCACAACAACAATCTACGTTTATCAACCTACATTTAAATCATCAATTTAGTGAATATCGCATGTAGAGCTACGTACTTACATTGTAAAGCCTCGAGCAAACATACAGACCATTAAATCTATTCGTGATGAGTTTGGCCCTCATAATGTTGTCATTCTGACTTTAGTTACCGTATAGCGCGATATTTTTGAGGCACTTATATTTCGTGGATTGGCCTCTAAAAGCATTCGTTGCACAATGTTCGCGGAATGACTGCTTACCAGAAACCACGCCTTTAAATCTTTACACGTTATAGCAGATAATTCTAATTAAAGAACAATTTTCGTGGACTTAGTTTTCGTGTAGGATTGCTAACCCACGAAATCCGCGAAAATTTCGCGCTATACGGTATAACTAAAGTCAGCACTTTCCATGTGCAACCACATAACACAATTAATCGGTTTTATTTGAGGCCTATACAATCCCTTATTGAAATTGTGGCGTATAATCAAGGAATTATTTGAGACGCATAAAATAATGTCGCATTATGTTTTCGGAATCTTAAAATTGGCCAAAACACACCTAATTTTATGACTGAATGACATTGGTGGGCGGGTCTAGCCACAGTTTATGGCTTCTAGAATGCTAAAACAATTTGTACTAAGAACATAATTATGTGTACCGTATATGCTTTGATCAGAATTCTCAGTAGGGTGTGGCTATGAGTCTAGAAGGGTGTGGCTACACAATTAATGTAAAAAGAAGACAAGAAGACATGCATATGTAGTTCAGGGTACACATGCAGTTTCATAAAACAGCAAGCCACTAATTAGTGATAGATACAGCCACACCACACTACAGACAGACAAAATGCAATTAGTACCACACATTAGGCAACATCACATGTCAGATTTCTTAGAAGAGCTATTAAAAATGGCAGAGAGTGCAGTGAAAGAAGAGCTCATTTGCTTGGACAACTTTAACAATCCCAAAGTGTTGCCCTGTTGTCACAGCTTCTGTCTCCATTGTCTGAAGGGAGCTCACGAGAGAACCAAAAACAAGAATGGCCTAACCTGTGCTGAATGCAAAGCTAAACATCAGGTACATGTAGAAACAATTCTACATAGCTTACAAGACATGTTTTTTAAATTTGTATTAACAAACTAGCTAACAGGTATCCATAATTATTTGAACACTTTATTACAGGTTCCTACCAATGGTCCCCGTGGTTTCCCAGACAATTACACCCTTGCCAATCAGAAATGTAACCCTGCTACAACCACACCAGTTTGTGAGCAATGTGATGATAGCAACAAACCAGTGGCGTACTGCCACACCTGCTCAGACTACCTGTGTGATGAGTGCTTGAAAGCTCACAGAAGAGTAAAAGCTGTTCGAGATCACAAGACAGTCAATATCACTCCTGGAAATGCTCTTGATATCGAGCCCCAAGCAAACAAGAGCTATTCGTGCAGTGTTCATCACGAAAAACCACTAGAGCTTTACTGCAAGGATTGTAAGAGCTTGGCCTGCCTCCTGTGTCTTGCGGGGCTACACAACCGTCATGACATTGGAAGCATCGATGGTAAAGCAAGACAAGAAGTGGAAGAAACCACCAAAGACCTAGTAAAAAAAACAGATTCGAAATTGACAGAATTCAAATACACTTTGAAATATGTTTCTGCAGTTGAAAAGGAAAAAGCAGAAGCTCCCATTCCACTCAAAGCTCAAGTCGATAAGAAAGTTGATGGTCTCATCCAACAACTTGAAGCAAGGCGTAAAGAACTACACAAGGAGATAGACGATGCTTGTACGAAGGACCTCAAAGAATTGTGGGCACAGAAAGAATATCACAAGAGAGCCATTACGAGCATGGAGGGTGCTCTGAGCTTTGCCAGAAGAGCTCTAGCCTGCAAGGAAGACACAGAACTACTGGCCCTTTGTGCACAAGTCACTATCAAAATGGAAATGCTGAGTCAGCTAAAATCGGACAGTCAAAATACAGAGAAAATCGAAATGAAAAACGTCAAATTCAAAGAAACTAATGAACAGGAAACTGATACGGTTGGGGATATACATGTACAAACGTTTACGCCAGATATAAAAATTAGGACCACAGAGCTACAAAAACGCGTTCCATTTTCTGAGGGTTGTAGTATTTCCTTTCAAGTAACGGCAGCAGTGAATTTTAAATGTAAAACTCCTAAGCTAACTGCTTCAGCAACATATACAGCCCTGTACTATGACTATGAATACGGTCAAGACACATATAAATGTATAACTGAAGAAAATGCTACAGCAAACAGTTGGACGGTCAAGTTCACTCCTAAAGAAACAAATACTTACACGATTACACTTCAAGTCAAAGGGCAGTATGGAGCCACATACCTACGCAAAACTTTGGACTACCAGATCGAAGTACATGTACATTATAGTGCACTAGAGGAGGAGCAAATGGAAGTACATGAGAATAAATTGAGTTGGTAGAACTGCATCATACAATAATTACATGACAATGTTTTGGTTACATAAATGTATAAGATCGCATGTTCTAAGTGTAACTATAATGAATGAAGCACATGTGGTGCAAAATTCCTTGGTCTAGGTTCATTTATTCTCATGCATGCGTATGGGGATGTAGCAAGCAAGTGCACAACTATGAGATAAAGAGGCGGATCGGTCAAATAAACTACAGTGCTGAACAAATAGTTCAACATAAATAAAAGTGTGCATATAGTTTTCAAAAAGTACCACGATTATAACATTTGTTCATTACGATTCAGCATCACAAACTTGTGTCACAGCTAATATATACACCACAGACAAGAACAATACACACATTTGCTAAAGTTTATTGGAGTGGAGGAAATTGTGTGGTCATTTATGGCTTCATTAATGCATACATGTATGCCTGACAGAGACTTCTTGAAACTGTTAGTTGGTTGGAGCTTATCACCTCTAAAACATACAGACATTGAAGCACTTTTTAACAAGGAATCCAATGGGAATATGACAATTTAAATTTCAGTGAAGTATGGAAGTTATGACAATATTATGAAGGTCAACACAAATAGACTTTAGTAAGCATTCCAGGAAAGCAACACAAAAGGACAAAAGGTCAAACTGTTCATGCATCACATGATTTCCAAGAGCTAAAATCAAAACAATGGCAGAGAGTGCAGTGGTAGAAGAGCTGAAATGTTCTATTTGCTTGTACAATTTCAAGAATCCCAAAGTGTTGCCGTGTTGTCACAGCTTCTGTCTCCATTGTCTGGAGGGAGCTCACAAGAGAAACAAAGACAAGAAAAGCCTAACCTGTCCTCAGTGCAAGGCTAATCATCAGGTAGTATAATTATAAGACCTGTTTAAAATGTTTGTAAAGATTGTATACACTAACTAGTATCCCTACGTATATGTACTGACAACTAACTATATAAAAGTTGTTTTAAATTCTATTAATTTTATGTACAGGTTCCTACCAATGGTCCCCGCGGTTTCCCCGATGATTACACTATTGCTAATCAGAAACAAGCCCCAACAACCACACCAGTTTGTGAGCAATGTGATGATAGCAACAAACCAGTGGCGTACTGCCACACCTGCTCAGACTACCTGTGTGAAGAGTGTTTGAAAGCTCACAAAAGAGTAAAAGCTATTCGACGAGATCACAAGACAGTAAATATCACTCCTGGAAAGGATATCGAGCCCCAGGCAAAGAAGAGCTATTTGTGCAGTGTTCACCCTGAAGAACCATTAAAGCTTTACTGCAAGAGTTGTAAGAGCTTGGCCTGCCTCCTGTGCTTTGTGGGGCTTCACAACGGCCATGACATTGGAAGCATCGATGGCAAAACAAGACAAGAAGTAGAACAAATCATCAACAATCTAGTGAAAGATATCGATTTAAAATTGAAAGAATTCGAAGATGATTTGAAATATGTTTCTGCTGTTGAAAAAGAGAAAGCAGAAGTTTCAACTCCACTCAAAGCTCAAGTTGATAAGAAGGTTGATATTCTCATCCAACAACTTGAAGCAAGGCGTAAAAAGCTACACAAGGAGATTGACGATGCTTGTACGAAAGACCTCAAAGAATTGTGGGCACAGAAAGAATATCACGAGACAGCCATTACGAGCATGGAGGGTGCTCTGAGCTTTGCCAGAAGAGCTCTAGCCTGCAAGGAAGACACGGAACTACTGGCCCTCTGTGCACAAGTCACCTCCAGACTGGAAGAGCTGAGTCAGCTAAAATGGGATAGTCAGTCGACAGTGAAAATCGAAATGACAACTGTTGAATTCAAAGAAGCGAACGAACAAACATATGCACAGCCTCTCGTGGTTAGTCCAAAAAAGGTGGAAACAGATACGACAGTTGGAGAGATACAAACTTCTACACCAGATATACAAATTACAGTGACAGGGCTAGGTAAGCATGCTCCATTTTCTTACTTGCCTGATTATAGTATTACGTTTCAAGTAACGGCAGTAGTGAATTTTAAGTGGAAATGGAAACCTCCTAAACTAACCGCTTCAGCAACTTATACATCCCAGAACTGCTATGAACGTGATCAAATTACAACAGAAGAAAATGCTACAGTAAACAGTTGGACAGTGAAGTTTACTCCTACGCAACCAAGTGTCTACCTGATTACATTTGAAGTCAATGGGGATTATGCAGGCATAGACCTACACAAAGCTTATGACTATCGCATCGAACTGTATTATAAACCAACAAGAAGAAAAACTCCGAGAATTTAAGTTATTGGAATTAGAACTGCATCATATACACTGGTCATAATTATACATGTATCAGATTGTGTAGTAAGGATTGTAATGTATGGCGCAAAATGCCTTGGTCTAAGAAAAATTTATTCTAGGAATGACAAATCTCATGCATGCATATGGGGGGTGTAGCACACAAGTCATTTGTATGACTATGAGAGGTGGATTTGTACAGAGGTCAAATTTCACAATTAGTTACTAGTAGCCCAGAATCCAGCAATCTGATTGGTCAGTACAGGGTTTATATTTCCCATATTAACCTGTAAATTCTCATATAAACCTGTAATTTTCATGTTCACAACAACCATTCATTATTAATTTTTGTGTTTTTCAAACATGTGTTTTGTATAATTATTGTATTATAAAAAACAATGAGAAGTAACTGTTTTGTTTTGGTAATGACAAAAAATTATAATGTTCAGTCGCTGTTAATACGTTGGTTGTTGGATGTAGGCATATAGAGAGATCGATGGTATAACGTTGCAGGCACTAAAGTTAAAGTTTGGAGGCATAAATTGACAGCAGTTGGTTTGTGAGTTTTGTTGCACTGCCATCTGTGAGTGATTAGTGTGTGCCAGTATATATGTTAATTGGCTTTACGTTGAGGATGTCTGAAACTGACTTCTTTTGACACTCAGAAGTTCTCTTGTAGCTGCGAACTCCTTCCAAGCTTCGGTGTCCAGTTGTTTCCATTATCATTTGTTCGTCCACTCCAGCGTTGTAGAGTCTAGTAGCAGCAGTTGCACGGAGTATGTATTAGAGGTTCAGCCTTCTTTTGTGACCCTAGTCCAGCTCTCTGCAAGCGCTTCATTTCGGAGTCTAGGCACACTCGAAAGTCAGCAAAACAAGCATCCTTGAACAGGTCAATCCCGGGATTTCCATTCTAATTATTCACCTTATGCAGATATCACTATCCAAACTGTACACTGCACCTGCCGTGATAAGAGGCCTGCAGACACTTTGCTTCATTCGCTTTGAGTTAGGTAGAGAAGATTGTGCAGGTTCTGTTGGCTTGTCCAGCTCCTCCTCCTTTCTTTGTTCTGTAGAAAGAGTAGCCAGCTCCGCCTCCACATTTAGAGGGCGGGGTCTATGGGCTCGGTCATTATTATGCCGAGTACTTCTTCAGAAAAGAGCTTGTCTAGGCCTAGGTCTTCGTCCGCGTCCATTCTTTAGGTTAGTTTTTGAAATGAACCTAGCAACTAAACTCGTTAGATACTGTTTAGTCGGTATCTATGGGAATTATAAGCCCGCAGGCACTCGTAGTACCCTCGCTTCGCTCGGGATACTACAGCAGGCCTTTGGGCTTATAATTCCCATAGATACCTCCTAAACAGTATCTAACTATTAATAAACTACTGTAACAGTGCTGAACAAATATAAATAATTACATGAAAAATGTAGAGCACTCGGAACTACATGAACCTACTAGCTATTAAATGATTATGAAGAAACTAGAGGAGGAGTGATATAATGCGCATGTAGTGATGTATGACTGAGCTGTCTAGCACAGCAACTCAGGAGCAGTAGAAACTAAACCAGACTGGGAGGCATGCTGAAAGATTTGAGAACAGAGTTTAGTGCATGGTACATGAGACATGCACTGTGGCTATGATTACAGTGAAGAAGCCTGGAGTCTTAGAGTAGTATGGTCTTGGTGCTACGATCCAGAGCCAGCAAAGAAGCCTCCCGAAACAACAAACCAGTCACAATTCTAGCTTTCTACTCTAGTGATCCTTTTCCATTGTTATTGGTACAGGATCACTTCAGCTGTAAATACGTAATAGGCCTACCTCGAATAAAAGCCGGGGTGTATATAGCCAGAGTGTTAGTTCAGCTTCTTAGCTTTTATTCGACAACAAAGCTTTAATTAACATCAAAATCTGCCACTATTATGTAATGTGCTATTGAAAATTTTACACAACTGCTTACACCATAATTATGTCATCACAATACAGACCTAAAAATTATCATGTGACTACCGTATATATGCTCGATCAGAGGCCGTGGCTACTGAATGTTTCATTTTGCTGGCAAAGGAGGTTATTCTTTGAGAGAGGCATTTATTGGGCCTACTAACACCCCAGCAAATTCAACCACCTTTAGTTTGAATTCAGGTTGCACATAAAAACTTATTTTCACCTGTAACAACTCAAACTCTGCTATGAGAGAGTCTTTCAAAAGCACTAACAAACAGCTACCGTAGATACCAGTATCAATATGGCTGCCCACATGCAGGCCAATAAAGTGTTGGTGTTTGCAGAGTGGGGCTATGGGTTTAGAAGGGCTATCAGTATGGGTTCAGGGGATACTTAATAAATAATAGTGAACATAATTATTATATTAGTAAGGGCCACTTCTACATGTATATAAGATTGCACTGTGCATGCCTGCATGGGCTGTATGCTAATATTCTGACCAATGAGATCAATTAGTGGTGACGTAAGTGTGGTATAGGAGTATACATGCAGCCACTAGCAGTACCGATATTTCCAAGTACATTGTACTCCACAACAAAGGCCATTATAGGCAACCCATTATATAAGACACAAAAGGTCAATATCACATGATTTCAAAGAATAGCTAAACGACGAAAATGGCAGAGAGTGCAGTAAAAGAAAAGCTGAAATGTTCCATTTGCTTAGATAACTTCAAGAATCCCAAAGTGTTGCCGTGTTGTCACAGCTTCTGTCTCCATTGTCTGGAAGGAGCTCATGAGAGAAACAAAGACAAGAAAAGCCTAACCTGTCCTCAGTGCAAAGCTAAACATCAGATAGAAACAAACTAACAGATATAATGAGTCGTTAATAAAAATTATATGTTTGTATCCTGTTTCTTAACTGGTATCCGTACGACATGCACTGCTAAGACAACATTCCATTACAGGTTCCTACCAGTGGTCTCCATGGTTCCACTGATGATTACACACTTGCTAATCAGAATCAAGCTGCTACAACCACACCAGTTTGTGAGCAATGTGATGATAGCAACAAACCAGTGGCGTACTGCCACACCTGCTCAGACTACCTGTGTGAAGAGTGCTTGATAGCTCACAAGAGACTTAAGGCTTATCGAGATCACAAGACAGTCAATATCACTCCTGGGAAGGCTCTTGATTTCAAGCCCCGGTCAAAGAAGAACTATTCGTGTAGTGTTCACCCTGAAGAACCGCTAAAGCTTTACTGCAAGAGTTGTAAAAGCTTGGCCTGCCTCCTGTGCTTTGTGGGGCTACACAACGGCCATGACATTGGAAGCATTGATGGTAAAACAAGACAACAAGTGGAAAAAACTATCAACAATCTTGTGAAAGAAACAGATTCAAAATTGAGGGAATATAAAGACAGCTTGAAATATGTTACTACCCTTGAAAAGGAAAAGATAGAAGCTCCCATTCCACTTAAAGCTCAAGTTGATAAGAAGGTTGATTTTCTCATCCAACAACTTGAAGCAAGGCGTAAAGAACTACACAAGGAGATTGACGATGCTTGTACGAAAGACCTCAAAGAATTGTGGGCACAGAAAGAATACCACGAGACAGCCATTACGAGCATGGAAGGTGCTCTGAGCTTTGCCAGAAGAGCTCTAGCCTGCAAGGAAGACACGGAACTACTGGCCCTCTGTGCACAAGTCACCTCCAGACTGAAAGAGCTGAGTCAGCTAGAATGGGATAGTCGGTCCACAAATAAAATCGAAATGAAAACCCTTGAATTTAAACAACCTCAGAGGAAGAGGGGAACAGATACGACAGTTGGAGATATACAAATAGCAACTCCTACGCCTAATATAATTATCACCACAGAGCTACAGAATCGTGTTCCATATTCTCATGGTTGTAGTATTACGTTTCAAGTAACAGCAGTAATGAACTATAAATGGAAACCTCCTAAACTAACTGCTTCAGCAACTTATGCACAAGAAGACAAATATGATCGAAGGATATATTATGAATGTATAACTGAGGAAAATGCTACAGCAAACAGTTGGACAGTTAAGTTCACTCCTAAACTATCAACTACTTACACAATTACATTTCAAATCAATGGTGACTATGGAGGCATAGAGCTACACAAAGCCTCTGAATACCGTATCGAAGTATGTAGTATCCCTAGGTGAAACGTCAGACTACCACTCTATGGAATTAGAAACTAGAACTGCATCATCATATACAGTAACAAAGTTTTGCTTTCTAAACATAATCTACTACTTAACGTTGCTTATGGAAAACTGCACATCACTGTACACCATATAATGTCATGACTGAAAGAACAGTGACCTAATTGCATACTGTAGTCCTGGATTGTACGTATACAAAATAATGCACTGTTAGTATAATCAAGAGTTCATGAACTCTTGGTATAATTATTGTACATGTAATAAAGACACAAATTGCTTTACACAAAGACACTTACATGTGATAGTACTTCAATTGAACACCTTGAGCCAACGTTGAGTATGGACGTTGCATTACAATACACAGAGAATACACTTATATTATATAGAGTAACTGTACTCATAATTATAAAATTATATGTACAGTACCCAAGAGTACAGCACACATAATGTATGATTGTACTGTTCACCTTTTATTGTACATAATTATTACGAACATACAACTCAATGTTACTTATGGAAAACTGTGCACAGCACATACACTATAATGTCATGGCTGAAATTACAGCAACCAAATACTAAACGAGGTTTGTTAAAGACTGAAGGTTAACATGAAGTCAAATAATTGCATATCCATTCCTTGGGCACATCGTACATCACACATGTACTTAAATAAGAAACAAATTAAAATTCTACAAAAGCACCTGATCGTACTTTAACCATCAATTAAAGAACACTGTGAGCCAACGTTAAGTATAATATACACAGAGATTAGAGAATAACGTATAATTATTGTAGAGAAACTGTACGCACATTGGCTAAGAAAAAAAATATAATTATATGTACAGTACCCAAGAGTACAGCACATATAATTATAATGTACTGCTCACCTCGGCTACTTCCTTCTTTTGCCAGATGGGGTCATAGGTCGCCCCGCCCTCCCATTGGACCATCCGGGGGGCTTTCCCCTCCTGGATCAGACCAACCGCATCACCCTACAGTAACAGAGATAAGGGCAGTACTAACATACACTGTACAAAAGTTTTCTGCACACGTATAGAGTTGTTTAATTCTCACAATCCTCCATCAAAGTTACGTATCCATACATGTCTTGCTCAACCCACCCCTCACCATAGCCCTCACACACTCCACACACCTATCACGCCCACTCACACCCCTTCACCATAGCCCTTACACACTCTTGCACCTATCACGCCCACTCACCATAGCCCTCACGCCCTCAGGGTAGAGGAAGCGTGAGTAGACAGAGTCGACAGTGTCATTAATGTCCACGTCTGCTTCCCTCTGCAGTAGTAGTGGTCCAGTGTCCAGGCCGTCATCAGCCCAGAACACACTGAACCCAGCCTTGCGGTCTCCCTCCATCAGAGTCCTATAGGAAGAGGGGTGAAATAATGGGTACTGACTACTCAGTAATGGCCGAATTATTGCATATGTATGTACAGTCTTGCTTGTCAGACTGAACGCCTATGGAGGGGTGGAAAATAGATGCCATTGGCACTACAACTAAGGGAGTATGTACAGTCAGGAGCAAATTAGCTCCCAGTATGCAGTGTATGAATTATGTACATGTACAGTCTAGGAGTGGTGTGAAGAATAATTCGTGCTACAATAATGGTGTAGGTGTGTGTACTGATGTACACACTGTATAAGCTGCTACATGTACATGTATATATGCAGAGTGAAAGCTAGCTTAAATAGGACTGTTTCAACAGATGTCAAGAGCAATCATCGTAAGTGTATTCACTATACGAAACATCGTAAGGTACATGTACCAACCAACAATGTAACTAAATTACTGTATAGCCTCCCAGCCACTATTAGGGAGAGGGATCCCAGGCTTGAGAATGGATACTCTATCCCTCGCATTTAACAGAAGCTACACTAGCTAATACTTCAATAGTCACATGACAAGCTCACCAGTTGATAGCGGAGGCCCCCCTGTGCTTGGGGAGTATGGAGGGATGGTATATGATGGAGCCATTCGTGGGAGAGTCGATGACGTCCATCGGAATGAACTGAGTGCAGAATGGCATCACGTTCAGGTCCGCCCCCACACTCTGGTACTCACGTAGGATCTGTGAGGGGGCGTGTGTGGAGTGTGTGTGTGTGCGTGGGTGGGGTGGAGAGTTTAAACTATGAGAGGTAATCAAGACACAATAATTGCTTCTGTACATGTACTGAACAAGAATTGTAACAAGAAAAGTTAGAACCATAATTATACTTATAGCGGGTAATTTTCGTAGGGTAAAAAATGTGTTCACCTTGAACACAGTATTATTCGTACGTAATTGATTTGTCATTACATACATTGATTGATTACACACCATACTGGTACACACGCCTAGGTTTTCGTGGGGAATACTTTTATGGAGGTCAGCTTCGCCTTACCCACGAATTTTTTTTTACTACATAAAAATTACCCACTATAAGTACGTTACTATGGACACTAAGTGCTTTATTTTAGAAACATGTAGTGCTACAGCCCACATTATTCTGACCTCTGGGATAACCTTTCCCTTGTTTCTCCATCGCTTGTACTTGAACACTGGGACTCCGTCATTTTCTGCAGCGTCAGCAAGAGGGTCTGCCCTCCCGTTGACATCAGGCACTGTGAACACACCCACCACATTGTGCCCCTGGGCTCGGAGCAAGTTGTACACCTGAGGCAAAACAAGGACAGTTACTTGTACACGTAAGAGAGGGGTGATAGTGGAGGATAGTCCACTACAGCAGAGTATTTAAAATGGGTGGATCACATAAACAGTGATGGATATAGCAATGTATTCAGTACATGTACAACAGCAAATAGCATAACCTCTGCATTAAAAGTTCCTATTTCAAACAGTAAGGAATTGCATGCTACATGTACAAACTTATATCTAGTAGCCTAACCCTAACCCAGGCGGTCACCCAGTACTTGGCCCTACGTTGCTTCACTTCTACACGGTTAGTCCATAAATGCATGTGGCTGGCTATTAGCAGCTGCTATTAGGAGCATTGTCTGAGCAATGTCAGACACAATTTCTGAGCTCATTCTCAAACAATGGCTCTAGTTACTGTACACTGTTAATGACATGCACATATGACCCATACAAATACATGTACAGGTGTGCAACACTATGGGATACCTCAGTAATTAACTGCATTGCTTGCTTGGAACTATAAATAGTAGAAGGATTAACGGAAGCTCAAAACTAAAGGATCACATAGGGCTCTAGACAAGACCAACAGAGCTACTATTAAAAATATCCACTGTCTAAAATTAATTAACGCTACTATACAGCTCACGTACGTCTTTTCCAAACATAGATTGTCCAATGATGGCTATCTTCAGCTTAGGCACAACGCCCCCTCCACTAGCCTCACTCCTCACAGCACTGGTGGTGGAGAGACCTCTCATACCCGCCCACACATTCACACCCTCACACTCTCGTAGCTTCCCAGCCGAAACGGAAGTAGGGGCTAGTCGAGGTGTGTATGCTGATAGCCTAGTGGATAGAGGTCGTACAGCAATGGCCGAGGATAACCCTCGCCTCACTGCGAGACGAGCCAGTAAAGCAGCACCAGACATCCTCTCCTGCAAAATAAATAATGATAAAACTTATCATTAATTTTATTACAAGGGTGGAAATGCAAAGGTCTAACGTGTGCGGTGCATGATTACTGAGCTTATAACACTTACTTTTAGAGCACTGGTTGAATCTTTGGAGTGGAAATAGAGAGAGAACTGAAGCTTCTTTGATAGAGCCGGCTAGACCACACACGTGTTGCAAAGCTTTTAGGCTTTTGTAAAGGTCAAAGGTCAAGCATGTACACATAAAATAATAAAAAATTAATAAACAAAAACCACTGATTGATAATAATTATTGTTACCAAAGAAACCATGTACCTACATGTTGCGGTACATGGGGATATTCCCTGAAACAAGAATGGGCATTAAAAAATGAACAATCTGCTAAAAATGGCTGCAATTATTAGCCAGGAGCATCCTCAAGCACTGCAAGGACTTCAAATAGACCTAACTAGTGAGAGGCTGCTCTCAGGACAGCACCTGCTAGTGCACCCACTGGGGGAGGAAGCTATCGCTGGTGCCAGTGAGGGATGCAGTGGTAGATCCAAACCTCCGATAGACTCGCAAGCCAGCACTTTTGGGGTTTTTGCACGCAAAAAGTTCGCCGTCCCTGGGAACCAGCTTCCACTCTCGAGACAGAAGATGTACATGGAGAAAAGACAGAAAAATGTGAGCTGCTGTATGTACAGTACTAGTAATACAAATATAATTTTACGTAGTACATTTATGTACACCCTGTAGTGGTGGAGCCACTAAAGATCAACTGTTAAAATCCCAATGTATATAGTGTCAGCATTGTATGCATGACAGTATGTACTTGGAAACAATTTGTCTCTACTATACCGTCTAGTTGCATTGAGTTCGACCCCGGAAGTTATGTGGTCAATTATGGCTTCATGTTATGCTTTTATTGTGTGGTTGAAAAGTATGCCAGGGACTGACTCTACATGTACATAGAAAATGCTAACTTTTAGCTGGTTGAAGCTTTTAACAAGGAATTCAATGGTACTTGAAACTTTGAAGTATATATAATTATGACAATAGGTTATAGTTATAACACGGGCACAAGGGATGTATGGAATATATTGCACTGAAGCACGAGGGCGCCAGCCCCGAGGGCTGAGTGCAATATATGCCATGCAGCCCGAGTGCACGTGTTATAACTAGTTTATATCCCGAGGGCATAGCAACATAACACTGTCCTAGTAACACAATATAAACAGCACAAAAAAAGACAGAGACAACTCTAGACACAGCTCCATCTCTTCTCTCTTCTAGACGCCAGTATCTGCAGCGTATAAGATTGGCATGACCGACGAATGGCTTGACACAAAATTGTTGGAGTTGGAAATCTGCAAAACAGCCCCACCCCACTTCTGGTGCTGCAAAACAGCCCCGCCCCACTTACTGCTGCAAAGAAACAGCCCCACCCCACTACTCAGTGAATACTAGCTGCTGGTCTACGCTCGGCCTCATAACCAAGCCAAGAAAGCTCGCTTCTACACTGCTGCAAAACAGCTCATGCCCCCAGCAAAAAGAGCCACTTCTAGTGCTACGGTGAAGCAGAATTGACATGCATCACGATGTCGAGGACTAGGTCGATCTAGGAACACAGAATCTTCCACAAAATAAATCTTGGACAATTTTAAAACCTACACGGTTGCAAGAAGAAACTCCAGCAGTGCTGAACATTCATTCCTGCATGGCTGGACATACTTTGATACTTGTTATTTCTCATGCGTATTAATTTAATTTAAATTTAATTGTCTGTCTAAATGCCAGAGGGGCGTTTTGCGGTCAGTGCAATATGACTTTGCGGTCAGTGCAATATGACTTTCAGCAGTGCAATATGCTTCATATTGCACTTGGCAACAACGTAGCAACGGGATATAATAATTATTATGAAGGTCAACCTTAGACTTTAACTGTTCTACTGTCAAATCTAAGTAAACCGACTAGAAAAACATTTTGCAATGTAAACGTTGCTAGGATTGGCTGCAAGAAACACCAAAAAGTGTGGAAGCAAGAAATCCGGCGAGAGTATACATGTAACTCCAATCCGTTAAAATGTCATTCCCATGACCATTTTTCAATTTAATTTTGTCACTGGTAGTTTTCCACGTTATTTGGTGGTTTTCCTGGCCAATACCCCATAGAACCTTAATGTACTGTGTCAGTTCCTGTTCATCATTTGCGGTGTAATTGTCTTTCTTACTGGGAGAACCCGGCCTGTACTGTGTCAGTTTCTGTTTATCATTTGTGGTGTAACTTACAAGGCTGCCTATATACATGTACATCCGGTTGACAGTATGTAAGATCGTATATGTATACCTGTGCTAATATAAAAATAGTTCAGTTTCAGCAAAATTAGTCATCATATCAATTCTTCAACATGGGCTATCTCCACTCGGCAATCCGTCTGCTCCTAGTTCTGGGAACACTTAGAGCAATATCTGCTCTTCCAAGATGGACCCCTGTGACGAAAACTCAAATCGTCAGCATGAAGCTATCTCATCCTGGACCAGAACAGTCTCAAACGTGATCCCAACCTCAGCAAACGCTGTTCTTATCTATGGATACGTTCAATGTGGCTATGCCAACCGAGACGTCACCCAAGACATCACTATCTTCACGGAAGGACCGAATGGATATCCACGCTACGAAAAGTACTTGTTTGTTCACAGCTATAATCAGAGGTCATGGAGCTTCAATTCTGAAAACATGTGGTTTCCAATGCCAATCAATCGTCAACTTTACATCCAATACCCTAGGAGCTTAGTGGAAAGTACTGGATGCAATATTACACTCGCTGCCACTGGCTACTACTAACTTTCTACCATGATTGAACTGCGTATGCATGCTTATACTATATACTATATAGCAGCCAGATTATACTAAATGAATGTTATAAAAGTATTACGAGACGCACCTCTTGTATGTGTGTTCCAAAAGATTTTCTATGAATATCGTTCTAAGGATAATATTGGTCAAACCATGCAACATAGATTTTACCTCTATACGCATCTGCATTTATTGGCCACACATGCATCATACCAGGTACTCTTGATCATATAATTATATACAAATGAAAGAATATACGCGCAGAATATAATAATGCATGCGATTTTGGTTTTGTATAAGACAGGGGACTGGGCGGTATAGCATATGGGGCTTTAGTTTTGTGCCTTTCCATGCAGTATATATACGAGGAGCCAGTACTCTTGCAGGTTGACACAGTTAACTACCAGTTACTCAACACTTTGCACCCACTTTTATATAATACTTTTGGATGAGATTAAAGTAATTTGTGTGCTTCGTATACATCTGCATGGCCAGGAAATATTATACAAGTGTTCCTATAATTATTATAGTAATACCATAATCATAGCTTAATTCACATTATCCCCCCACACGCACCCCTCACAGGGCACTAATGGCGATGCCCCACCCCTTACACCGGTGAACTGTGCCACAGCTCCCCATCTCACACATGCACCGTCCTCATATCACAGCCGACTCATTGTCGTGCATGCATGTGACTGTGACCACCGTGAGGAGTGTGTACCGGGGGGAATGAAAGAGCTACCGGCCCTGTGCCGATGACAATGAAGTTCATCCCCTGGGTCAAGAATCCATGGTCCCCCCCCCCCCCCCCCAGAACAGACAGACCCGGCCCCTGATATTGTAAGTGACCATCATTCACATCGTACAATATAGCTGCATGTTCTTTAAACCATATAACTTGACTTTGGAAGGCCCAAACTTAAACATGCATTAACTTCTCATAGGTGGCTATCTCAAAAATGTTTTGTGAACACATTAATTTTTGAACTCTTGGACAGCCATGAGTTCTGGTGATCCAATGTCTATATGCTTTTGTGGTTTTCTGAAAGCTTAAGAAGAGCTCCTTCAGTTAATATAATTTGCATCAAATCAAGTTAATCATCCACATGACAAATTAAAGCTATTTTAGCTACAAAATAAGCCATCCAAACTAACGTTACAGATGTATGATCAATTCACTGCACTAGCTGATTAATACACAGCTTTAAATCCCCTCCTCTATACCTGCACACAGGTGAACCCGTTCCATATACTCCGTTTAGATTGGCCCGTCTCTCGTTGCTATATATAGGAAACAAAGAAATCAAGCCTGCATGTCAATCCAGTTCTGTGTATGTGCCAGAGGGTTCTCAAAAGAATTGGACTGAACTTCCGGTTACTAGAGATCTATACATGCAACTCTGTAACAGCGTACTTTTCAATCAGAATTGATACTCTTATTAATTGTTTTTTGGATATAGCTAATAACTACATGTGTGTACGTAGCTCGTCAACTATGACATGCATGCATGTAAGGGTACTGCAAACATGTGTACCCTGGTATATAATTATATTACACTTTAATTGGTATATGATTTATACTTCTTGCATGGTCAATGCAAGTGATAATTATGACTATTTTCTTGAGCATGCCCATGTAGCTATAATTGTAATACATAACGGCATAACTCACATTTATCACAAAATTAATGTCAGGATATAAAATGATAATAATAATTATCATGATCAGCTACTCTTGTGTTTAAATCTCTAAACTAATAAGTGTCTACTGGTTCATGATCAGTTGTCAGTAGCTGTAACTATAACCATAGAGAGTAGCTCCGCTATAGGAAGGGGGTTGTCAATAGCAACCAGCAACCCTGCACGACAAAGCAGTAAGGGTAACAGCTGCGTGTAGTCATCCACATCTTCCTGTGAGTGGGTGTGTGTACTTTACATTATTCCAGCGTTGAATGAACTTACTTGTTTTTTATAGCTCGATGACATTTGCCACAGTCTATAGACAGTACGCACCTGCAGCAAAACATGCAATGCAAGTAAGGTGCTCTATTAATTAAGACCTGGTGTTGCCAGCAATAGCTGCATGCTCAATGCAGCAACCCGAGGCCGTGCCGCGGCCAGAAGTAATGCCAACTAAACTAAGAAGATAATAATTGTTATGGTTAATATTTATACCACAAGTATATACCGTATCAAGAGTAGATAAGAGTAAGAGTGTTGAACTGCTGTAGTAATCGTGGAACCGCATTTGCCTTGACATGCGTCATCACTGTCGGCACTATTCAATTAATGAGTGCTGTTAAGTAAACTGTGGTCTGTGGTTTGTAGCACTGAACTGTGCAATCACAGCATGTGCGGTTTCTGGGAAGTGTTGCTAACATAACTAATCAGTACTGATTACTATCAAGTGATGACGCAGGAGCAGGAAATTGCTGTTACTAGCAGTTCAACACTCTTACTCTTGACCGTATTTACTTGATTAAACGCCCGTCTCGTTTAAACGCCCATGGTAAAAGCTGTCTTTGTCAATAAACGCCCCTCTTAAATAATCGCCCATGTATGGGGCGTGGCACTGTGGGTGGAGCTGAATTAGCACGTGGAACCAGCTGAAACAAGGGAAGCATAGAATAATAGATACTATTTATGATGGCAGAGAGGATACAGAGGAAGAAACACCACTCTTACGACTTAAGATTGAAGCTGAGAGCTGTGGCAGCAGCCAAAAAGAGCATAATAACTGCTGATGAGCAAGAGTTTGAAGTAGACAAAACAATAAACGCCCGTTTCGAATAAGCGCCCATCTCGTTTAAACGCCCCCTCTACAGATGCTGCTAGGAAATAAACGCCCGGGCATTTAATCAAGTAAATACGGTATGTAAAATCACCAACAGTAGAATACACATGCTCTGAAGGCCGGGCCTCCCCCCACTCACTCACCATTTTGGTGATCTTGATGTCTGAGATGCGGAGGACGAGCTGTAGCTTAACAAGTATCATCTTGGGGCTGTATTTGATCTCAGACTTGATGCTAGTAATTGGATACCTAGGAATAATAAAGGGTGCATGTATAATAGATATAGCATGAAAGCGAGTAGGGACCGTATGACTTTTATTAAACGCTTGTAACATGGTATAAAGTACAATACAATTTGATCAAAATTGATATTAGTTGGCAACGTTTTTACAAGCTAGGCCTATATATAGCTGAAGTTTGGTTTGTAGTTTCTCTATTATTATAGTCTATAGCTGAAATTGTAGTCAAGGCATTAAATAAAAACACAGCATATATACACATGTAGCTATACACACCACGACAATAACACTATAACATTTCAGAGAGACAGTTCACCAGCCAAGAGAGCGTACATATTTTATATGTTGAACACATTCACTCACAGAGTAAAGAATCTCCGATTCATTGCATACGGCTCGTTCTCTAAATAGAAACCGTCAAAGTCCACTCTGCAGCTATGAGTAGATGTGGGAGTTTTAGGGTGCATGGGTGGAGACTTGACTATTGAGGCTGTTAAGTAGGTCAATGGCTCTCTCTACATAGCCTTGGCATAGCGACTCCTGCATGGGGTTGAAATAAAGTCATGTGATCATTACAGCTCAGATATTGAGTTACTTGTTTTCCTTGTGCGCAGTCATTATGCACCATGCGTACATATTAATTTTCATACCCTATAATTATATATACATACAGTGTGTTCAATCAGGAGCACATGGTACAATCCATACCCCACACCACATACCACAGAAAATGTGTACAGTCCATATACCCCCCACCACATACCTTCTCCAGCACTTGCAGTGTGGAGATGGGCAGGTGCTCCAGGAGGTCCACGAACTGAGCTGACTTGCGGTCGTAAGTGGGCATCCAAGGCTACATCTCTCAGAGGGTCTCCACCTGCATGTCCACAGAGTAGAGATTATAATGCATGTATACCAGCTGCAGACACTTAAACGGGGGAGGAAGGGGGTCTAATACATGTATCTCCCTTTTCCCTACTGCATAAGACAGCATTTAGCTACAATTCACTTATGCCACCTATGGTATACTGACTGCATGAGTATACAGTCTGTTTCAAGTAATAATAAATTATTATATATTATAAGGGTTTTGTTTAGAGGGCCTCAAAGTGATTCAATATAGAAGCCCTGGGCCACAAATCGAGCGTGTATACGAACCTACTTGCTGTGGAATCTGACTGTACTGATAGAGGGTACGTGTGAGCAGTAACTTGTGTGCATACCAGCGCAAGGAGGTGGAGTTTTACTGGAGCAGAAATAGGAGATGAATAGAGAGAGAGAGGGTTCCTTAAAGGAGGACAGAAAGGTTTGGACTGGGGCACTGCAGGCCTCCTTGTCCGGCTCTGTGTGTGTGCGTGTGTGTGCGTGTGTGTGTGTGTTCAGGAAAATGCAGAATAGAGATTAATTGTACAAATTGTATAGGCTTCCATACGTAGACCTGACCAACTCTGTAGTATACGTACCATAACTTATACGATAATGACAATGTATAGCTGTTATAATTATTCATACACGCATATAATTATATAACACACCGAAAAAGGAAGGCTTAACAATAATCATATAACAACATGTGACTTAGGCATAGAAGAATTAGTAAAAAAAAGGTACTTAACTATCATGAATCGTGATCTGACTCACTACAACCGTTACGGACAACACTACGGACAACAAAGTGATAGAGAGACTTTAGTACAAAGAGATAGAGAATACGGAGCAGTAGGGCAACAAGGGATTGACAGTGAATATGTAATAGAGGTAGCAGAAGAGGAGCCACTTCAACAAGACCAACCTGATCCAGCTGAGCAACAACTGTTACCAAGGATAGAACAATTAGAACGGCAACTACGTGTACATGAACAAAACTTACCGGCAAGAAGATACACAAACGTGTATACATGCGTATCAATTACAGTGGGTCTATTTGTACTGGCTATAGCTGGAATTGGAGCTGGAACTGGGCTAACAGCATACTACAACTTGAGCAGCAGTGAACATATGAAACATGCAACGTACGTGGTGATAGGCTCAAAATATTGCGGCATTAATGCAAGCCATATATACGCTGGAATAACAGTAGGATTCAAAACTGATACAGGTACCAATTTTCAATGTATGCCAACTAACGAAAAACACGTGAGATACTACGGTGACCTTAAATCCAACTATACGAATTCAACTGAAATAGAGAAAGTAGTATACGGGAGAACTGTTAAGTATAAGACATTCCGTGAAGAGAACAATCTCATAGCTTCTTGTGCATTGTGTAGAATCGATGGTCGCGAAGCCATAGAAACGCTGCCGGCTACCTATGTATGTGGTGACTCTTGGACAAAACAGCATGAAGGATATTTAATGACTGGTGGCATTTGTGTACATGCAGAGATGGAAGGGAAAATGGCCGACTCAAATCTTGAATATATAACACTGCATCATGAGGTACTGTCGGGGGACTCTACGCTATTTCATTCTGTTTACAAGGATGATTATGTTTTAAGTTGTGTTGTGTGCTCTAAATAAGATTGAATGTTACTCATAATTATACTACACAAGTACAGTGTATGTCTCATCACCACTTGGCGAGAGCAACTTTCAAATCCACATGTACAGAGACACTAGAAATAAGGGACACTTCTTATGTAGTGATCTTAACATTGTAACAAACATGCACAAACATACTGGACCACCCCAAACCTAACTACAGCCCCCCCCGGCCCCCTTGGGATCCAAGTCAGTACTGCACTATATATACACACCTGGTTGCTTCCTTCTCTTTTGCTGCCTCCTTGTGTTTCTTGGATGACCCCTTTCTCTCTCTCTCCGCTGCATTAGTGTGTGTGGTCTTTGCAAGGGGTGGTACGTACACCAGGGCCGCATGTAGGAGCCTAAGCATTAAAGGGACCCCTTGTTAAGGACTGCACTCACATGGAGGAGATACAGGAGAGTGTCTGGAGGGCAAAAAGTGAAATATGCTTAACACCCCCAAATATTATAGTGCTACTTAATTCGATGCAAGTCAATGATAGTGCAAGTATACTACAGTCTATTGTGGTCACCCAATATGAAGCAGGTCACCCTCATTATAGTCGTTACATGTACTGATTACAGTCAAATTTTTCTTATCAAAAGTTAGACAATCAAGCCTTAACCGTAAGATCTTCTTCAAATTTCTCCTTAACCGAAACGGCACTAAAAACTAGCAATTTTGAGCACTGCGGAGGATATGTACATATTTAAGCAACATTGAACCTTTCATAAGATAGCAAAACTAATGATAAACAGTATACATGTATGTACATTAATTAATAATTATACGTAATCAAGGTTAAGCCGCCAAGTCAAGGAAATTCAGAGTTATATAAAGACAACTTCAGCTCAGTTGTTACTGGTTCATATCCATACTGCCCACTGGCTGTCAAGCATAAAGTTATGCTGGTAGTTTCATAGGGAGGAGAAAAACTAATTCTCCATTCATTTTGACTCTCTGTAACTTGCACGGCAACATTCTCTGTAAACGATTTTGTGAGCGTCGATTGATAGTACCCGGTATTACGTACTTCTATAGAGCCTGAACACCTCGCTGATCCACTGAGCTCCAGATTATGGTTGTCTCCAAGCCGGAAAGTGTTAAGAGCATCGGCGAAAGATGTCATAACAATGAACAACACACTATGTCCATGTGTGAAGGTGCTTGGCCTACAAGTAGGTTGAGTAGGGGCAGAAACGAGAGTAAAAATTGTTCCGACAAACACATTGTATGTTTCATCCCTCCATGTCACGGCATTTATTTCAATTTTTTCTGTGGCTTGACTGTCCCATTTTAGCTGACTCAATGACTTCAGTCTGGAGGTGACTTGTGCACAGAGGGCTAGTAGTTCCGTGTCTTCCTTGCAGGCTAGAGCTCTTCTGGCAAAGCTCAGAGCACTCTCCATGCTCGTAATGGCTGTCTCGTGGTATTCTTTCTGTGCCCACAATTCTTTGAGGTCTTTCGTACAAGCATCGTCAATCTCCTTGTGTAGTTCTGTACGCCTTGCTTCAAGTTGTTGGATGAGACAATCAACCCTCCCATCAATTTGAGCTTTGTGTAATGGGGGTTTCTACTTTCTCCTTTTCAATCAAAGATGTATTTCAAGTTAGCTTTAAATTCTTTCAACTTTGATTCAGTGGTGTCAGCTAATTTGTGGATTGTCTCTTTTGCTTTAATTCTTGCTCCGTCATTGCTTCTGATAAAATTATTGTGACCATTGTGAGCGCTCACAAAACAGTGTACACACACCAACGTCATACACGAGTCACAATACAGCTTGAGACCCTCCTCTGGGTGGACACTACAATAGTAGGTCTTCTTTCGGTGAAGCTTGCTTTGGCTTTCCTCGTCACCACTGACAAATCACCACTGACAATTTCGTGCGAACTAAACGTCTTGTATCGTTTGTGAGCTGCTAGACACTCGTTGCAGATGTGGGAGCAAGTGTTGCAATAAGCCACTGCATTGTTGTTATCCTCGCACTGCTGACAAGTGGCCGGGGTGTGTGTGTCCTCCTTGCTTGGTATTAATGTGTAGTCATTCAGAAACCCCTTCACTCCATTAGGGGGCACCTACAAGGGAATAGTTGAGGTATCTAATCATGTAACCAGACATGTACAAGTACATTGCAATGCATAAACCACGTGTACATGGTAGTGTGCAACATGAAATTCCTAACAGGGAAAAAGCATGCAAAGGAAATTCACAATAATTATCAATAAAATATAGTCAATCAGCATGCAGTGTTATTTACAAATGATGAACGCATTCTACAACCTAGGCTATACGATATAGTCTCCTCCTTACCTGATGCTGTGTTCTGCACTGAGGACAGGTTAGGCTTTTCTTGTCTTCGGCTTTCTCGTGAGCTCCCTCCAGACAATGGAGACAGAAGCTGTGATAACACGGCAACACTTTGGGCTCTCTGAAACCACTCAGACACACACTACAACTCAACTCCTCAGCTACTGGTAACTCTATGCTGGCCATTTTTTTTCAGTAGCACATGTTGTGTGTGTGCATGACATGTGACATGATGGACTGATGGTTCCTACACACATTATCCCACTAATCAGGTTAGGCATGGAAACAACAGACCATGAACACAAATTAGTCATGCTGCTGGCCAAGGCATAGACCAGAGGAGGTTGGTCACGTTTCAACGGACGAATGTACTAGCTATCGATAGTTTTCTTATGTTACTTATAGAAAACTGTGCACATACACTATAATGTCTGACTGAAACTACTGTAGAAACTGGATTATTAGCACTTACTCGACTATAAGCGTATCTTTATTTTAAGTGCATGCTCAACTGCATTGTTGGTTTTTTATACTCGAATTGAAGCACTTTTTCAATTATGCGAAGGTTATTAGTGTTTAGTTGTTTATCTATGAGCTAGCTCGAGCTAGTTAACTTGTACAGTGCTAGCCTCGATTCCAGCCACGAAGAGAAAGGTGGCCTGGTATACCTTTGTATGCGCATGCACGAAATAATTGACAGCAATTTCATCATACAAATTGTAAAAAAACAGGCAAAGTTACAAAAAGGAAGAATACGTATGACAATGTGACCACAATGGCAGCTTTCAGAGACACTCTGAATCAAAAGAGTACAACTGTACGCACTATATATTGTGTGTACAGACAGTCAATAAGTGTGATTATATATAAGGGTGGTGGTATCAGTAGTTATGGGTCCCAAGGCAAGGGCTAAAATAACTAGAGCACTGAAGTGCTAACCCTCGGCTGTTGACATGAATATAGAAACCAGAGTAGTGATATACAATAAATGCAGTAGTTACGTATGAGCATGGAAGCTGGTAGCAACGAGTAACAGGAGCAATTAAATTCAAAGTAGACTCTAGAGACATGCTGAGAGCGAAGTTTTAGTGGTGCATGAGACATGCACTGTGGACTAGGATCACAGTATAAAAGCTTGGAGTCTTACTACCAAAGATTCTGAAGAGACTGCAACAGCCTTACACTAAGTAAAATTAGCATAACTGGAGAACAAAGCTTTAGTTTGCAAATCCACGAATCAAACCCAAGAAAACATGGCTAAAAGCCTAGAGAAGCTGTTAGTTTTCGTCGCATTACAACCATTGAGCAGTTACGGCTGGAACACACATACACACACAGTCAGCTTTACCATATTCCTTGTGCAGCTACGCCTGGAGGCATAATAAATACATACAAGAAGGAATAGCCATTACTATATGAAGTCGTGGGAGGTCAAGGCCCGTGGTGTCTCTAAAAGTATACTAAAGCAGTTTGAAGGACTATACTGCAAACATTAATACACAGTACTGTAACAGCTTATCCATAGCATGAAGCCATTCTATGTAGCACTTAGATCCAAGTCTAGCCTCGAATCCACGCCGATTAAAATACATATTTTAATCGGTATGGATTCGAGGCTAATCCAAGTCAAGCAATGTCCTTTGCTGTTTTGGCTTCACAGCAGGGAAAGAGAAAGTTGACACTGTTTGGTCCGACTTAGATTTCTGGGAAAAGTAGTACTTTCAAGTTCTGGATCCTGATTTTCCTGTGGCCAGTTCATAAATACTATATCTACTAGTACTGTGACTCTGGAACCTGGCTTGCACTTCAGGACCTGGGTATGGATGCTGGAAATAGGTATACGGAAAAAGTTGTTTCTTTATCCAATTCTGATAACAGAAGCCATAATTAAGCATAGATAGAACAGGTTGGAAATGTCAACTGGTGAAACACTCCGCGTTATGATTTCGCGCTCGCGAATATTTTAGTTTTTACCGTACTCAGGTTGTTGCTCTCCTATCCACTAGCGATCACTCGGGGCTGGGAGGTACTCTAGAGAAGTAAGTTTACACCACTGACAAGCTCTAAGTCTGTTGTCTTTAATCTGCTTTTACTTTTTGTTGAGTTTAGCTTGAATTACTCCATGTCAACTTTTCTCTTTCCCTGCTGTGAAGCCGAAACAGCAAAGGACATTGCTTGACTTGGTTATTATGTATCTAAGTGCTACATAGAATGGTTCATGCTATGGATATAAGCTGTACTGTTCATAAACGTTTGCAGTATAGTCCTTTAAACTGCTTTAGTATACTTTTAGAGACACCACGGGCCTTGATCTCCCACGACTTCATAGTAGGGGCTATTCCTTCTTGTATAGCATTTATTTGTTTAGTGATAGTGGCTGCGTTGCTTAGTCGACCTCTTAGAGCTAGATTCTCGAATAATCAACATTAAAAGTGATCAATTTCACCATTTCTATGTACAGCACATTGTATAGCAGTCAAGACAGGTAATGAGCATGCTGACTATAAATTTAGTTTTAGCCACACCCTATAACGGAGTGTTTCACGCAAACATTTTCGTTTCTAATCCCTCTTACTGTTTTATCCATGAATTACTGTAGTATTTACAAGCCACAAACATACTTGTTACATAACCACAATGCTACACAACCACAATTACATCGCCAAATTTGGGACTGTTTGGAAGCATTCCAGGAGAGCACACAAAGGTCAACCTCACAGTCATGAACAGCTAAAACAAAAATGGCAAAAAGAAAGCTTGCAGTGAGAGAAGAGCTGAAATGTTCCATTTGCTTGGACAACTTCAAGAATCCCAAAGTGTTGCCGTGTTGTCACAGCTTCTGTCTCTATTGTCTGGAGGGAAATCACAAGAGAACCAAAGACAAGAAAAGCCTAACTTGTCCTCAGTGCAAAGCTAAACATCAGGTTAGTTATTAACAGATATACAAAAGTCGTTAATATTTAGTATCCATACGACATGCACTGTTAAAAATAACACTAAGATAACATTCCATTACAGGTTCCTACCAATGGTCCCCGTGGTTTCCCCGATGATTACACCCTTGCTAATCAGAAACACGCCCCAACAACCACACCAGTTTGTGAGCAATGTGACGACAAGAACAAACCAGTGGCGTACTGCCACACCTGCTCAGACTACCTGTGTGAAGAGTGTTTAAAAGCTCACAAAAAAGTAAAAGCTCTTCGAGATCACAAGACAGTCAATATCACTCCTGGGAAGGCTCTTGATATCGAGCCTCAGTCAAAGAAGAGCTATTCGTGCAGTGTTCACCCCGAAGAACCACTAAAGCTTTACTGTAAGAGTTGTAAGAGCTTGGCCTGCCTCCTGTGCTTTGTGGGGCTACACAACGGCCATGACATTGGAAGCATCGATGGCAAAACAAGACAAGAAGTGGAACAAAGTATCAACAATCTGGTGAAAGAGACAGATTCGAAATTGATAGAATTCGAAGACAACTTGAAATGCGTTTCTACCCTTGAAAAAGAAAAAACAGAAGCTCCCATTCCACTCAAAGCCCAAGTTGATAAGAAGGTTAATTTTCTCATCCAACAACTTGAAGCAAGGCGTAAAGAACTACACAAGGAGATTGACGATGCTTGTACGAAAGACCTCAAAGAATTGTGGGCACAGAAAGAATACCATGAGACAGCCATTACGAGCATGGAGGGTGCTCTGAGCTTTGCCAGAAGAGCTCTAGCCTGCAAGGAAGACACGGAACTACTGGCCCTCTGTGCACAAGTCACCTCCAGACTGAAAGAGCTGAGTCAGCTAAAATGGGATAGTCGGTCCACAATGAAAATTGAAAGGAAAACCGTCAAATTCAAAGAAGCTAATGAACAAAGATATGCACAGGAAACAGATACGACAGTTGGGGAGGTACATGTACAAATGTCTACACCAGATATAAAAATTACAACCACAGAGCTACAGAAACGTGTTCCATATTATCATGGTTGTAGTGTTCAGTTTCAAGTAACGGCAGCAGTGAATTTTAAACGGAAACCACTAAAACTAACTACTTCAGCAACTTATAGATCCCACCGTAATGGCTTTCGCTATACACGCAGTCAAAATATATATTGTAGTACTAAAGAAAATGCTACAGCAAACAGTTGGACAGTCAAGTTTATTCCTCCAGAACGAAGTACCTACACGATTACACTTCAAGTCAATAATGAATATGAAGACGAATTTGGAGAATATGATGAAGAGGTCGATGGATATGAGGACACATACCTACACCATAGTTCTGACTACCAAATTGAAGTATATTAATGCAATGAGGTGCCAGTGTAATATATAATATACCGTAGTCGTTCTAATTATAGAACCACCTTAATACAAGCGCACCAACTGTGGAAGTAAAATTTTTTTCTGTTCTAAATTTTATATTTTATTTTTGTGGTCAGGGTTTCATCTAGTGGGGGGGCGGGGGGAAGCTTCCCCAAATAAGAGAAGAGAGAAGGGAAGAGAGAGAGAGGGAGGGAGAGAGGGGTACTATAATTAATTTAGATCCCATTTGAGTGTATTTAGCAGGGAACTATGAGCTATAGTACCGGTACTATAGATTGCTCTGGGCTACAAACTACAACATTGTACATTGTATTGTGATTTACAAGAAGATACACATGTAATAACATAAAAATTATTGTAGCTAGATGCTTTGTCTAGTAATAATTATAATAACAGAACTAGAATGAAAGAGAGAAGCTCTAGTTTCTTTTTTTGGCTTTGTTCGAGAGCAGTAGGAGACGCTCGTTTTTTGGGCAGTGTGCTGTCCTTTTTTGCTGCAAGGCTGCATGGGGGAGGAGCTGGATGTATGGAAGTGCTGGGATTCTAGCTTTGGCTTCTTCCTAAAGTTCCTTTCGCTTTGTTCAAGAGTAGTATAGGAGCCGCTCGTTTGCTGGGCTTGTTTGCTGCAAATTATAGCTTATAGGTGTCTTCCTTTCGCTTTGTGAGAGTAGTACGAGCCGCTCGTTTCTTGGGAAGTGTGCTGGGCTTGTTTGCTGCAAAACTGGGGGAGGAGCTGGATGTTTCCGTTTTGTGGGTGGAGCTAGGACTATAATTTTGTCCATCAAACTGAGGTCCAGGGTTGTCTTGAATAGAGACCACAGATTTAGTAGAGACACAGAGATGCCAACTTCAGATACATTGTATTAGTTTTCAAAAGAATAATGATGCAGTTGCTAGGTTGGCTGTATATATAGGTTTACTGTTGCTAAGCTAGTGCATTTCTAGTAGCCAATAGGTTTTGGGATCTAAATCAGTTAGAACATGTGCATTCGGTATCTATGGTTATAGTGTACCTCATCCCTCGGGCTAAAGCCCTCGAGCTTTGGGACACTATAACACATAGATACCTCATGCCCACGTTCTAACATAATTATACCCAACATTATCTAGACACAGTCTTTTGCTAGAGATGATTGACGGTCATTATACCTAGTCTTACCACAAATCTATCCATTGCTTTTGGTACATGTGGTTTCTATGGTGTTCTATAGATACGGTCCACAATTTCAAACCAGCATACCAAGTTACATGGAGTTGCCTGTCAATGCACATTGCCAGGAGTACATCGCAAATAGGCACCAACAGCAAACAATATAGGGGGGTGGTGACCAGAAGTGTGCACGGCCTCAAATTTTTCGCGCTAGCGCGCGGTTCCTTTTCAAACTTCTCCCCCAAACTTAAAATCCTGGATGAAACCCTGGTAGTACTTGCCTAATTAGAACGTACATGGCACTGCATGCTTCCATGGCCTCAAGAAGTTCTTTAAATATGCAAAAGAAATTAGGTAGGTGGGACCACAGCTAAGTAGATTTTGAGACTGACAGGCCAATTTTTCGAGCTGGAGTTTGAGTTTTGTTAAGCCACGTCTATTCAACTTTCCAAATCCACTCTTTTGGTCTAGATCCATAATTTTTTTACATCTCCAAATAAGCACCATACATTTCTAGATTTTACTTGGTACTATAATTAGAACGATTACGGTACATAATTATGAATAATTACTATGATCAAAGCTATCAAAGTACATATAATTGTACTACCGAGGAAAATGCTACAGCAAACAGTTGGACAGTCAAGTTTACTCTTGAAGAGTCGTGTACTTACATGATTACACTTCCAGTCAATGGTTACTATGGAGGCACATGCAGAGCTACACAAAGATTCATGTAGAGCTACATGTACGTACTTAAAGCCTAGAGCAAACATTCAGACAACTAAAGTCTATTTGTGTTGACTTTGGCCCTCATAATGTTGTCATAACTTTAGGATTCCTTGCTAAAAAGCGCTTCTAACTAAAAGCAGCACTTTCCATGTGCAACCACATAAAGCATAAATAAAGTCATTTTAATTTACCATAGAACTCCCGGGGCCGAACTCAACACAAATAGACCTTATACACGATGTGTATATGTATGTACATGTAGACCACCATGGTTTTCCTCGATTAATTAGACCTTTAATTAAGTGCATTCACATAAACATTCAATGAGTGATATTATGTATATGTACATGCACAGTGTGAACTTGTTTTATGCATGCCTAACATATTGATAACTGAGCTAAGTGGGGCTACACAATTAATGTAAAAAGAAGACAAGAAGACAAGAAGACATGCATATGTAGTTCAACAGTTTCATAAAACAGCAAGCCACTAATTAGTGATAGAGTCATCAGCCACACCACACTACAGCAATTACTAGTAGCACACATTAGGCAACCATTAGGGAACATCACATGTCAGATTTCGCTATTAAAAATGGCAGAGAGTGCAGTGAAAGAGCTTATTTGCTTGGACAACTTTAACAATCCCAAAGTGTTACCGTCTTGTCACAGCTTCTGTCTCCATTGTCTGAAAGGAGCTCACGAGAGAACCAAAAACAAGAATGGCCTAACCTGTGCTGAATGCAAAGCTAAATATCAGGTAGAAACAATTCACATAGCCTTACAAGACGTGTTTTTTAAATTTGTATTAACAAACTAGCTAACTGGTATCCATAATTATTTGTATATATGGACAAAGAGAACACTTTTATTACAGGTTCCTACCAATGGTCCCTGTGGTTTCCCAGACAATTACACTCTTGCCAATCAGAAATACCCTGGAGCTTTACTGCAAGGATTGTAAGAGCTTGGCCTGCCTCCTGTGTCTTGCGGGGCTACACAACGGCCATGACATTGGAAGCATCGATGCATGGTAAAGCAAGACAAGAAGTGGAAGAAACCACCAAAGACCTAGTAAAAAAAACAGATTCGAAATTGACAGAATTCAAATACAATTTGAAATATATGTTTCTGCAGTTGAAAAGGAAAAGCAGAAGCTCGTATTCCACTCAAAGCTCAAGTTGATAAGAAGGTTGACTTTCTCATCCAACAACTTGAAGCAAGGCGTAAAGAACTACACAAGGAGATTGACGATGCTTGTACGAAGGACCTCAAAGAATTGTGGGCACAGAAAGAATATCACAAGAGAGCCATTACGAGCATGGAGGGTGCTCTGAGCTTTGCCAGAAGAGCTCTAGCCTGCAAGGAAGACATGGAACTACTGGCCCTCTGTGCACAAGTCACTATCAAAATGGAAATGCTGAGTCAGCTAAAATCGGACAGTCAAAATACAGAGAAAATCGAAATGAAAAACGTCAAATTCAAAGAAACTAATGAACAGGAAACTGATACGGTTGGGGATATACATGTACAAACTTTTACGCCAGATATAAAAATTAGGACCACAGAGCTACAGAAACGCGTTCCATTTTCTGAGGGTTGTAGTATTACGTTTCAAGTAACGGCAGCAGTGAATTTTAAATGTAAAACTCCTAAGCTAACTGCTTCAGCAATATATACAGCCCTGTACTATGACTATGAATACGGTCAAGACACATATAAATGTACAATGAAGAAAATGCTACAGCAAACAGTTGGACGGTCAAGTTTACTCCTAAAGAACCAAATACTTACACGATTACACTTCAAGTCAAAGGAAAGTATGGAGGCACAGGCCTACACAAAACTTTGGACTACCAGATCGAAGTACATGTACATTATAGTGCACTAGAGGAGGAGCAAATGGAAGTACATGAGAATAAATTGAGTTGGTAGTTGGTAGAACTGCATCATACAATAATTACATGACAATGTTTTGGTTACATAAATGTATAAGATCGCATGTTCTAAACGTAAGTATAATGAATGAAGCACATGTGGTGCAAAATTCCTTGGTCTAGGTTCATTTATTCTCATGCATGCATATGGGGATGTAGCAAGCATGTGCACGACTATGAGATAAAGAGGTGGTTCTGTAAAGGGTCTAATAAACTACAGTGCTGAACAAATTGATGTTCAACATAAATGAAAATCACTCAAAAAGTACCATGATTATAGCATTTTTAATACAAGTTTTTCATTACGATTCAACATCACAAATTAGTGTCACAGCTAATATATACACCACAGACAAGAACAATACACACATTCGCTAAAGTCTATTGGAGTTGCAGAAGTTGTGTGGTCATTTATGGCTTCATTAATGTGAATACCGTATTTACTTAATTAAACGCCCTTCTTGAATAAACGCCCATCTCGTTTAAACGCCCAGGGTAAAAGCTCTGTCTTTGTCAATAAACGCCCATCTTAAATAATCACCCATATATGGGGCGTGGCACTGTAGGTAGAGCTGAAATAGCACATGGAACCCATGCAGTTGCAAGCATGGCAGCATAGAATGATAATACTTTTTATGATGCATCGATGGCAGAGAGAGAGAGATACCGGCACAGAGGGCACTCCTATGACTTAAATTTAAGCTGAGAAATAGATTTAAGCTGAGACAGCAGCCCAAGAAGAGCACAATAACTGCTGCTGTGCAAGAGTTTTGGAGTAGACATAACAATAAACGCCCTCCTGGATTAAACACCCCCTCTAAAGATTTCGATCTGAAATAAACGCCCGGGCGTTTAATCAAGTAAATACGGTACATGTATGCCAGGGACTTCTCATGAAGCTGTCAGCTGGTTGGAGCTTATCACCTCTAAAACATAAAGACATAGAAGCGCTTTTTAACAAAGAATCCAATGGTATACCGTATAGCGCGAAATTTTCGAGGGGCTTAATTTTCGTGGATTTCGTGGGTTAGCAATCTTACACGAAAATTAAGTCCACGAAAATCGTTCTTTACCTGCTATAACGTGCAAGATTTAAAGGCGTGGCTTCCGGTAAGCAGTCATTCCGCGAACATTGTGCAACGAAAATACTTTTAGAGGCCAATCCACGAAATATAAGTGCCTCGAAAATTTCGCGCTATACGGTATATTGAATTTCAGGGAAGTATGGAAAAGTTATGACAATAATTATTATTGAAGGTCAACACAAAGAGACTTTAGTGATATTCATAAGCATTCCAGGAAAGCAACACAAAAGGACAAAAGGTCAAACTGTGATTTCTGAAAACAAGCAATGGCAGAGAGTGCAGTGGTAGAAGAGCTGAAATGTTCCATTTGCTTGGACAGCTTCAAGAAGCCCAAAGTGTTGCCGTGCTGTCACAGCTTCTGTCTCCATTGTCTGGAGGGAGCTCACAAGAAGACCGAAGACAAGAAAAGCCTAATCTGCCCTCAGTGCAAAGCTCAACATCAGGTAAAAGAAAGACCTGTTTAAAATGTTTGTAAAGCTTGTATACACTAACTAGTATCCCTATGTACATGTACTGACAACTAACTATATAAAAGTTGATGTATCTATTTATTACAGGTTCCTATCAATGGTCCCCTTGGTTTCCCCGATGATTACACTCTTGCTAATCAGAAACAAGCTACTACAACCACACCAGTTTGTGAGCAATGTGACGATAGCAACAAACCAGTGGCGTACTGCCACACCTGCTCAGACTACCTGTGTGAAGAGTGCTTGAAAGCTCATAAAAGACTTAAGGCTGTTCGAGATCACAAGACAGTCAATATCACTCCTGGAAAGGATATCAAGCCCCAGTCAAAGAAGAGCTATTTGTGCAGTGTTCATCCCGACAAACTGCTAGAGCTTTACTGCAAGAGTTGTAAGAGCTTGGCCTGCCTCCTGTGCTTTGTGGGACTACACAACGGCCATGACATTGGAAGCATCGATAGCAAAGCAAGACAAGAAGTGGAACAAAGTATCAACAATCTAATGAAGGCAACGAACTCAAACTTAAAAGAATTCAATGACAGCTTTAAATACGTTTCTGCCATTGAAAAGGAAAAAACAGAAGCTCCGATTTCACTCAAAGCTCAAGTTGATAAGAAGGTTGATTTTCTCATCCAACAACTTGAAGCAAGGCGTAAAGAACTACACAAGAAGATTGACGATGCTTGTACGAAAGACCTCAAAGAATTGTGGGCACAGAAAGAATACCACGAGACAGCCATTACAAGCATGGAGGGTGCTCTGAGCTTTGCCAGAAGAGCTCTAGCCTGCAAGGAAGACACGGAACTACTGGCCCTCTGTGCACAAGTCACCTCCAGACTAAAAGAGCTGAGTCAGCTAACATGGGATAGTCAAGACACTGAGAAAATCGAAATGACAATTGTCGAATTCAAACAGCCTCAGAGAAAGGAAACAGAAACGGCAGTTGGGGAGATACATGTACAAACTTCTACGCCAGATATACAAATTATTACTACAGAGCTACAAAATTTTGTTCCGTTTTCTTATGGTTGTAGTGTTTCATTTCAAGTGACGGCAGTAGTGAATTATAAATGGAAATGGAAACCTCCTAAACTAACTGCTTCAGCAACTTACACACAAGGCAGCTTATGTGATAATTGTACTACTGAGGAAAACGCTACAGCAAACAAATGGACAGTCAAGTTTACTCCTGTAGTACCAAGTATTTACACGATTACACTTCAAGTCAATGGGAAATATGGAGGCACAGGCCTTCACAAAACTTCTCAGTATATCATCGACGCATATCGTCAACATAGGCGGCGCGCCAGACGACAAATACCAGATAATCAGTGGAATTAGAAATGCATTAATCACACCGTAAAACTATTTGTTTTCTAATTACATGTACATCTGCAATGTATTGTACACATTACAAACATACAAGCATGTTTTCTTAATGTTGCTTATGGAAAACTGTGCACATACACTACATGTATAATGTCATGACTGAAACTGTAGCCATCTAACCAAAAGAGGTTTGTCAAAGACTTAGCACACAGTCAAAATAAATGCATACCGCATGTATTCCAGCCTTTGGCACATTGTACATGTGCATATACAAAATACATGTACTCAAGAGTATATAATAGAGAGAGAGTATCAAACGTAGACATACTGTGTATCAGATGTATGCGGAGAGTAACGTGACTTCCTGTATCTGTCATGGGCTTGGAATGTGCACACAAGCTTGTGACAGATACAGGAAGTCACGTTACTCTCCGCATACCGTATAGCGGGTAAGTTTCGTGGGGTAAAAAATTCGTTTAACTCGAGAAACGGTGGTTTTCGTAAGTAAAAATTTCGTTTAGTCTCGTGGCTGCACGACATTCCTACATTCCGATAAGCCACGCCTACGTTAAAATTCGTGGAGGTCAGCCTGCCCACGAAAATAACGAATATTTTACCCCACGAAAATTACCCGCTATACGGTACATCTGATGTACATGCACAGTATACCTACGTTCAGTACTTTCTCTCTCTATTGTACTGTTGGTACAGATGTAATTATTACACAAATTAAAACGCATTTTTAGAAAGAAATAATCGTACTTTAACCACCAATTAAAGAAACCTTGAGCCAACATAAGTATGTACATTGTATTACAGAAAACATGTACATTGTAGAGTATCTGTACGCACACTGTACTAAGAAAAAATGTAATCATATGTACAGTACCCAAGAGTACAGCACATATAATTATGTATTTCTCACCTTGGCTACTTCTTTCTTCTGCCAGATGGGGTCATAGGTCGCCCCGCCCTCCCATTGGACCATCCGGGGGGCTTTCCTCTCCTGGATCAGACCAACCGCATCACCCTACAGTAACAGAGACAATAAATAAGGACAGTATAGTAATGTACACTGTACAAAAGTTTGTCGGCAGAAGTATAGAGTTGTTTAATTTTCACAATCCTCCATCAAAGTTACGTATCCATACATGTCTTGTTCAACCCACCCCTCACAATAGCCCTCACACACTCCACACACCTATCACTCCCACCCCTCACCATAGCCCTCACACACTCCACACACCTATCACACCCGTCACCATAGCCCTCACACACCACACAGACACCTATCACGCCCACTCACCATAGCCCTCACGCCCTCAGGGTAGAGGAAGCGTGAGTAGACAGAGTCGACAGTGTCATTGATGTCCACGTCAGCTTCCCTCTGCAGTAGTAGTGGCCCAGTGTCCAGGCCGTCATCAGCCCAGAACACACTGAACCCAGCCTTGCGGTCTCCCTCCATCAGAGTCCTAGGGCCAGGGATGAAATGATGGGTACTGGAAATAATGGGTACTGACTACTCAGTAATGGCCGAAATTATTGTAAATGTATGTACAGTCTATACTCTATTGCTTGTCTGTATGCAGACTGAACGCCTATGGAGGGGTTGAAAAATAGATGCCATTGGCACTACAAATAAGAGTAGTCGGAGCAAATTTGCTCCCAGTATGCAGTGTATGAATTATGTACAATCTAGGGGTGGTGTGAAATATTATAAGCTCGAAACTAAAGGGCTCTAGGACCAACAGAGTTTCTATTAATAGTCTCCCCTGTCTCACGTGCGTCTTTTCCAAACATAGATTGTCCAATGATGGCTATCTTCAGCTTAGGCACAACGCCCCCCCCCCTCCACTAGCCTCACTCCTCACAGCACTGGTGGTGGAGAGACCTCTCATACCCGCCCACACACTCACACCCTCGTAGCTTCCAGCCAAAACGGAAGTAGGGGCTAGTCGAGGTGTGTATGCTGACAGCCTAGTGGATAGAGGTCGTGCAGCAATGGCCGAGGTTAACCCTCGCCTCACTGCGAGACGAGCCAGTAAAGCAGCACCAGACATCCCCTCTAAATAGAAACGATATATTACAAGGGGGGAAAATGCAATACATGTAGGTCTAACGTGTGCGGTGCATGATTACTGAGCTTACTTTTAGAGCACTGGTTAAATTTTTGGAGTGGAAATAAAGAGAGAACTGAAGCTTTTAGGCTTTTGTAAAGGTCAAAGGTCAAGCATGTACCGTTGTACGCATAATAACCATTGAATGATAATTGTTACCATAGAAACCATGTACCTACATGTTGCGATACATGGGGATATTCCCTGAAACAAGAAGAAAACAAGAGAAAAATGGGCATCAAAAACTGAACAATCTACTAAAAATGGCTGCAATTATTAGCCAGGAGCATCCTCAAGCACTGCAAGGGCTTCAAATAGACCTAACTAGTGAGAGGTTGCTCTCAGGACAACACCTGCTAGTGCACCCACTGGGGGAGGAAGCTATCGCTGGTGCCAGTGAGGGATGTCTGGAGCTACCAAGACTAACCCTTTGTCAATCAACTAACATGAAGTGGAAACCTGTAGAGTGCTCAGCTCGTGATTGCAAGGATTCTTTAGAACAATGTGGTGTTAATTTTATATCCGTTGCTGCTGAGGCTGATATAAATGCAAGGCAACTTTACTTGCTGCACGATGCACCTTTGTGTGCCTCAACACCTGACATTCACCAGACGAGCGAATGCATCAACGATCAGCTATCCAACCAGCCTGTGACAACTTTATACGCAGAACCAAAGACAGAACGCTACAGAAGCTCCAGTCATGCACACACTTGTCAGTTGATGTCAAAATCTCAAGCTGGTTTCAATCACTCTCGAAGTAAATCACTCAACTCACAAAGTCCACAGAGTCCAATTCATAAACGAATAGTTTGTGATTTCGAGAAAGATTTGACATTTCGACCACATCTAAATGAGTACAGTTTGAAACTGGCCTCTAAAAGCACTCGAAACTCTGTTCCAGTAGTGCACCGGTTGCTAGAGGCTAGGAAGAACTTACCCGACCCCTACGATCATAGACTGACCTTTGCACCCAAGCTGAACCCCGTCAGCCTTAAAATGGCCCAGGAGAGAGCAGCTAAAATGCCCGAGGTGAGCACGATTGTAGTGGTACATATACATGTGCATTATATCCATGCAGTCACATTAAGTTTACTGTTCAACATAATTAAACAAGCTTGTAATGAAAGAAAACGTGAGCTTGTAAGAGGATTAATTTAAAAGAGCTTGTAGCATTATTCAATAGGATCTTAAAATACTATCGATGTATACGTATAGCTTTCCGTGACACAGATAGGCTCCCAAAATATGCAGTTTAATATACACCCCCCTCTCCACAGGTTCAAGCCAGACTAGCTGAACAGGCTATGGCTCGGAGGGCGGAGGCTTTGTCAGAGTACACCTTCAAACCTCGGGTGTCAGTGCGTAGCCTCAGGATAGCACGGTCCCTGGGAACCAGCTTCCACTCTCGACAGAAGATGTACATGGAGAAAAGACAGAAAAATGTGAGTTGCTGTACATGTATGTACTAGTACGCATTAACGTATTAATCCTGTAGTGGAGCCCACTAATAAAGATCAGCTGTTATAGTCCCAATGTAGTGCATAATGTGAGAATTATACGCAATTTTTGCAAAAATAATGCTCTCTAAATTTACTACGAATGGACTGTACTAATTACTGTGACATGTACTCACTGCAGATTGACGAGGCGTACAAGCCACCCCCTGTCAGTAGGAGACTCGTAAAGTCTAATCACAGAGTCCCTCCCCTCCCCAACTGCCCCTCCCCCAAGAAACTGGCCTCTAAGTCCACCAAATCAGACCCTGTTCAAGCTACCAGACCCACCAGGCTCTCACTCACTGCACCGTCTCCGGTCTCCAGTACAGGTCCCTCTGAAGAGTGCAGATCCAAAAGCTCCAGCCCACAGGTACATGTATACATTACGTGTGTGCCTGGGGTGGCCCTAGTATATACAGTAGCTCTTTAATATAGGCTAACTAGATGAGATATAGCCTCGATCAACAAGCAAATTAATAATAAGACATCCAATTTATTACCATATTGATGTGTTCAAGTGCATAGCTACATGTACATGTACTGTACATGTATAAATATAATAATTATATGACATGTGTAGATACTGTTTAGCTATAAGCCCATAGGCACTGCTGTAGTCAGCACTAGGGTACAATCAGATTCTGGGCTACTAGTCTATGCACTTTTGTCAGTATTTTCACCACCATGCACCCCTGCTCCCAGGAGCCCGTGTCCCAGGGCCCAGCCAGCAGTCCTCCTAAGTCAACCAAGCCACTGCGTAAGGTCAAGACGAGCAAGTCCTCCTCGCCCCAACAGCCTGGGGGGGAGTTGTCAGGGGAGCAAGAGATACTGGAGGGTGCAAAGTTCTCAGCTCTGTGTGATGGAGATCGAGTGAAGAGAGTGAAGACCAAATCAGGGAGAATTGTCAAGGTGAGCTCATGTAAAGTACAGTACGTACGTATCTAGAACGCGAGACACTGGCCTTTGAGTGCTCATAACTTGAGATATATAGGACTGTGCATTAAATACGCAATTTGTAGTTCTTTGTGTTTAGATCACTGATTGGTTTCGTAAACGCGTAAAAAAAAGCATGGATGTGTTTTGATAGCTACTGACTTTGAGTTAGGGTTGTATTAAAAAATGCATTCTGTAGATTTTTGAAATTAATACATGCACATGTACATGTACCTATCTAATGCTGTGTTTAGATTATGACTGTGACTATAGCTTTTCAATAGAAATTTGTCCAGTTCCTTTAACATTGGTTTCAGTTAATTATCATGTAGAGTCAATCTCACTTTATCACAGGCTAAGAAAGTGTTCCTTATAATGGATGGTGCCTATCGTATGATTCGTCATGGGCTGCGTAAGAGGGGGTGGGTGGAGCAGGACTATCGTAAAGCCACCAGTCCAAAGAAGGCAACCCACAAGTCAGAGGGGGGCGTGGCATCAGACAACTCTGACTGTGACGAGTTTGAAGAGGAGGAGGAGGTGTATAGCGATGAGGACGAGTACTCCATGATGGTAAGAAACCTAGGGGTTAACTGTTTAATAGCTCCATGATGGTGAGGAACCTAAGGGTTAACTGTTTAATAGCTGTGTACAGTGGAATCCCTGTATACTTGGGGACTATAGTTTTGGCCATTTCTCAGTGGTGGCCTTTATTGAGGGGTTGTTTTCTACACAAATGTTCATTTGGGACCCGGGTGCCTGGCCACTATATCGACGTTGGCCTTTCTTTAAGAGTGCATGACTGTTAAGAGAGGCTCCACTGTTGCAATAATTAAATTCCTCTCCCATGAACAATTTAGTACACATTTATTTTAGCCTATTTATCCCAAAATTGAATAATAATGATCAACTGAATATCCCCCATTGTTCCACCCCGGTGCAGTCTAGAGCGTTGCGTAATGCAGTGCCCAACTTTGTGTGGTCCCTGAAGAGATACGACCCGGCACACCATCACCTGAACAAGGACTCACTCATCAACCACTTTATCAAGGCCTCCTCCTTCACCACCAAGGTGAGAGCTAGAGCTAGAACATAATATCAATTTGTACACATAATTAATTATGGAGGCATTTATGCATGCATGCAAGCTATAATTAATGCATACAGTTATGTAGTTGGTATAAAACTGATTGAGGTGGTAAATGCATGTTTAAGCTCCCACTAACCCCACCCCCTCCCTCAGGTGGGCCTGTGCTCTAACCTGCGTCAACTGGTCTGGTTCGGAGACACGGATCACCACTCGTTCTTCCCACGCTGCTACAAGCTCTCCTGTGATGAGGAGAAGGAAACGTTCATTGGTGAGAGATTTATAGATTGTGGGAGGCTCATCGGTGAGAGCCGGAGGGGCAGATTTATAGATTGTGGGTGGAGGGGACTCTTCGAGATACACTTGAATAATAATGCTTAACGTGAAGAGGGGAGGGGAAGAGCTCAGTTTTCCCCTCTCTTGGTTAGGGTAGGGATGGTAATATTCATGGGTGGCCTTCTTCTTCTCCTGAAAATATTGGAAATTAATTTTGAACTCCCCTCCCTCCATCTTTTCCAGATGACTACAGGATGACGGCTGCCCTCTGTATTCTCAAGATGATCTCCACCCAGTACACCACCAGTGACGAGGTGGAGCCCCTCTCATTGACTCTGGGCGAACATTCACCTGCAATATGTGAGCTCCGCTGTATATACAGTGAAGTCATGTATTCAACGCGCATCCCCTCACACACCCACACTCTTCACACCACTACCCTCACACTTCCCACCCCTCATACCCACACTCCTCACACCACCACCCTCACACTTCCCACCCCTCATACCCACACTCCTCACACCACCACCCTCACACTTCCCACCCCTCATACCCACACTCCTCACACCTCCATCCCTCACACAGCTCCACATCGTCCCTTCACTGCCGGGAGTGGTGTGTCCCATACTGTGACCACACTCGGCCCCAGACTAGTACTGAGTGGAGAGGGACTGGCCCTCGCAACTAGAGCTGCTCGTGTCTACATCAGCTCCAAACGTCATGACGATATTGAGGGATCTCAGACTCTGCTGGTGAGACTGTTAGTATGCCTGAGGCATTTGTTTGAATGCTACCAAGCTATTTCTACAAGTATAGCCAATAGAATAATTGTTCCTTGATCTTTAGCTACAGATATGTACTTACCGAATGAAGCATGCAAATAATTATTCTTCTGCTATGTTAACTACATGTACATACATACACTGCATGCATGTAGCATATCTAATGGGTACATGCTTACTTAGCTCCTGACTGCCTCCCCCTATATTCCACAGCACCACAGACTGACGGAGACAGAATGGTGCCTGCTCATCAAATACTTCTACAAAATGGTTTTGTGAGTACATGTACATATCATTGTTATAATTATTGTGGGCCCACCATGCATGTAGTGCACATAATTATACAGTTCTACCACCTCCCTCCCCTGTACAGTGAGAGGGGTGTGGTCAAGATCACTGACTGCTCTGCCATCTCAGAGGCCAACGACTTGTTAGACGAAGTATGTTCAGTCAGTACAGTTGACCTAACTTGTAAAACAGGTCTGCTACAATATACACTGTACTTGTGTATACGTAGTCACTAATAATTATATACCACTACTAAAGGTTGACACTTGTAAACATGTACAGCAGAATTCTTCCCTACTGTCTCCCACTATCTCAATCACACAATTCACCGCCCTTATCCACCACTTAATTATCACACTGCTGCTTATGCCCCTCCCCCCTTCCTCTCAGATTGAGGTGTACTGTCCCCAGTTGCACATGGATGGATCTCGGAACATCTGGATAGTGAAGCCGGGGGCGTTGTCCAGGGGGCGTGGCATCATGTGTATGAACAACCTGGAGGACATCCTCAGCCTCGTCACCAGCTCTGTCAAGAAGGAGGGAAAGTAAGTGCATGTGCTCTCTCCGAGTCAGACTAGAAAGTATGATGCTTGTATGTATTACGTGAAATTTAAAGCATTAATCAGTATTTTGTTGAGTTTGAAGTAAAGTCTCTGTATCAAAAGAGCTGTGAGGTACATAATTATGATAGTTTTTGTAGCCAATAAAAATGAATACCTGAGCAATGTGAGCATGCAGGTAAATCATTATACTGTAACCTTTCATTTTTTGGAAACCAACTTTCTACGTTTGGTTTTAGCATTTGAACAGCCTTTTAGATGCCATAAAACATTCGCAGTGTTACTAGGATTGGCTGCGTAATTTTATTGTGGTAAGGCATGCAAAAAATCTTGGGCCTTTTGGAACCACTCTTGTAACATTTCTTTTTCTTTTACTAGCTACATGTAATTGTATGTATACAATACTGCTTGCTTTGGCGTACGTATCTACATGGCTGTATGTGAATGTGCAAGCTCAACTGATCCTATTCGTTCTTTTGCAGATGGGTGGTACAGAAGTACATAGAGCGGCCACTGCTCATCTATGAGACAAAGTTTGATGTGAGACAATGGTTCCTCGTCACCGACTGGAACCCACTCACTATGTGGATATACAAGGTGAGGTACTGCATGTACATGTATACTGTACAGTACAGTGAAGCCTACCCACACTCTATACATGTACATGTATACTGTACAGTACAGTGAAGCCTGCCCACACTCTATACATGTAACATGTACATGTATAATGTAGAGGCAGGTAACCCTACAGCCAGGTTAAAGTCTCCATTGTCTACCTATAAGCGTGCAGGCCTAGGCCACCCTCTATTGTAATACAGCCAGGTTAATTGGCCCCAAAGTTTCTCCCTATAGCATAATAATTATGTTTAGACCTGTGTTAGTAGACCACCTCTTATTACAGCCAATAATTACTATTATTACTATTATTACTGCTGGCTCTCTCAATGGTGATAACTGTACACACACTCATCCATATTATATTATTTGCCCCTCTCCCCTCGTAGGATTGCTACATGAGGTTCTGCACACAGACCTACACACTGGACGACATGGACGAGTAAGTCCCCTTAATTAATTTTATAGTATAACAATTCGTTCATAATGTGCAGGAGTGTCCACTTGTGTAACAACAGTATCCAGCGTAACTATACCAACAGTACAAGTAGAGCCGAGGCCCTTCCCCCTGACAACATGTGGGACAGTGCTACCTTCAAAGACTACCTAGAGTGAGTGTAACTCTTTTTGTGTGCAGTGTAGCTTATAAAGTTATAGTACGTGAAACCTAAAGTGTCTGTTTATACTACAAGTACATGTAGTTATCTTACAATAGTTGTGATGATCGATTGCCACACTATGAGCACTGTAATACAGAAAATAGATACCACGCAATGTATCCATAGCACGTATTTTGAATTGCACCTGTGTTATTAGCAGGACACCCTTTATTACAGCCACTGCAAGGGTTGAACTGTATATAAGTTATTCCCCACAAACTAAACAGACAGTAGTCTAAGTGTGTACTATAGTGGATGCACAATCCTTACCCTAGCTCACTGTCCTTACTGCCTCACAGATCTATAGGTGAGGGTGACAAGTGGGAGGGGCTCATCTACCCTGGTATGAAGCAGGCCCTCGTACACGTGCTGCAGGTCACCCAGGACGAGATAGAGCACCGGAAGGTACATAGTGAATCATGTTGAGAGTACAGGCCTATATGTTTTTGCATAATTATATAATTATAGGCATGCTGGTATGACTTACACATTCCAAGAAGTACAGTATTAATAGTACGGTCGCAGATAATTATAATAACATACAACGTACTACAATGTAGCAGTGCAATTCAACACTCTACACCACTGTATTCCCTCTCCTTGCAGTGTTCATTTGAGCTGTATGGGGCAGACTTCATGATCACCAGTGACTACCGACCCTGGCTCATTGAGGTCAACTCCAGCCCTGCCATGAGCCTGAGCACCTCCGTCACTGCCCGGCTGTGTACCGCCGTACTGGAGGACACTCTGAAAGGTGGGTAGGTGTGGGCAGGCGGGTGGATGGTGTGGGTGGCAGGTAGGAGGATAATGTGTGTGTGTGTGTGTGTGTGGGTGTGGGTGTGGTCTGAGATTTATTTGTTCTTCTCTCCTGCAGTTGTGGTTGACAGACGTGATGATAAGAACAGTGACACTGGAGGCTTTGAGTTGGCATACAAACAGGTGCAATTATGGGGATATTGTCTACCCAAGCAAGATAATGCACATTAGTTCTTGTACATACATAATAATTATTGATTAGATTTAGCGTGCCCAATACATTATGGCCATGCATTTATTCTCGCTGTCATAGCATTATACACGCCCCCCCCCACAACAGGTTAAACTGGATCATCCCTCGTATGTTGGAATGCAACTGTGGGTCCAAGGTTCGTCCATCTCCAAACCACGAGACCACACCTTCATACGCAAGACTGGTACAACCATCAGTAAACCCTCCATTCAACCACACCCACCAACCACCTCCCCTAACAAAGCCGACCTTAAAACCAAACAAGAACCAAACACCCCTCCGGACAAAACTGATAACCTCGTCCATTTAGCCACCCCCCATATCACCAGCTGCACTTTAGATTTTGTACCCAAGGCCCATACGCCACTCAAGAGTGCCCGTCGGAGGATGGCAACTCGACCCAAGCCCCTTACCGAAAGTGGACTGGGTGGTCATGGTATGCGACTAGGAGAGAGCAGCGCTAACAATCTAAGCACTGCAGGAGAGAGGATGGCAACCCGACCCAGGCCTCCTACCGAGAGTGGACTGGACGAAGTACAACTAGGAGAGAGCATCCCTAACAATCTGAGCACTGCAGGAGAGAGGATGGCAACCCGACCCAGGCCTCCTACCGAGAGTGGACTAGGCGAGGTGCGACTAGGAGAGAGCATTCCCAACAATCTGAGCACTGCAGGAGGGAGGATGGCCGTCAGTACTAGCACTGGAAATGTCAATCCTGTCGTGCGGTTCACTAGGAAACCATTGCCGAACAGATAACAGGAACTGTATAATTTTATAACTTAATTGTGTGTGACATGCTCTTGTGATACCAACCATCTCATTTTTTGGAAATTCAATTTTAATTTTTTATAACAGTATCACACTTAATATTGATAATCATGCTGTTTAATTGCATGGAATCGAAGTCACTCATTATGAGTATGGAAAACATGATATCATTACATAATAATAATAATAATTGTTGCATAACGATAATTATATGCATGAAGTACGTGGATGCCAGGTTACTTCAACCTAAAAAAGGAAGCATAATTATAATTAGTTTATAGATGGTATTATAGAATCACTCACTTTTGCTTACAGATTTCACAGACTTTCTGAGCCAGTTCATTCTTTCCCATTCTCAGTACAATGTCCACTAGTGCTCGGTACGTAGCTGCATATGAATTATGCTCTCTCCACAACTGTAAAGCGTAAAAAATTGCTGTTTGCATGTCATTGGTAAACAAAGCATATTTAACATCTTTCTGTTCAGCAGGATTCAGCCCCAGCATCACAGGGTAGGTCTCCACATTATCAAAGTGAGCTGCCAGGTCCCACATGTCAGTCTCTTCAATTTCAGTGTCAAGTTGAGAGTCAGTCACTTTTGTACGCTCCTTCAATTCTGATATGGTCACCGCTGTCTGGCTTAGAAATCCTTGGCAAACATCAGCAAATGGAGCCAACAGTTTAGGGATTTTTGCAGAACGGACCTGCATGCATGCGTGCACACATGAGATCATACTTACTATGTAATAGTTAATCAGGGATATCTGAAATTCTCATGTACATGTGTCTAGGCATGCATGGTTCCATATTTGATACAGTTATAACAATAGAAACTAACCTCAGATGGAGAGCCACTTGGTGTATCACATGATGAAGGTGGTTGGTTGGCCACTTGATCATGCACCATCCACAGAAAGTCTTCTATAGATGACTGAAATTCTGATATCACCTATAAAAAGAACAGTAAAACTTTAATGCTATATAAATAATTATAGCAAAGCTATTAATCTTACCTCTTTCTTTGGGGCGGAATTTGTTTTCTTCCAATTAGCTAGGGTTTCAATGAGACTCGTGTGGAGATTACTCACAGTTGGCCTCTGTTTCTGTGAAAATTTAATTACAAACAGTAATTATGTGCTATAAAACATTACCTGTAAACGTTTTTCGCTGTTCACTGGATTTCCATGGAGAAAAATATCAACTAGACCAGGGAAGAGTTCTTGCTTGCTCTCCTTCAGTATTGCTGCACCATCATCATCAATAGCATTCATATCCAAAAACCAATATTTGAGACTCTTTATACTACGATCAGACAAGTTAAGATGAGCCACCATTGTACTGATTTCACTCGTACTAATAGAACAATTCACAGTGTAAAGATACTCTAAAGATGTGCAAGCCAAAAGAAAATGTATTAATACGAGAACTTGGTCGCCGCTGAAATTGTTGCGGTTTAGAGAGAGGCGCAGCAAGCTACTAACAGCCTGTGGATAAATATGTAATAACTCAGTAGTATTGAAATCAATATTTTCGAGATAAAGTTTGACAAGTGTGCAGAGGTCACTTGCGAGCATGTTCAAAATTGTTAAGACACCATCACATTCAAGTTTTGAATTGTTGCTGAGAATAAGTGAAAGTTTGCAATTGCCAAATTTGAATTCTTCATCACTTGTAGCCCATTGAACTAATATAACTTCATTTGTGAGATTAGTGTCACTTAGATCAAGTTGAAATTCGTTTACTTTTTTTACCAATGATGGCAGAGCTTCTCTTAAAGCACATAATCCAGGGATACCAAGTTTGTTATGAGAAAGATCTAATTCGTTTAGCTGCGCACAATTAGAGGCAATGGCTGTTAAGAGTGCATTCAGTAGAGCTCCATTGACATCGGCATCGTCAGTGAGGGTGTGGGATAAGTGCAGCATTTTGAGGTTAACCAATAAACCTTCTTGTATTACACTTTCTAATGACAGAATACCATTTGTATACTCCGATACAAGAACATTATTCGACAAAATAAGCGATCGTAAGGTGCTACAGGATGAAATCCTTAGCGATGGTGCAATGTCATCGATATTGTTAAAGCTCAAGAATAGCATTTTAAGATCTGAGAATGAAGCTGACGCTTCTTCAAATAGATGAGTGATACCTTTTGTTGAAATCAGATTGCCATATAAATAAAGCTTTCTCACTTGTAGCTGCTTGCTGCGTTTATTAGAGAGAATACTAGCTAACTCTCTTAATTGTTCATCCCCTAGGCGACAAGCACCTAAATTAAGACACACTTCCGGATAATGGAAAGTATGACGAAGCACATGGAAAACAGCTAGGCAGTCGTGAGGTGTGTGTGCTATGGTCAAATAATTACTGACCCAGTGATGAAACCGACCATTTATGTAATGTTCTGACGCAATTTTCAAGCTGATGTTTTCATCCCTAGATTCAAGAGCATAGTGACACATCGATAAAAGATTCCAAAGCGAAGCAGACAAAACTCGATCAATCACCACATCGTCCAAAGAAATAACTTTTCTACATTCACAGTAAATGCTTCTTTGCTTGTTACAAGTCAGACCAAACACAAATCGCCACATCATTGAGAATCGATCACTCCTGACGTGAGCCTCACATACCTTCAATTTCTCCTCATTGGATAGAGAAGAAAAATGGAGAGCGGCCAAAAACTCTTGAATGGTCAGGTGAGCAAAGTGAAAAGACAAACCATGGCCAGTGGGTCGGAGATAATGTGCAGATTGCAGCAGACCAAAGCAAAGGTATTTGCCAACAGAATCTGGAAGAAGATCTCTAACTTCCCTTTCAGAAAACACTATCTGATCTTGTTGTAAATTATCATATGCAAACTTACAAATCAACCAAAATGTATCTTCCAACTCTTTATCACCGATATCATCAAAGCTTTTTAGTGACAAGCCAACAGGAGCATTCTTTTTGGTTTCACGGGAGATTACATTGAGAACAACAAGGGCGTACAGCTCAGTTAGCGTACTAGGAAGCTCTTGGTCTAAAGTGTGCCACAAATGACAAACAATGGCGCAATCGAGAGGCACAGAACACACAGTTTGAACGAGGGGATTGCTTTCAAGTTGCTTGATGAGAGAAGAAGCTTTCTCTGGGAATGATTCGTATTCACAAGCTATGTACTGCTTGATTTGGTTCTCATTGAAACCAACTATCTCAATGAATCTGTCAACTGAAGTGAGACTGTGAAGAGGTACTGAAGCAGAAGGTCGCGAAGTGAGGAGAACAGAAGAAGATCGAAAAGACTGACCAAAAAGTAGCTTGTACAGAAAGCTTGACTTATTGGATTGCTTTACTGATTTTAGCTCATCCCAACCATCAGCAATAACAAGGACTTTTGCTCCATTTTTCCTTTCTATGTACTCAGCAACAGTGGAGCAAACTAATTTGCTCTCATGAAAAAAGTTCAGCAATTCAAGGAGAGAATTTGCAGATGACACTAGCTCTTCTCTAAGAGGAAGCAACAGAACACAGTCGAATTGTGTCAGGATCTTGCCCTCTGCCCACCCTTCAGCAAGCATGGTACACAGTGTGGTTTTACCGATCCCAGCATTGCCTTCAATGATGAGCTTCTTTACTGGTTTCTTGCCTTCTTCGATATCAAACAGTTCACCGTATATAATAGGAGTGCGCTCCTCTCTTGCTACTCCATGTTGCGGCAAGCCGGCTCTAAATCCTTCTTTCTTTTCAGCCTGCACTAACTGCAACTCAATAAGCTTCTCTCCAGAAACTGGCGGCCATTCGTTCACATTGTTACTACGTCTCTCTCTGTACAACTCTCTCAATCCTAAGACAAAACTATTTATCTCTTCCATAGTATAATATAGTGGCTGTTGTAAGTACAATATACAGTTAATATTCGAAGCTTTATTTTAATGATCGTAAGCGTGTTTCGAAATATACATGCAGGCTCGAAAATTTAAACGTTCAAAGTTGTAGCCAAAATCAATGCGAATGTACAAATGCAGTTGCGTAGATGGAAGACCGTGACCAGGAAAAGAAGACTCAGACCTGTTCAAATGAATTTGTGTTAAAAAATTCAGATGTTGCATATACATGCAAATTAATAATTATTATAATGTATTTCAGATGTTGCATATACATGTAAAACAAAATTAAATTATTGCAATGTATAAATTATTGCACTATACTGCTATATAGCTAGACAGCTACAAACACAACACGTACAATAATTGGGTGTAATAATGTGTACACTGTCAGAGAGTGTATTACTGTATCAATGTTATAGACTGACTGTATAGTTACGCTAAGATTAAATAACTCACTGTGCTGCACCCAGCTGTGCACTGTATAAGAAGGAGGTTAAAACTGTGCTTTCATGCAGGTTTGGCAGTTGACAAGGCGTCAATACATCAGAGATGACCGGAGTTAGTACCAACTGGGATGCATCTGTCTGTAGCTATATAGATCTAGATGTGAGACTAAAATAATAGTCTCCTTGTATTTATAGAAACTTAACTGCACAGCTTAGTCCCTGGTGATTCCCCATGCAAACCAGGTCTAGCCACTCTAACCGGAACCCTAACCCTAACCAAGATAGCTATGCCTTAACCAACCTTCCCCCACTTGACTACATGTGTAGATCTGGGTAAGGGAATTCACCAGGGACTTCACTCTAGGATTGTATCTGTGTATAAACATGCAGGGCATGTGCACAAACACACGCATGCAGTCATTACATTTTCATGAGGAGGTAATTTTTGCAAAAAGCACCACATAATTATACTTTAAGTATATATATACATGTACACAATAATCTCACAGCTAGTAATCAAGTTTAGAGAAACAGTGTCCAGTGTCAGTTACTCAGAGCCTCCAGTCCAGGATGTGGAACCAGTAGTAGGTCATGTGATAGCCCTCCCTGGAGTCAGCAACGAAACAGCCGGGTAGCAGTGACTCAGTGGGGTCGGTCGTCTTTGGTTCCTTGTAGCTATAGTTCCACTCTATCTTGCATGACGGGTGCGATGCATCCTCTATCACCGAGGAGAAGAAGGTTACTATGACAGAGCTCTTGCCGTTACCTGGGGGGGGATTATTGAAGCTAAAACACAATATTTATTCGACTAATTATAGTAGATTTCAATCAATCACAGAACATACGCATATAAACACACCTTTGGAAAAGTAAATCTGACAGCTATTGAATGCATTATTATAATTATGTATGCATTGAAGTCATTTGGAAAGGGTCTTTTTCCAAGCTTTCATAAAAATTATGGTTGACGACGCAATTCAAGTTATATGGTGCTAAAAGAGTTCTAGAGACATTGATTAAACGGGGGGTGTAGTTGAACATCTTTCAACAACTGTCCATTTATGATTTCAAATAGCTTAGAAAGAGACCTTTCAAATGATGTGCAACATTAATTTGGTTTGGGCCATAGTTTGGTTTTTCTCCTTTAGACCAGTATTTTCTCGAAATTAGTTTGATCGCCCAAATAAACGGTTATACAGACCTCCTCCCTTACACATACATACCTTCGTCGGTGACAGTGTATAGAAGTGGTCCTTGGTCACAGTCCCCCACAGCTATCGACTGAGTCTTGTTCCACTGCTGGTCCGGCAAGAGGGGCGGAGTCTTGACTGTCTGTAGACATTTCTTGTGGTACGCATCCGGATACCAAGTATCATTGACCGTGAGTAGGAATGTTATGCTCGTTACTTTTGGGGGGGAGTCTGCAGGGGGGAGGGATGGGGGTGGTTAATAAAATTGGGAGTTCAGAAGTCCCCAAACTTTATAGCTAAATACCGTAAAAACTCGATTTAAAGCGACAGTTTACAGTTTTAAATAGTTACGTCTTGCAAAAGTAGAGTTTTAATGTACACAAAAAAATGAATTTATATGGTGATATATGTCCAAGTGTCGCTTATTTAGAGGGTCGCCTTTTAAAGAGGCTAAAAGTTAGACTTGTCAGCTAACTAACTCCTATACCTATGACATGAACATTAAATAGAGGTCAGTGCATGGCCGGCTCAGTATTATCTCTCCTACAATAATTGTAGGAGAATTATTCTACATCTAGACCAGGTTAATTAAAAATGTATCAGTAAGCTTAGCTAGCTAGTAGACACTGGACTTACTCTGTGAGCTAGCTGTAAGCACAAATAGAAGGGAGAGCAGACCAACCGAGCTGATAGAAGAAGACATGACTTCACTGCACATGTAGATTTATACAGATAGCAGAGGGTTTGTCCTGGAGAAGGAGGGGTGGGGCTGGTCCTGCTCGCAGGGTTTTCCCCTGCTAAAGATCATGCAATTGTGATATTTCATCCACTCCTAGATCCTATAAATGTGTTTCCAACTACAATTTCCCACACACATCTTTATGCCAAACACTAGATCTAGGTAAGGGAATTCACCAGGGATACCAGGATTGCATCTGTTCAAACAGTGCATGTGCAAAACTACCGTCCACCTCCCTCCTTGCCCATGCATCACTGCCTGGTATTAATTTTGGATAATTAACATAGGTCAATTTTTGCAAAAAAAAACCACCACATATAAAGTAATGTACGTAACACAAAGCATAGAGTTATGAGGGGACCCTCAGAGCCTCCAGTCCAGGATGTGAAACCAGTAGTAGGTCATGTGATAGCCCTCCCTGGAGTCTTCAACGAAGCAGCCAGGTAGCAGTGACTCAGTGGGGTCGGTCGTATTTGGTTCCTTGTAGTTGTAGTTCCACTCTATCTTGCATGACGGGTGCGATGCATCGTTTATCACCGAGGAGAAGAAGGTTACTATGACAGAGCTCTTGCCGTTACCTGGGGGGGGGGGGAAAGTATTGAAGTTAAAATACACAATTTGACTAATAATATTAAGTAGATTTCGACCAATCACAGAACATACGCATCATTTTGAATTTTGAGCCTAACAATAATTATATGTATGCACTGAAGATTGATGACATCATTTGAAAAGGGTCTCTTCCAAGCTTACATAAAATAGTTGACGATGCAATTTAAGTTATGGCAACTAAAAAAGCTCCGGAAAGTAAACGGGGGTGTATCCTAGTTAAACATCTTTCAACAACCGTCCATAACTTTAGTATTATTGATCCAATTTTTCAACAACTTTTATGATTTTCTAAGGGCTTAGAAAGAGACCTTTCAAATGATGTGCAAAATTTGGTTGGGGCCATAATATGGCTTTTTCTCCCTTTAGACCATGGTACTTTCTCAAATTAGATTGAATAAAAAATTATACAGACCTCTGCCTCCATGACACATACACACCTTCGTCGGTGACAGTGTATATAAGTGGTCCTTGGTCACAGTCCCCCACAGCTATCGACTGAGTCTCGTTCCATCGCTGGTCCGGCAGGAGGGGTGGAGTTTTGACTGTCTGTAGACATTTCTTGTGGTACTCATCCGGATACCAAGTATCGTTGACTGTGAGTAGGAATGTTACGCTCGTCACTTTTGGGGGGGAGTCTGCAGGGGGGAGGGATGGGGGTGATTAATAAAATTGGGAGTTCAGAAGGTCCCCAAACTTGCGCTCCCTGTAGCTAAATAATACAATCAATCACATAATTATCCTGGTCTAGATGTAGAATTATTCTACATCTAGACCAGGTTCAACAGTAAGCTTAGCTAGCTAGTATATAGACACTGGACTTACTTGGTGAGCTAGCTGCAAGCACAAATAGAAGGGAGAGCAGACCAATCGAGCTGATAGAAGAAGACATGATCTTTTCTGCACATGTAGATCTATACAGATAGCAGAAGGTTTGTCCTGGGGAAGGAGGGGTGGGGCTGGTCTTGCTCGCAAGGTTTTCCCCTTCTAAATAGCAATTTCATGCACTCCTGATGAATAATGTATTCCCAACTACAGTTTTAATTTCCCACACACATCTTTATGCCACACACTAGATCTAGGTAAGGGAATTCACCAGGGATACCAGGATTGCATCTGTGCAAACAGCGCATTGCACAACTACAGTCCACCTCCCTCCTGCCAGTTCTTTCATAAGGCCACAACAAGAGGTAGTTCTGTTTCTGGTCCATCCGCCGCTCAATATTTCACTGGGCTGTTTTTTCAGCAACACACCTAATGCGCATGCGCAAACCACACCCACTCACTTTAGGTTGAGTGGGTATTGCATGTACAGCACCTATACAACACTTCAATATTCAGTAAGCTAGTGCTTGTATCTTGTATTAATGTATTATACTATCTTGTATTTTGCAGTGAAAGATGTTATTATGCTAAAACAATAATTATGTGGTCTCATTTTGCTTTGATACAGAGCGAGCACGTACAATGGCTCAAGCTAGTGCAATGACATAATTTATAGGTGTTTGATATAGAGACAATTCTCAGTTCAATGTTCTGGTTGCCAAAGCCTAAAATACCTCTTCCTGTATGTTATTTAGATGTTATTATTGTGTTGTAAACCGTTTTTAAAGACAAACTGTGAAAAATAAAAAAGTGATGACACTGCAAATATGTGTGGCTCAGTTGCTGTTGTCCCTCCTGGCCTCACGTAATCAGGCAAGCAACCTGACCAGAAACAGAACTACCTCTTGTTGTGGCCTAAGGTCAATTTTGCAAAAAAGCACGACATATAAAGTAATGTACATAACACAAAGCATAGAGTTATGAGGGGACCCTCAGAGCCTCCAGTCCAGGATGTGAAACCAGTAGTAGGTCAAGTGATAGCCCTCCCTGGATTCAGCAAGGAAGCAGCCGGGTAGCAGTGACTCGGTGGGGTCGGTCGTCTTTGGTTCCTTGTAGCTGTAGTTCCATTCTATCTTGCATGACGGGGGTGATGCACCTAATACCGAGAAGAAGGTAATCGTGACAGAGCTCTTGCCGTTGCCTGTAGGTGGGAACGATAAATTGTTATAATAATATAATTATGCAATTTACAGCAATTAATTGGGTCATGATTATACGCCTCACATAATTATGGGCCTCCCCCTCACACACATACTCACACATACACACCTTTATCAGCAATAGTGAATGTAAGTGGTCCATGGTCACACTTTCCCACAACTATCGACTGGGTCTCGTTCCACAGCTGGTCCGGCTTGAGAGGCGGAGTCTTGACCGTCTGTAGACACGGATACCAAGTATCGTTGACCGTGAGTAAGAATGTCAGGCTATAACCAGAAGGGGACTCTGCAGAGGAGGGAGTGATTTACTTTTTAAATTGGGTTCAGAAGATTCAACTAGCTAGATCTAGATCCCGAACGTTAGAATCAGCTAATTCCTTTGAACTGTTAACTCAAGCTGTTCGTATAGCGACATTACCTGATCGCTAACGTTCCTATAGTGCCTGGAGGTAGATACCACACATTTGTGAGTATTGGTACATGTATGTATTTTGACATTGTCACATAAGTATTTTATAAACGGAGATTGTACATTTGCATGGCTCGAGCTCAGCATGACTCAGTATCTCCTACCATTCTACATCTAGCTAGACTATGGTAGACACTGGACTTACTCTGTGAGCTAGCTGCGAGCACAAGTAGAAGGGAGAGCAGACCAACCGAGCTGATCATAGAAGAAGACATGCTCACTCACTGTCCTCGACCTCAGCTTCAAGGAGGGTGGGGCTGGTCTAGTCTCATAAATTAGCCTCACCTCTCAGTCGAGGATTATACTGTGTAGCTTTTAGGTCTTCATGTCTTGCTTGCAGGGGAAGCTAATTTACCAACAATAATTATACACAACCTCTTCTATATAATTATAACACTCTTTTTGAGCGAAAGCGAAACATGCATGCCAATCACTCATCGAGGTCAGGCCACAATGACTGTTATAAATTGGATATTAATTAAGGATAATAAAAAGCAATATACATTGTAATTATGTGCATGTACAATGAGATAGTGTGTGTACATGTGTGTGTGTGTGTGTGTGTTGTGTAGTGTGTGATATTATGCTAGCTAGTTGGTTGTATCTGCAGAGTTATTCTTTGTTGGTTGTCCAGACATTCCTTTAATTTGTTCTCTGTCATTGTCAGTCGCTCCTCGAGAATGGACACAGTCTGTGTGTATGTGTGTGTGTGTGAGTGAGTGTGTGGTGTGTGTGTGAGTGAGGTGTGTGTGAGTGTATGTGGTGTGTGTGTGTGTGAGTGGTGTGTGTGAGTGTGTGTGTGTGTGTGTGTGTGTGTGTGTGTGTGTGTGTGTGTGTGTGTGTGTGTGTGAGTGGTGTGTGTGTGTGTGTATGTGGTGTGTGTGTATGTGGTGTGTGTGTATGTGAGGTGTGTGTGTATGTGAGGTGTGTGTGTATGTGGTGTGTGTGTATGTGAGGTGTGTGTGTATGTGAGGTGTGTGTGTATGTGAGTGGTGTGTGTGGGGGGGGGGGGGGTGGTAGTTCGTCATCAATACTAGAAGGCAACATTTTCTAAGACACGACTTTATATGCACCCCTGAACATAATTATACTTGTACTGTACACTTTCAAGTTGCAAGCACCTTCACTGCATGTACATGTACCTGTGTCAGGATGTCTAGTTGTCCCACAATGTGTTCCAAGGTGTTGGTCAACTGTGGGGACATTGTCATCACTTCGAGGGGTGTGGTCTCACTCTTGTCCACACCTCCATTTATTAGGGGGGTGGGCTCAATGAATTGTGGGGTTGGTTTGTGGAACATCTGCGGCCCTACGTTGACGACGTGTGGTACAGGGGTCATGCGATCTGTGGGCGTACGAGTGGGGTCCAGTTCTTGTGGGCGTGGCTTGTTCTGATGTGTATGAGTTGTGACCACCATCCCCACATTTGGAGGGTCGTGTGTGTGTGGGCGTGAGGGGACGGGAGTCCTGCCATGTGAGTGGAGAGTGTCTTTGTAGTCGGCTTTGTCAAAGTTGGTCTTCCACACAAGTACCTGTAGAGAGGGGGGCGTGCCAGACAAGAAAGGGGGAGGGGTCAATTACACTGCTAATATAAAACAAGACCTATCGTTTGAACATGCACCAGGGTTGCAAAAAGTGGGTTCCAAATTATAATTATATTAAGGCCAGGGCGTGATTGACAGTCTACTTCCTCCAAGCGGAAGAACATGCACCAACTAAAAGAAACCCATGCATGTACATATACATGTATATATAACTAAGAAAAGTAAGTCGTAGGACCAATTTTTCGTTACATGCCAAACTAGACAATGGCTCACTTGTTCATCTGCTCCCACGGATGAGAAGAATTCTCCAGAGGGTGAGAATTCCACTCCCATCACCGGGCCCTTGTGACCGTGGAGGGTGTAGAATGGACGACCCTCAACCAGATCAAATATCTAGAGAGAGACAGAGAGATAAATAAATTATTGCAATTCTGAACTTACATTTGCACAGCTTTAGATTACAGTAGTATACGTGTGCACGGTTTTTACTTGAATGTACAACAATTGAATATAATTTTAACTTAGAAACAGATCTCATGCTCAAAATCATGGCCCAATATCGGCAAAAATTGGATCACTATAGTATAATTATAGTAATGAAGAAGATATTAACTCTACCATGCATTGCCTACAACCAGTGGCGGATTTAGGGGTATTGAAAGGAGGGTTCCAATAGTTTGAGCGCTAGCAAGAGCACGAATTCAAACCATCAACATTAAGTGCATGTTTCTACAGTTTGAAGGTGGAGAGCACACTGGCGGCTACAGCAATGCACACAGTGTGTTGTGTTGACTCACTTTGAGAGTGTTGTCTGATGATCCTGAGAGGAGGTAGTTACCGGAGGGGTGAAAGGTCAACCCATTGACTGCTCCACCGTGAGCTACATGTACGAGGATAGAGTGCGTCCAATTATTGTGAGGGGTGTGGTTAGTAACCATGGTGACTTACCAGAATAATGCTGCAGAAGCTTGTTGACTCTCACATCCCAAATCTGCAGGAAACGACAGGCAATTAATTTTAGCAGATTCACATAAAACTGTTTAGATGTTCAATTTTTAGCGCAAATTTTGTAGCTTGTAAGAAATGACAGCAAATCAGCTAGGGGGTACGTATGTAACTTGAATCTAAAGTGTTTAATTTTACTACACATTAAAAAATGCATTCTGAAACTGTTATAAAGCTTTATGCTTTGATCAACTATTTCTATAAAGTACCTTGATAACGTTGTCAGTGGTTCCTACAGCGATACAGTTACCATCAGGATGAAAGGCCACAGTGTTCACAAACCTAGTAGTGAAAATACAGTGTGTAGTAAATTTAAGCACACCATTCCACCCACCCACACCTCACACACACACTCACACCCTCCAACTCCACACACACACACACAGTCCACACCCCTCACCCTCCGTGCTCATAGAAGGTCTGCACACAGTCCTTGTTGGTACGGTCCCAGAGTCGCACTGTTTTGTCATCACTCCCCGAGAGAATGAGGCGACCATCTGGTGAGAACTTGGCACTACGGACCCAATTACTGTGCCCACTCAACGTGAACTGATACTTCTGACGACTGACACTCCACACCTGCACAACGATTACATGACTCATGGTTCCATCCAAGATTCATAGGTTGGGGGGGGGGAGGAATACCATGCTCATGATAGCATGACAAAAAATGTTGGCCTATAACCTCACTCCTGACTAATTGTAAACATGGATCACAACACTTTGAAAATACGTATGTAAGGTATGTACAGTTAAGCATTAAATGGTTGGAGTAAGCTGAGCATTTTGGGAGGGAAGCTTCCCCCCCCCACTAGATGAAACCTGGATGTAGTCTATTTTCAGTGGCTGTTTACAAAGTGTGGGTGCAGCCCGGGTACAAGTACCATTCACTATAATTATGAGCTTGTTGACACAAAATAATTAGCCAAAGCCTCACCACTGCATTTTCAGTACCCGACAGAATTTGTGGAATTGTTGCTAAGCTCTAAAAGGACAGTACATGTACTGTATCCATGCATGCTCATAACCATTTCCTAGGTAGGCATCAATGTAATGTGTACCTTGACAGTTTTGTCATCAGAGGCTGTGAGGAGAGATAGACTGTCACTGGCAAAGTCTACACAGCGCACAGAGGCAGTGTGAGCCTTGAACACTGTCGACTCTCCCTTGCTGTGTGTGTGTGTGGTGTGTGTAGGTGAGGGGGTGGGTGAGGGTGTGTGTGTGGGTGTGAGGGGGTGTTGTATTGTGTTGTGGTAAATTCACTCAAAGCACCACTTGTAAATAACAACATGTACACACAACACAACAATAACAATGGAATATACATCAACTCCAACACTTTCAAAACATTGTTTACTTCCTATTTCACTTCCTATATTTCTTCAAAACAAACAAAAAATCAAAAAATAATGTGCATTCCGTAGTATGGAACATCAAACCCGGTTAGCCTCGTTCCAATACGTGTACCCCCCTCCAAACACACACACACTTACACGCTGGGTAATACGTGTACCCCCTCCAAACACACACACACTGACACGCTGGGTAATACATGTACCCCCCTCCAAACACACACACACTTACACGCTGGGTATCCACAGTCGAACAGTCTTGTCCCTAGAGGCAGAGGCCACCAGTTGTCCAGAGGGAGAGAACGCCACCGAGAGAATGGCATCCTATAAAAGAGAGGAGGGGGGGCAAATTGGATTATAAAACATAAAACCTCACTACCGTCTGAATATACACTCATGCAGGGATGTAAATAACAACAACTAGACAAAAAAGTTTTTTCAGGCTATAGCTATAGATTTGTTGAATCTAAGATGAGGATTAAAAATTACCACCACGTTCTAGGCACATCTGTAACAATGGTATCAACACGTAACATTAAATTCTCACACACCTTGTGACCAACGAATCGATAGGCCCTGGCCTGTGGCTTGAAGTGCCAGACCATGAGACAAGAGTCCATGGAGCCGGTAGCCAACTGCTTCATGTTCGGGTTGAAGGATACACTGGTGACTGTGTCTCTGTGGCCCTTAAAGTGACGCTCCAGAGCTGGGTCATCCTGAGGTAGATATATAAAAGATAATATAATCATACATGTAGGTACGTACGTATAGACTGTACTATACTAACATGCAGAGGTTGAACACACAATGATAGTATGACAGTACAGTACATAATATATAATATATAGGATGCATGCTTTGTAACGTGTTCATACTGCTTACCATGTTAGCCATTCTTTAAAGCTCTTGTTAGTTGTATATCTTTTTGTAGCTGCAAGATTAAGTTATTCATTTGCCGTTTGATTTAAATAGAGTGCATGTGAGATGACCTTTGACCTTTTTAGGGCAGTCCTTCGAATCAGAGATACATGTACAAAAGAAAGGGGATTGGAAACGACCGCCCACGCCCTATGTAAAAGGACTGACATCCGGTGAAGCACTCCGTGTAATTATTGCGCTCGCAAATAATTACATGGAAAAGTTTTATATCCCTGGTTTCTAGCTCTCCTATCCACTAGAGATCACTCAGGGCCTGGGAGATACTTGAGAGAAGTAAGCTTATACCACTGACAAGCTCTAAGTCCGTTGTCTTTACTCTGTTTCCAATTTTTTTGAGTTTAGCTTGAATTACTCTATGTCAACTTTTCTCTGTCCCTCCTGTGAAGTCAAAACAGCAAAGGACATTGCTTGACTTGGTTATTATGTATCTAAGTGCTACATAGAATGGCTTCATGCTATAGATAAGCTGTACTGTTCATAAACGTTTGCAGTATAGTCCTTCAAACTGCTTTAGTATACTTTTAGACACGCCACGGGCCTGTCCCTCCTACGACTTCATAGTAAAGGCTATTTCTTCTTGCATAGCATTTATTTGTCTAGTAATAGTGGCTGCATGGCTTAGTCGACTTTTTAGAGCTAAATTCTCTTTACTTTTTAGAAAAATCAACATTAAAAATGATCAATTTCACTGTTTCTATGTACAGCACATTGTAGAGCAGTCAAGACTGGTAATGAGCATGCTGACTATAAATATAATCCTTTGTAGTTTTAGCCACGCCCTATAACGCGGAATGCTTCACGCAAAAATTTCGTAAAAATTTCGTTTCCAATCCCCTTTCTTTTGTATCTCTGTTCGAATTAAGGCCGGGGTAACAAAGCTACAGAATATTTTGCGGGTGAAAAACCTTTGCGAATGAGCCAAATCATGATCAGCCATTTGCGATCTAACTACTGCGTTCTGGCAAGGATCGTATGTATTTACTAGTATAATAATTATTATAATAATTTTTGCAGACATAAGTGTAAATATGTTTAATAGCAAAAATTCAGAGTTAAAAGTACAGAGGTGAGAATCTTCACTTGGGCTACTAAATTCATTGGCAGAACGTCCAATTTAACTTGAGATGACCTAATGCACATAATTGAGGAACGTAGTAGAGAGCCTGCATCTTAACCAACTCAAGATTGTGTTGTAAAAGCAAAGCAAAGCAAAGCAAATGTTTGATGCTTGCAAAACATTCTAGTAATACGGTGTAATTATAAAAATTAATTAGTAATCATATCTTACACATTACATTATAATTATGTCAGATTAAAAATTGAATAAATATAAGGGGATGTATTGATAAAAACCTGCCAAACAGTCCACAAGAACACGACACAAAACTAAGTCTCCCGTTCTGGTAAAGAAATAGACCTAACAAGGAATCCAGTGGAGCTGAATCCAGTAGAGCTGGATCCAGAAGAGCTGGGTCTTTCACCTTTGTTTGAGCCATCGGTTGAGACAGTGGGTTGCTGACCACCTTCCAAATCCAATGGTTGAGGATACATTTCTATGTAGTTGTTAGATCTCCTAGGGACATCATGATGATGTAGAGCTGGTCCGACATCACGCTGGTTTGTACTTTTTTTACGATTGCATGCCCAAAAACAGAAGATCATGAGAACAACTCCTAGAATTATAAATCCAACGGTGCAAATAATTTCCAGACGGCTCAGATTAGGAGAGCTGTCAGTAATGATGACATCCTTTATGCGTACGCCCTCAATTACCTCTCTTGACCTCAATGCTGTCTTGATCTGCTTAAGATTCAACTCCTCCTCGGCTGTGAGTTGCAGTACTAGTTCTTGTGAGTCACACTTTAGATCAGAGTTCGATACCCTCAAACACGGCCAGTAAGACAATACCTCTTCGATGCCACTGACAAGCATGCCCTAGAGAGAATAAGCAAGGGAGTGTTTCAAACAGGTGCTGTACACACCGTTTGTACTATGGGCTATAATATTCATTTGAGGGATTTTTTTCATGTTAATGATGTGACATCTGTTTCGTCTTTGACCATTGAATACTTCTTATTACTACGTACCTATAAATATAGACAGGGCCATCCCTAACTAACGGTATATAATATATTTCCCAAGTGCTGAATCAAACTATTTACAAGTGGCATGAATTCCCTATGACCACACTACCAAGCCGTAATAGCCTATTCACAGACGGGTAGTCCATCAAATCCTCACAATAACAAAAAATAAACAAACAGGGAAACTGCACTATCCCAAAAAACTAGCTGTCTATTAGAGATAATGAAATTCATGTTAGCTCTGTAGAACCCCCTCTTAAGGTGTGGTCACATTAGCTTCCGAAAAGGGATTAAAATAACAATTATAATCTTTTATAATTACATTTTCAATATTTGGGGACAATTTGTATTGACACGGCTCTAAGAATAACAATCTTCCATGACATCATTTGCTGACTAGTGTGAGAAACTATCTCCCGAGGCAAAGTGCAATTAGCATGAATAGAGTTAGAGGCCATTTAGTTGACTTTTTTTGCTGATTAAGAAATCACACCTCCTCATAATATTTAGAAACCTGATACTTGAGTATACTGAGTGTGAGCATGTGTTAAGAGCATGGTAACAGTGTGCATGTGATCGGTATATTAAAATACCCTATATACGCACATACATGTAGCCTAAACTGTTCGATATTCGGAATTAATACTAAGTAAATGAAGCCAATATATAGACAGAGGGGGAAATTTTCACTCACGAACAATGCGTGCACTTACGATGTTTTGTTCGTCACAGTCAGCGTCACTGAAGTCCAGAGTGACGGTTAGCTCAAAGATTTTGGTAGGTCCATTGCACTGTGGTGGTGTGGGTACGAGTGGAGTGGTTGTTGGTGGAGTAGTGGGGGGTGGTGGAGTGGTGGGTGGAGTGGGTAGAGGTACTGTGAATGAGAGAAATAATTATAGTAAAGTCATGTACACAAATAATAGCATTACAATCAAGGCTTAATATTCAATGCCGTGTTTTCAACAGTTCTTATTGTTCCCAATGCAATAAAGACGTATGAATATAGTAGTCTAGTGTTGTACACAATCAATTATGCAATAGAGCATGCCTCCATGTGAGTAGACTCAAAATAGCTGAACAGCAAATTTCAATTATTTTATGTAAACATAAGGCTTTTCCATATAATTATGTGTGTGTGTGTGTGTGTGTGTGTGTGTGTGTGTACTTTACACTGGCAGTAACAATTTAAAGACATGATAGAATGATTAACTTACACAATATTAGATCAACACTCGCAGTATATCTTAGTCCATTAAACGTCGGGGCCACGATCATCTTCACAGAAACACTTCCACTTGACACTGCTGCCACATCCCGAGTCAAATGCAGGGCCAAAATATCACCAACTCTGATAATGTCCACAGCTGAAAACAATTCCATATTATCGACAATCACATGTTGGCAAGGATAATCAAACACCACACTGTCCGGCGTGTAGCTAAAGATGCACAGGAATGAATCATTGAATTTAACTTTTCCGCTGAATTCGGTCTGCTTTGTCCGTTCTCCAAGCTCAAAGAACTGCAGAGTGGCAGTTTGTTGCATGTCTGCTTGACTCTTACTCACGTCACGAGGCCGAACTGTGTAGGAATATCAAGCAATAATAATAACATTGTTTGACCCTTGACAGTGGTAGGAGCGTATTGATTGTCATACTATAATACTGTTGATATACAGCTAGCTTAGCTTCCTCTTAATTGGTATAATGTACAATTATGAATGAGCTTACCAGTAAAGATAATTGAGGTTGAATTAACCCCTTCAACTCCGCACATGTATGATCCTTCATCCGAGGGCAGATTGTCGTGGCTCAGTATCGTATCTGTCTGGCCACAGATGAGCTCCCCGTTCTTGTACCATGAGACCAGGCCTTGGCGGCACAGGTCCGAGTCAGTGATACCGTTACTTCTACACTCTAGGGCTGGGGTCACTTCTACGCTTGAGGGACTGTTAGTGCAAGCATGGGTTTGCTGCAGAGCACACAGGGCTATCACACAGATCACTTTGAACATGCTCATCAGATTCACTATAGAACTTGGTTCAATGGAAATTCAGTTAGCTACCAAGCTATTTTATAGCTATTTTATATACTGGGTGAACCATTAGGCATATCTTTTAAATAAAGATATGCTCAAGGGGGGCTCCCAGGGAAAAGCCGCCCTTAATAGTCCTAACTCTTACCTGTCATGTCAGCAGCCGAAACTCAAACTTAGTACATAGTGAGGCCAATACAATACAGTATTTAATTAATTAATAGGTCAGAGTCTTCTAGTTCTCTGGGTCATAGTGCAGTGTTCTGAGGTCACTATTCCTCAAGCATCTCACCACGCCCCTTATCCCTCCCCCTAGTTTCTGCAAGCTCTGCAAAAAAGGTGCCCAGTGAATTCTTGACGTAAGAGAAACACACAGCCTCTCTGGAAGCTACCTAACTGGCTAGCTATAGCGTACGAAAACTGCAGCAAGCTTCAAGCAACTATTTTACCAGCCTCAGCTGAGCCTTGAAGGAACACACCTCATGCAGTCATGGGTGAGCTCTTGTAACTAGTACAAGCTAGCTACATGATGTGTACATGGGGGTAGCTCATAAGTGGCTGGGCAAGCTTGTGGTTTGTTTTTGTAGACTAGTGGTGTGTGTGTTGTGTATAACAGTCTCTCCATTGTATTCATTTGGTGCTATCAAAGAACGTGTGTATGTACCCAGAGCTAGAGAATTTGTGCTTTTAATCGTGTATCCTCAAGTGTATAATTTATAGTCATTAATACCCATACACGTACCCACGCACACACCACACACTTTTCTGGGCTCATCAATTTACTATAAGTGTTTTCATATGTGTGAGGTTTCTCAGCCCTTTCTCCTTTTTTAGTAGGATCTTGTGAGCTAGCTGTAAGGTTGTGCTAGCTGTGTGTATGTGCCTACCACTTTTTAACACTCAAACATGCGGATATAATAATACCTTCACGCCTTGTTGAGCAGAAAATCCCCAAGTGTGATTACTATACTAAACTGTGCGTATCATTGTACACCTGTATGTATGTACCAGTGTATGTATACTAGTTGTGTGGGTGAGAATGTTCTTCTTTTCCTCAATTCCTATCACTTTTCAAAGCCCTTGTGGTTTACTGATCTTACAATCCATCAGCTGCCATTAACTGATAAACTAAACACTGATAATGATCTAGATAATGTCATCCATCCCTATAATATTTCTGTACTTTATTATGACGGTTGTTAGTTATTATCACACAGGCTAGCTTGTATTCACCATGACAACTGAATTCCCTTCACTTGTTGAACAATTTCCCCTTGCCAATATTATGGTCACTTTGCCAACCACTTAAGTGCTCGCAAGTGACCAACCATTTTACCCTAACTAGGCCAATAAAACCCACTCCTTATAACTTCCTTAATTATCACATTTGTGTATTAAACACTTACTAAGCCAATTGACAAATGAATTAGTCCCATCTATTATAATAGACAACATTGTAAGTGTCATCGTCTATAGATTATTATGTTCGTATCCGTACTTTTCAATCAAAAGCTTCTAAATACACAAACATGGTGTAGTTTCAGTATGCCTCTCTATTCGAGTGTGTGTGTGTGTGTGTACACCATAGAGACTGTGCATGTACTGTTGTTTACTGCTGTCAGAGCATGCTTAGTCGATAAATCAACAACTTGTGTTTTTGTAGCAGCTTTACTAAAATGTACAACTGTCTATTTTACACTGCCAGAGTGTCTAGCACTTACAGTGCATTTATATAGTGTGTATACAGTGTGGGAGGCGGTTATATCTGTTAAGTTGTGTCAGTTTGTCAGTGTGTCGCTATTGCTTTAGCTCAGAGGAGGTACGACATGAGTACCTCGATTAGGCTTGGTCACTGTTGCATGTGACTATATCAATTTTAGCCTGATCGAGGTACTTGTCAGACCTCCTCTGTTGTTTTACCGTGTCATTAAACTGTACCTTATGATTTACTCACTAATTATGTGTGCATATTTTGCATAGCTCCAATGAGCATCACATTGTTTGTCCTATTAAGCAGGCTGCCATGATACTACTCTACGTATCTTGCGCTGTTGTTGATTTATATTGTATACGTTTCTTCACATGCTGTTAAGAGTGGATAACAAAAACATATCATGTTTGCAAATCATGTTGAAAGATATTCGTGTTAAAACAACTGTGTAGCTTTGTAGTCGCTAATCGACTAAGCTAAAATACCGTATAGCAGGTGTATTTTGAGGGTATAAATGTTTGTGAGTTTCGCTGATCAAGCATATCGTATATCTTCTAATTTATTGGACACTTTTCTGGGCAATTGTCGTTGTTCTAATACAGCGGACACTCTGGTGCTTTAATTATCCGGACAATACCTTAAAAAGTTGAGATACATTCCAAGCAACCTATAGTTTATAGCCGGCCAGCAAGAGTTCTGCAAGTTAGTTTTAGATAGCTATCTAAAATTATTCAGTCGCACACTGTTCTAATAAACTTAGCTAGCTCGCATGCAGCTGCTTGCTTGTTTGGACGCTCTATAAAGATCTGTTCCAATTATACCCGGACAATTTGCTTTCCGATAAATTTAAATAAAGTATACGGCATACTGCGAACATTTATACCAACGAATTTAATATGGCATGCATGCATGCTGCAAAAGGCTCCTATTCCACGAACATTAAATCCGCGAAAGCCTTTCTAAAGGCATTTCTGCATTTATACCCTTGAAATAATTATACGATGGTAGCCGTGCTGATGTAATGAAGTCTTGCTAGTGTCGTTACTGCTAACCTGTATATACTGATTTAACAAACTATGAATAGACCAGCATTTGATCGTTGTAACATCATGCAGGCATGATTTGTGTCATAATTACATGTATGTCAGGAATGCGTTTAGACCCAATGACTGCCTGCTCTCTGGCTTCTACTATGTTAGGCCTGCTGCTGCTTGGATCATCTCCCGGCCTATGCTTCTGTCACCTGTGCATTTATTGCTAAGGGCCCTAGCAATTGCCTAACTTGCAACAGTGAACTTTGTGCATATCTTCAAAGTATATCTATTGATCTGGTATGGTAACCTGTTGTTGTGGAAATGCCTGTGGATTGATTGAATGAGATCTTAGCTGCTATAGAAAATAGAAACCATGTTTGCTTTTATCGTCACTATGACAAAATCCCTTCATCTTTCAGTCAGTGTACACACAGTCAATCCCACTGCTCAGATTCCTGCATCATACTAATACGTACCAAATAGATTTCCAACTTTTACGTGGCAACTTCCCTGGGTATTTTCCTGCGTGCATACCTCCTCTCTGACATAGTTCCTTCATCTCTCTCTACACTTTTCTGATTTCTGTCTCACACCGTCAGACTGTTGTGATTTCTATATTACACTTAGTGCCGATACCTTTGTTCCACTGGAATTCCCTAGGTATTTCCCTCTTTGCCGTTATATCATGGACAAACTGATCTCACATATTTAAGTACATTAAATGATTTCATCAACCTTTCACATACCCCACCCCAGGAAGTCACTAATGCTTGCAGTTGCTAGTCTAATAGGGCATTTACCGTATTAGTGCATATATATACATGCTGCAAAAAGGCTGCTATTCTGCAAAAAATAAGTCCGGTCTTTCCGCGAAAGTTTGTTCCTTCAAAATAATTATACCCGCTGTACGTACGGTATCCACTTGCTCTACCATTAGACATTCAGTATCTGAAAAAGACTATCATGTGGTGAATTTTTATAGCTTAGATTCCGACTCCAGTAATAATACATTCACGTATAAACTATTTCATCATACATAATAATATAGGTGCTTTCATAGTATTGAGATTGCCAGCTCATATGTCATTACTCATTCGCATGATACACAAACTGACAAAGCCTTTGAATAGAAGCTTCCTCCCAATAGTATTTCATTGGTCACTTTTCTCATAGTTTTTGAGATTCAATGTATGAGCTGTACATAACAGTTTGGTTTAATATACGCCCCTACTGTGTGACCAAGAGTATACATAAACAGTATGTGTAATACTACTACAGGTGGTGTCCTTACTACATGGTGATGGATGTTGTTTCGTCAATGAACAATATCTATTCCCAACATTATTTGTAATCTTTTTTAAGTATTTTAGGGATTGCATACCAATTTGTATTACACTAAAAAATAAATTCAATCACTTTACTTTAATATTTAATAAGGTGTGTTACTTCTAAATTTGTATGGTGTGTTTTAGCCCCTATGCTGTATCTCACTCTAGCACTTGCTCATGCTATTACCCCTACCCCCTGTGCTGTACAGCTAGTTACGTATCTCAATCAGCATGTGTGTGTGTATAGCAGGGAGGGTTGGTAACGTGGGTGTGTGTGTGTGTGTGTGTGTGTGTGTGTGTGTGTGTGTGTGTGTGTGTGTGTGTGTGTGTGTGTGTGTGTGTGTACATGCGGGTATGTGGGTTTGTGTGTGTGTGTGTGTGCATCTGTGCGTGTGTGTGTGTGTGTGTGTGTGTGCATCTGTGCGTGCGTGCGTGCGTGTGGATGTATGCAAGTGTGTGTGTGTGTGTTCATGACAGACCTCCCACATTGCTACCCTCCTCCCCCCACAGCCGCAGAGTTAGAGAGAGTTCACGGTTTCCACAAGGTCAACAATGTCAAGGTGAGTGGGTGACAGCTGTTGGTAGAGTAAACACTGGCCACTGTTTGTGAGGATGATGGTTTCAGTGTGTGGGCCACCAGCAACCATCACATGTGCTGTGTGCAGTACATGTACAGCCAAGCACACATGTGTACATGTACAGCCAAGCATACATGTGAAGTACATGTACAGCCAAGCATACAGTGCATGTACAGTGAAGCCTGGTCACCATTGCAGTGGGGCTGTAATAGAGAGGTGGTCTGCTAACACAGGTCCAAACACAGAATGGTGGCTATTTAATCCTCAATGTCACTCGATTCAGCACACACATTTGCCTCTTTTAAGTATTTACAGTGGCCCTCCCACACATACTCTATTCTGCCCTGAGGTTCACACCTACTCTATTCTGCGTTTGCATCACTTCGTGGTTCAACTGCACTTCTGCACTTCACTTTTGCAGTTTCAGTTCAAATGTGATATCAATAATCATGTGCTATATTATTATTTTAGTACAGCCATGAGCCTATAATTAAAAGCCAGCTGTGAAGAACAGTGGATCAGTGTTTATGGACTAGCTATACAAAACAATGCTGCTAGAGTCTATTTGTGTTGAGTTCAACGCTTCATAATGTTGTCATAACTTCGTCATACTTCACTAAAATTCCAAGTTTAATGTACCATTGGATTCCTTGTTAAAAAGCGCTTCTATCTATATGCTGTAGAGCTGGTAAGCTTCAACCAGCTAAAAGTTAGCATTTTCTATGTTGAAGTCCCTGGCATACTAGTACCATAAACCATAGAAGCCATAATTGACCACATAATTATAACTTCCGAGGCCAAACTCAACGCAAATAGAGTTTAGCTAGAGAGCACATGTACCAAAATTATACTCTTGCCAGTTTCTTGTGATCGATGTAAACTGCAGAAGCGTGAAATGAACCGCAACTGCAGAATGAAGGGTGTGTACCTCAGGGCCACTGTAATACTAGGCATAAGAGTGATAGTCTATAACTTGTGCATAGAGTCATTACTGTGTTTGCACTGGCATGCATATGCTTTAGTTTGTAAGGGCGCTGTGTACACTGTATGTATTACAGTTACTACGCACGCACGCACGCACGCACGCACACACACACACGCACGCACGCACACACACACACACACACACACACACACACACACACACACACACACACACACACACACACAGGCTCGTGAGTTGCTTCAGCCCTACCTCAGTACTGATGGCTACTACCTCCTGCGTCCCTCTTCGGACAGTAAGGGAGGTGTCCTCTGCACCATATGTGTCACGTGAGTCAACAATGGATGCCTAAACAACAAGCACTGCTGTAGCTACGCTGTAGCTGTATATATACTGGAGCTAAGTAGTTTCTAAATGTCTGAGATTTTGCTTTAGACTCATTTTCTGTGTGCCAGACTGTAACTGTTATAGTGAACTTACACCCACCCCCACCACCCACACACACACACACACACACACACACAGGAACAAGTCCAAGCTGATGAACTATCGTCTGGTGCAGGACCCCTCCACAAAACGGTTCTACATTCATAGCCACACCTCTTTCCCTGCTATCAGTCTCCTGTTGGGTCATTATCAGTCCACTGCCATCAACGCTGAGGCCAAGACACGCCTTCTTTATCCAGTGGGGGTTCCCCGGCAAGACACACCCACTTCCGAGGGTGAGGACGCATACGTTGTCATGGAGAGGCGTGAGTTGTATAGCAACAGGCGATAATTTATTGTCACTCAACAAATTATCACTTTCAATGTTTGGATATTTTAGCTCGTTTTCGGAAGTTTTTAATAAGTTAGTGTGTAACATAGCTAGTGTTTGCATAGCTAATTCCTGTATACATTGCGTACATACATTGTGTGCATGACCCATGCCTTACGAGAATTGATGCAATGCACAACTTTGTAAGCCCCTAAATTATCCTTAAGGGCCTGTTTTGCATACATGGGCAACTACAGTAGTAAGATCTAGGTGTGGTCGTGAGGTCAATAGTTATTTTTACAAATTAATAATTATTTGTCACCGTACGTCATTCTAGGTGCTACTGCACTCAGCACTAGGTCAGCAAAAGATCAGAGAAGCCTCTAATTTTTGTTGCTATTATATTTCACAACGTCCTCAATTAATACATGTAGTCTTTGTCATAATTATTATAGCTTGGGGAATATCCCCATAATCTCCCCGGGTATAATTACAACATGTTTGTGTATCCTTCCGATGATCACCCGTTATCTGTGGCCTGATTTTAGACGTTTGTTATGTGTGGAATTTCATCAAGTCAATTGATTTAATTTTGTCCTTGCTCATGCTGCACTTATAGCACACAACACACACACGCCCACACCACACACACACACACAGAGACTACTCTCTCCCCGACTAGAAAAAGCATATCCAACAGTAACAGCAACAGAAACAGCAGCTCTGATAATGAGATACAGGGACTGCATAACTTCCTACCAAAGTCAGAGGTAGGTACAGTAACAGAACTAACACCACCCCCTCACACACACACACACACACACACACACACACACACACACACACACACACACACACACACACACATTCAGTGGGATAATGGCCATTGTAATGTACATCAGAACTATGAATAGGTCAATAGTAGCAGGCATAATAATCATAATAATTAACAAAAACACTTCCATTTAATGATCGTGTGCCACACCCGGACGTGCATTGACTTCCAATAACTGTACGAAATAGTATTGCACAGAGCAATCGGCACTACTCCCTCAGCACATGATTATAGCCAATAGTTAATGAGTCTACGTAGGTATATAATGATGCCTAATTAAGTAGCTGTAATCCCCCTACTGACCTCTGTCAGTATGCTGACCTCTGTGAGTGTCTCTCATTACCCTACCTACAGCTCAGTGCAGTCATGTCTCCATACGTGGGTCACAGTGGCTACTATCTACTGAGACCCAGTGCTACCTCTGCAGGTCAACTCACTCTCGCCGTAAGGTATGCAGGTGGCCTCTTATCTACATGATTGTATAATACCCATCAATGATTACAAAATTGAAATTGAATCTCATGCACTTCTTAAATTGCATAAAGAAAATATGGTTTCTAAAAGAGTTGCCCCCTTGTCATAGCAGTTTTCAGCAGCACCGTGTTTGAATAGGTGTGACTAAATATGCTATGACGTTTGTTTGCGTAGCATTGAAAATCAAAATTGAAAACGGTTCGTAATTACGATTCCTTTTAATTACATCATTGGCAATTATCTCAAACCGCCCCCCCCCCCACACACACACACACACACACACACACACACACACACACACACACACACACACACACACACACACACACACACACACACACAGCCACACTGACCAAGTGCTCAACTTTAAGATCAACTGTGAGAAGGGCCAATACTTCATCTCTCCTAAGAAACGTTTCAAGAGTGTACAGGAACTGATCACCTTCTACCACAGTCATGGAATACGCTCCAAGAAGGCAGGCAATAGTCACATACTCTTAGTACACCCGATCCCTGTCGATCCGGCCATGGAGAAACACTATCAGGAAATCAGAGAACAGAAAGGTATACTGTGCATACTGTACATACTGTACAGTGATGTGACCAGAGAATTTTCAAAATGGTACATGGCTATCTAAAACAGAAAAATTATCTTGTAAACTAGGCCTTAGAGGTCTAAGGGCTTTTCTGGAGCCCCTGAGCAAGATAGAGGTGGTTAGTAGCCACTGACCAGTGTGGGCACATACTGTACCTAATGTAGCTGGTATACTGTCTGTATAATTATGAGTATGTGTATAGCTTTGAGTGCCTGTAACTTAGATTTTGGGTTATCCAATTTTAAAAATTAATCGATATTCCGTATCATGTGAACACATCCACACATAATGATACCCAATGGATGCATTTTGAAAGCTCCCTTAACTGCTGTATTGCTGTATGTAACCAACTGCTTTCAGTTCAAAATTGGAATTGCATTTTCGTCAAACATGAAAGTTTTAGGCCAGATCTAATAATATCATTATGCCATAAATAGATACATGTGTCAATAATATAATCTTTATCTTCTGGGTCGTCGCCCAGTTTCCGTGAAACTTGATAAAACTAGACAGACAATCATAATCCGAGTTGCATTGCTCAATTAATTTGCTAAATTAGTATCAATGGACAGCAATTTCTACCCCCCCCCCACACACACACACATGTACTCACCCCCACCCCCATACATTCACACACACACACACACCCACAGTTGCGGCGAGGCAGGCAGAGCCACCTGCATCCACGGCCTTGCTCCCTGGTTGGTCAGAGCATTGGCACAACGGTTACAACAAAACTTATTACTACAATGGTGAAACTGGACAATCACTTTGGGAAAAACCATTGGCCCCGCCCACACAACAATCCCCACCCCCTGTCCTGGAGAAAGGTTCTAGCCGATCGTCAATGAGAGACCGCCCACTCCCTATTGTGCCTGGTGGTGTGGGTGGTGTGAGGCGTGTGAATGGTGAGGGGAGTGAGGACAGCAACACGATTGGTCGACGTTCTTCCCTCGCTAAGAAATACAGTCGCAAACAAATGCCCATACCATCTACACCATCAGGATCGCAGACACTCCCTCATCGGAAGAAATCCTCAGGTATATCCGATCGAGAACTCCCTCCGTTACCCCCCAAGGAAGAAACGCCTCCACCTAAACGAACTATGCCCCCACTACCCCCCAAAGAGTCTAGTGATGTTCGGGGGGAGTCCTCTGCCCCGGGGATTGCTTCTAGACCCCCCATGCCCATCCCTGGCAGTCGATCATCTCAAGATTTGCAGCAAAAATCGATCCCAGCCTTGCCTCGGAAGGAAGACACTCGAGGGGGGATGAGATCTCCTAAACCAATACCACCTCTGCCCCCCTCTAAGACGGTCGTACAGAATGGACACCCTCCCCTCCCCCCTAAAGCAGACCAACCAATGCCTCCCCTCCCACCAAAAGCAGATGAGCCTCTACCAGTGCATTTACAGCCACCTCAACAAAGACCGAAACGCAAGAAAGTTATTGAATATGAAGACATCGTTCCGTTGCGTCAGCCTAGCCCAAAAGCTCCTCCTAAAAAAGTTCCACCTCCTTTACCGGAAAAAGACTTGGAAGCAGCGACAAGTGGCCCGCCCCCTCCACCCCCACCCCCGGCAATAGGTGCCCCACCCCCTCCTCCACTTCCTCCCATGGCCCCACCCTCTCCGAGTCCAGCACAACTGCCAAAGTTACGAGCAGCTACTATGAATACACCTTCTCCTCAGAGTAGCCCTGGTAGTTCCGGACGTCCCTTCAATGCAGGTGATCTTGCCTCGCAGAGGCACATGCTCAAGAAACGGGAGTCTCTTCCGGAGGAAGGAAAGAAGGAAGAGCTGTCAGGGTTCGCTAGTTTGTTTGCTAGCGCTATCGACACTCGACGAAAAGCCATCGAAGATTCTGATAGTGAGAGTGACTTTGATGATGTTGAAGATGACGATGACTGGGATGATTGATGGACGCATGGACAAACTATTAAATTATTGTAATTAATCACCATTTTTATTGTTTCAGCACTCACTCACTACATTGGGTTTTATCAATTGTACCACTACATGTACATGCCGTATTAGACTTCAATTGCGTTATAACCCTTCAGAGGAATTCATGCATAAAATGTATGTCACTATTATTTTATGCACTATTCTTATTATTTTATTCTGTATAGAACTACGCAATAGTTTGTGTCCCACTTCCAAAAATAATGTTCTGATAATTCTAAGTTGTTTGGGGTTAGGCAAACCTTTATAAAAGCGAAAACTCGGCCTGGGGTCATGTGTTTTCATGACATCATACAAATCGGTTATAGGCTAACACTCGAAGTCAAAGCGCGGAGTGCATCCCTAACGCTCCTTGGAAACAGGGGATTTCCCTCTGCAGAATTTGGGGGAGTGGCTCGGGTCAGAGTTGAACAACCTCGTGGACTGGCTATAGCATGCATGCAACTAAAACATGGCAGCACTGAAAGCCTTTTGTTTATCTTCAGCGCCCAACGCTCCTCTGTTCACCTCTGCATTATGTGCTTGTCACAGGCTCTTGACCACTACTGTCCCCAAGCAAAGAATGAAGTTTGTTCCCCGTTTAGGTAGAACCTTGTCGTCCAACCCAGGAGATGAATTGTGTGGCTTCTCTGGACCGGAAAAAGATGTTCTAAAAGCTGAAGAAAATGCTCAAGTTGCTGTAGCTAATTCACAGAATGTGAGCAAGCCTGTAACGATTGATTGTGTGGAAACAAACCAACTACCGGCGGATAATTTCGCTTCAAAATTACGATTCTTGGACTTTGTTAATTTAGCCGAGGAAGATCAAATACAACCACCAGATATGGTGAAACCTCGTGGATCCTTTTTGAGGCAACAAAATAAAGACGTTCTGTTTGAGCGTCTCCCCACACCAACACGAAGCACACTGCAGTTCACCGTAGGCCGTCAAATAACCACACTAAATAATGCCAAGTCAGCAGTCCGGAGGGGTAAACCCCCACTTGACAAATTATTAATTGAAGACGAGACTAATTTAATGTCGGTGAACCATGAAAAATTACGTAGTCGCACAGCTAGCCAATCGGAAAGCACTCGAGATGTTGTAAACTACGTCGCTAGTCAAGAGTCGATGTACAAGCAAGACCTGCATCTCTACACTGACGCACTGCCCTCCATACTGGGCTCTACTGTTTCTGAAGTTGAAGAAACTCGCGAGAAATTGAGCCAAGCCGGATTTTCCCCTGCTGAAATTGGAAGAGTTTTGCCCATTCTTCCTCTCATATTTGAAGTTGATTATGAGAAGGTGTACGAAGTGTACTGTCTGCTGATGGAGTATCTGGGCCATCAAACAAGAGTGCTTAAGTTGATGAGGACGCATACTTTCCTGTTGTCGCTTGATCCATCTCAGGTGAGTTTGTGGGTGTGGGAGTTAATACAGTTGCTGGATAAAGAATATACTCTATTTAAACGAGGTTGCTTACACATCTTGATAAGCACCACGGAGGTATTGATCACGTTACAGTTGAATACACAAAGCAAAATGTTCAATACAAATTTCCACTTCAGAGCAACAGCTTTTAACAGTTTTTACCACCTCCCCCCACACACATGTAGGTTAAGAAGACCCTAGAGAGATACAGCAGTTTTGGCCTGAGCTCACCTGAGCTGCTGTCTCTGTTGACCCACTACCCACTCGTGTTCACCACACCTCTCAAGGAATCCACTCTGAGCAGAATAAGACAAACAATGGAGGCTGGCTTTGACTCTCACTGGCTGGCCAAGACACTCCTCTATAGCATGGTGAGTGTGTGTGTCCCTTTCTTCCCCACTATACTCTTCTCTCCCCTCTTTTCCTCTACCCATCATGCACTCTTTCTCCCTTCCCTTTCTTCTTCACTATCCACATAATTATGTGTGTCTTGGTGGAGATAATAGTCTATCTTGGAACTATTATTAGAGTTCCTACTAGTTCTAGTTGTTGAAGTTCTGATATAGTAGAGAGCAGAATAATTATTTATATTAAGTATGGATACTGTATACTGTAATAATATGTGTCTTTGATTTGTCTTGATGCTGGAGTACGTTGTTTCTTAGTTTGTCGTTTCTTTCTCTGTTGTTGTTCTATTTTCCAGTTTTACTATACCACCACCTGTTAGACTAAGCGAATGTGCTCCCATTCTCTCTCTCCTTGCTGCAGCGTTATCGACCAGCACGTGCAGAGTTTGATCCAAGTGATTCCCTCACTATTGGTCTCCTGAAGGAGTACAAGGTTGACCTGGGGGAGGTGCTTATCAAGCATCCTGACCTCTTCCAGCAGTCAGGTCAGCAATCACATGACTCTCACCATCTTTGAATACCCAATTCCTATTTTAGTGACTGTAATTAAGTACGTCCTAGCTCTCACATGATACATGTGTGCTTATAATGATCTACTGTTACAAACAAAAGCATCCAGTATGTTTGTTGGGTCATTGAACAGTTGGAGATCTTTCAACAGCATATCGTTGATAAAATTTTAACAATAATTATAAATAATTATGATTATAGAAAAAGACCTTTCAAATGATGTATTTAATCTTTTACCCTTGGACCATGCATGGGTTGTGGCCGAAATTGTCAAATTCTGTCATCTTAACTTTTATGGCACCATTCGAAAGGTCTCTTTCTAAAGCTAATTTGCACGTTCCTGTATTGTCCAGGTCAACAGTTGATAGTACTGATCAAGACGCTGTCTGGGGGACCACTGTATCTGAACAGAAGTGACATCGGGTCATTACTGTCTAAGATACCTGAAGTACTCTTTCAGCTCGACGATATGGTGAGAGTTAGTCAAGTTAGTGGGAGATCCGTGGATAGAAAATGATGTGCAAGTGTTTTTGTATTCGACTGTTAAAAAGTAGTTGGATGTGGGCCTACATAACACCATTACTTCTTTTAACAGTGCACTGTAATACCGTATAGCGGGTATATTTCGAGGGGATACATTTTTGCGGAAATGCCTTTAGAAAGGTTTTTACGGATTTGATTTTCCCGGAATAGCAGCCTTTTTTGCAGCATGCATGCATGCATGCGATATTAATGTCGCGGTTATAAATGTTTGCAGTACGTGCTTGATCCGCGAAAACCACAATAATTTATACCCTTGAAATATACCCGCTATACGGTAGTTCTGTAGTGTGTTAGCATTATATCATCACTCTGTAGGATGCCCTGAGGGCTCACCTGTCTCTACTGGCTGAGATCTTCACTGCCTACACACTACGAAACCAGGTAAAGGTTGCATGTGAGTATATATAAGTACTAATGTAGCCAATGTTGAGCAAGTGTGTGCACTCCTGACCTACTGCATCACATAACTTACTGTCTACTTACTAACTACTGTCACGCTATTCGTTATCCAACACACACACACACACAGTACCTCACACACCCACACCTACACACATATTACCCCCACCCACTCCACCCCCTCCCACACACACACACACACAGTTGTTCAGTGTGAAGCACTTGCTGGACTACAGATATGACGTGGCTCACAAGCTGCACTCACTGGCTAGACACGGTCTCACTAGAGAGGATGCTTGTACCCTCATAACCAACTCTCCATCACTCATACTGCAGGGAGACCTGGGGGAGAAGCTCAGGTCAGTTATAGTTTATCACAATAACGACCTTTACCAAACCCGTCATTCAGTACCATTCGAATAGAGCTTATTGCCTTAAGGATCTTTACCGCACCCAATATTTAGTCTGCTAAAAAATTTAGCTTGTTGTGTTGGTGATCTTTACCTACCATGCCTCTACTTCCAGTGTGAATATTTTTTTATGTGTGTTATTTATTTTCTACAGTTTGATGCTCAGTATTCCCGGTGTTACTGTCCGCCAAATTGCTGAGTCATCAAAGTGAGTTAACCCTTTTACACTGTATTTAGTTACGTAGTTCAGTATCGATATTATGATTACATAGTTTGCATTATCATAATTCTTAATAATTAATCGGCATGTGATGATTGTTGAGCACAATGGTTGGTGTGTCTACCACAATCAACCTGCTAACATTGACTATAATGTAGAGCAGTGCCATTGTCTGCATACCATAAGAACTGACCTATTCAGTTACCATTGGCCCATTTGGGGCCTATAATTTATTCCCTGTATTCCCTGGGGCCTCTTTCAGTTGCTCTTGCGGTAAGAATTATGTAATTTGAGATTCTTTTGTTTTAGGCCCTAGCTCCTTGAAGGCTGGACCAATGTCTGGACCAATGTTTCGAATTTCATTGGGTTGGAGTACTATAGCGTACATTGTTATTACTGTAGGTACATGTACATGTATGCAGTGTGTCTTGTGTACACCTACATGTACCTAGTTATTCGATTATCTCAGAGGAGTGGGTGTCTTAAGTCAATAGTGATAACTTAGTTACAGGGCAATGATAAGTGCTGCTTAGCCTAAACACAGTCCACTAATAATAACACATCCTTCCTCATGCTAGGGTAGCATGTGTTGGCAGGTTAATTGCACAACTAAAGCCACTCAAATTTAACCACCCAAGCAATTTCTAGTAATTACAAGCTAAATCCACTCAGATTTAGCTGCCTACCGGGTATATGTGGTTAGAATAAGAAGCCTATTGTGTGTGTGTACAGTGGTGCCCCCTCCATACCTCCACCCACACTGTTGGAGCAGTACCCACCACACTGGTGACCACAGACACAGCTGGGATAATAATAATCTAGGGAAACATATAATTATAGCTGGTCTAAGCGTAATGCTAACGATTGACGCCTACATGTAGATGTTAATTATGTATTCACATAAAGCATTCTTGATGCCATTAGCTGTCTATTCATCCAGCCAGCTAGCTGTAAGCGCAGGAAGATGAGCTTATTGCTATTTGTCAGTGGCACTTACTTTTTGTCTTGTTTAATAATCCAATAGTTTGTTTACAGTCTGTGAATGACTCATTGAGGGTTGAAAGGTCGTCCATTTGCCATCTCAATACAATTATAAATACACAGCTTAGCTTTCACCGTATAGAAGCTGGGGATATTAAGCAAACGTGTGCATTCAGACGTATGTTGCATTAATTAGATGGTGAACTTTGTGATAAAAAATTTTTCTTAGAATCTTTTGAGTTCTTTATAGCATTACAATTTTATTGTCAGAGCATAATAAATAATATTATGTAGTTCTGTATTTATAGCTACTCTCAAGCAAATGCTGCATGCTCATTGGGTGTGCACTGACAGGCTCTGTAGTGGTCACCATTGGGCAGACCACAGTGGCTGTGATAAAGAGGTGGTCTAGCTGCTAACACATGCAAACACTGCTATAGTGATGAACATTTTGCATACATTTTGCTGCATTATTAATTTTTTTATTATAGAGGGTGGCCTGCGTATAGGGTGACCACCATGACAGGTTTCACTGTTATGTCATGTTGTTAAACAGTGGTCATGAACCCTAACTGATGCATCTCCTTCACCACAGTAGGAAGTGTTTACTTGCTGGCACACTCCAATATTAGAATGCCTCAGGTTGATGTGAGAAGCTAGTGTGTATATATGACACAAGTATGCCAGAAAATTCGGCATATAGACACAAGTTCTAGTCAGTAAGTAGTTTACAAGATGTTAAGACTGGAAGACTGCATGGGAATGCAATGTACCTCTACACACACACACTGCCTGTGTTTATACCAGCCATGTCCAATTCTTGGTGTCTACCATTCCTTGCTATGTGTACATAGTGTCTGTCATTGCATGCAATATTGATTATTGGAAGTTAACGACAAACTGTACAGCTTCTGTATCGTAGTACATGTGGCAAGTTGATAGCTTTGTCAGATCGCATGTGATGGCAGCCCTAGTCCCTCCATTGTGAGGACATCCTACCCTGGACAGTGGGAAGGATGTGGGATTATAGCAGGAGGCATCAAACATGGCTATTCTTCAAACATGGTTATTCTTTGTAGTATGGTTTGCGTAGTGATCATGTGATACTGTATTCGTTTGGTGTATTTTATATTCTGAATGAGCTTGTTTATAGTGGTCGCCCTTATAGGCAGACCAACAGTGGCTGTAATAAAGAAGTGGCCTGCTAACACGCATGCTATGGAGACTGAAGGGCGTATTAACCTGGCTGTATTATAGAGGGTGGCCTGCTAACACAGATCAGATCCCAACACATGTTATGGAGACTTGGGGGCCCATTAACCTGGCTGTATTATAGAGGGTGGCCTGCTAACACAGGTCCCAACACATGCTATGGAGACTTTGGGGCGTATTAACCTGGCTGTATTATAGCGGGTGGCCTGCTAACACAGATCCCAACACATGCTATAGAGAGACTTTGGGGCGTATTTACCTGGCTGTATTATAGCGGGTGGCCTGCTAACACAGGTCCGAACACATGCTATAGAGAGACTTTGAGGCCCATTAACCTGACTGTATTATAGCGGGTGGCCTGCTAACACAGATCCCAACACATGCTATAGAGAGACTTTGGGGCGTATGTACCTGGCTGTATTATAGCGGGTGGCCTGCTAACACAGGTCCGAACACATGCTATAGAGAGACTTTGAGGCCCATTAACCTGACTGTATTATAGCGGGTGGCCTGCTAACACAGGTCCAAACACATGCTATAGAGAGACTTTGAGGCCCATTAACCTGGCTGTATTATAGCGGGTGGCCTGCTAACACAGGTCCGAACACATGCTATAGAGAGACTTTGGGGCGTATTAACCTGACTGTATTATAGCGGGTGGCCTGCTAACACAGGTCCGAACACATGCTATAGAGAGACTTTGGGGCCCATTAACCTGGCTGTATTATAGCGGGTGGCCTGCTAACACAGGTCCGAACACATGCTATAGAGAGACTTTGAGGCCCATTAACCTGACTGTATTATTGCGGGTGGCCTGCTTAATTAGTTTCACTGTATGTGGTTGTGTAGTGCATGTATCTAATTAAGTGTAGAAACCTGTACTGATCCATCGAGTCATGTGGTTGATTAAGTGGATGACATTGTTCGGAATAAGGCAGTGTTTAAGAGCGGCGTGGGTGCTGTACCAACTAGTGACCTTATTCGATACTGAATTATTGCACTCACTGCACACGTTGTGCGTGTGTGGGCGGGTGTAATGTTCCCTGAACGGTATGTCATTGTCTCCAAAAACCACCGCCACCTGTTCGTTTGTATAAGTTAGTTTTATAGAAAAAAAAAGGTTAACATTCTTCATGGCTACAGTTAGCATGCATGTACATGTATATGCATTGTGCAATTAATATACACTTGTTAGTAGCATTGTTTTATATCCGCAGAATTAATACGCCATTTGTAAATAGTAGGTTTAGAAACTGCCAGTCTGTCTGTGTGCACCAAACCCTGACTAATCTGTGTGTGTGCTCCCTAGGGACAACCAGACCCTGTCAGTGATAGCCCTCTCTCTCTGCCTAACCCTCCCCTCCCCATTGTTGCCCCTCCCATAATACTTGATTTAGATTGCCATTCAGATAAGCATATCTATGTCACTATAATTTTATAGGCTGAACATTTCTTTGTGCCTTTAGTTTTTGCTGTCTGAAAATAAATACTTGTATAAATACTTGTTGCAAGTGTCCCACATCAACTGCAGCACAGTATCCATTACCTTGGCTAATTGTAGGTGCATACTCAAAACATTGATTTCCTTCCACTAGTAATTAGTCAGGTTCCTAAGGGAATCTTCCCTGATGAATACAACGATGAAGACTTCATATTTATATAGTTTGTACTAGTACTGCTCCCTAACCTTGTTCCCTCTCCAAGCTTCTGCTTGTACTATATATACAACAGCAAGAAATAGAGGTAACAATAGAGGCCTAGAGTATGGGAGCACACATAACTAGAGGTATGGGAGCACACATAACTAGAGGTATGTGTGTAGGAATGCGGTGGTTAGAAAACATTGCTGTGTGGTTTGTGGTGTAGTGATAAGGTGACCACAATCCTGTTCCTAAACCACACTATCTTGTCTGTGGTTTTCACTTCTCATTGGTTTTGCTGTAGTCATCCTGGTTTACACTTTTTATTATACACCCCATATGGCAAGCTAAACCTAACAACTCTGAAGCCTAAGACACTTATTAGACCACCCTCTGCAAACCTCCACTTGTCCAGAAACGGGTACACACACACACCACCCTCCACACACACACACACACACACACACACACACACACACACACACACACACACACACACACACACACACACACACACACACAGGCTGCTCCTGCAACAACCACTGCCCTACATGCAAGCTAGGATCAAGTTTGCAGCACAGCACAAGGTAAGAACATCATCCACACCCACCAACATAGCCCTCAAATGTAAGCTTTTGTTTGAGTGTTCTATGTGTTTAGTGTAACCTCCATGTTGCTCACTCAAGGGTGTAGTTCGATGTAGGCAGTGTGTGCTAGCATGTGTTAGTGTGTTCATTCCAATAATGGAATACCAGATGATTATCACATCACTATAGCAATTCTGTCCATGGTATATACTCCAGTGTGTATCAGCAAGAATGGTATATACTCCAGTGTGTATCAGCAAGAATGCTTGCTATGTGGGGCTTGTTGAAGGAGGGCCTACTGCCTACAGTGGTTGTTTAATTCCTACATTCATTCTTACCAAACCCTGCTCTAGCTAGCTCTGTTAAGTTGGTGATCATACTGTACGATTTAGCCTCAATAATTAGTGGTTTCAGAATTGACTACTTGTGGTTTTGTTGTAGAGGGCCAGTGTCTGTGTTGTTGAAATGACTGTGATTGTTTTCACAACATGCTAATCATTTGCTATTGTTTCTCAAGAGCTATTACCAACCATGTTAGCACAAATATTTGTTGCTACCTGTCAATATTTAGCCCCAATATTGACTAACTGGTGTACCTAGCTGAAGGATACATGTTGAATGGAAAAGTAAGTATTATAATTATAATGATGTAGTAATAACAATACCTCTCTTTATAAATCAAATCTTTTTTTGGTGGAGAACAAATTCAATCTCAATTTCCCACTTACTCTAATCTGGCTAGCCACCCTGTTCCAGACAACCACACAACTGACCAGTGGGCCCCAAGTGTAGTAGCCTGGGGTGGGTGTGTGTAGCTGTGGGGCCCCACTGTAGTGGCCTGGGGTGGGTGTGTGTAATGCCAGAGGGGAGTGGGTGCCCACACAGTACAACTCAGTAGTGAGGATAAGCTAATTAATCTACTGGAGGTATAGGTGGTGACTGTTGTGGTGCAGTTAGTGTGTAAATTAAGATCATGCATTTCCTCCATGTCCAACATAATAATATTATAGAGGCTAATAGTTTTTTGTGGAATAGTGTTATAGAGTTGTCCAAGAGTTGTCCAGTGTTTTTTCTCCTATTGCTATTCATTGGCTGCATTTTTTGGATTTGTCTAGAGCTAATTGGTGGTGTGAGAGTGTGCTGAGGTCAGTGGTCAGCCTAGTGGCTGCATGGCCCATCTGCTTCTCAGCATAACCACATTCTTGAGGTGACCTGATAAAGAGATGCTATCTTTCCTTCTCTACAGCTGTTCTGTGTGGTTTGGCCTGGGGCCTTGCAGTTGTTTTTACCTTGCCTGTTTTATTTAATGAAATTCTCTAAGGTGCACAACACTGGAAATGACCTCTCAGTTCTCATCCACATCAGACAGTGCTCCTCCCCACAAATATCTCATATTTACTATTAGTGGGCTGCTCTCACCCAACACAGGTGCAGGCTGTAGTAACCTCATCATCAGTTGCCTAGGTGCTAAGGAGATAGTGAATTTAGTGAATTTTAGTGGGTACTCTCTTTGAGGGTTGCTTGTTCATAATTATGTTTCCCATTTGCTTCTTGAGAAAACCCATATGTAGTGTTTTTTAGTAGATTGTATATATGGAAACCCCTGTTATTATTGTATATGGTGTCAGGTAGTAGATGCTTTCCTAAGGGGGCCGGCATAGCGAGTAATCAGCACACTGTGTGGAGATGTAATGGTCCTTGCTGTTAGTGAGCGCCTGGATGCGTTGCTTAATGAACAGTGCTTGTATCAGAGGCCATGTGACTGAAATATCAGCTAATTAATTGATATTTCCTTCAGTTCCTTCTCAAGTTGCAGAGGGGGGGGGGGGGGCTGCGTTTATTAACACATAGGTCACCTTTTCAGTGCCATATTCTCTACTATAATTATGATGTCATGTGCTGCCTGTTTGCCAGGAGCCCAGAATACCTAAATATTTAGTAACCCAGAATGCTGCACAGTATGGTAGTTCACTAAAAAAGAAACATCATTATTATGTACTTGTCCTAGGAGTGAATACCAGACTCTCTGGCGTAGATCACAGCAGCATACATATATTGTGTGCCACTCCAATTTGCAATAGAGCAAATAATTAAGTCTGCAGTTGACTTGTGTGTGTCTTGTGCATGTGTGTACATGTGTGTGCAGACTTGTTCTTGTTATCTGTGCATCTTCCCATGCTAATAATCTTGTCCTGTGCTGGTGTTTTGTGGGTGTAAAGCTGTTATCAGGTAAAGTACTGTAACACTGGTCCCAGGCAGACAGGTATGTGGTGGCCCCTTTCTTATCCAAGAGGCAGGTCATGAAACCCAGCCTAAATAAATGATGAAAAGTGTCTCTACATACTGATTGATGGTTGATGCACTGCTATTCTACCCACAGGAACCTCTGGTGTGTGCTGATCATCTACAGGAGCTCTTGACTACCACTGACCAAGTGTTTGCAGAGTTGGTACGTACACTGAAATCTTTTTTGCCGTATTGATAAATTTCACAACAATTGACTTAATTAATGATGTTGATTTTATCACTCCTTTAGTATTTTTCACAAAACATGTAACACCCCACCCTCACATACCACACACCTCACATACTCCCACACACACACACACACACCTCACACAGTGTGGGTGCCCAGTGAGACAGTACCTCTCCTCCACTGGACTCGCTCCGCTAACTCCAAAACGTGGTCGCCCAATCAAAGGAGCAGCTCAGTAAGTCATCATAAGTAACCTCCACACACGACTAACATACCGTATTATAGCAGGTAAATTTGGTGACGTAGTAATTTAGCGATTTGGTAAATCAAGGTGAAGGTCGGCACAATTAACGTGTTTTAGCTTGATACTCGTATAATGTCACGAGATCAATGATGTCATGATTGTCTAATTAAAAAATTGCCAATAGTAACTCATTTGCCAAAGTTAACCTGGTAACTAGTCCATTTATTAATTAGCCTGCTATCTATGTAAGGGGTATGTATCTTTGGAGGGGGTACACATGCATTTGCCTAGTGTAAGATAAAAGCCTTCAGGGCTTGTAATCTCATAGTTGTTGGCCCTGGATATGACAACAAGCTGTTGGTCTGAGAAAAATAAATGATCTCTTTCACACTCTGCAATAGATGGTTCTGAGTATAAATAGTTGAGGCCTTTGTTCTAGAGTGATGTGGGCTGGCCTGTAGTGTGCAGCCGGCTCTATTGTTGTGCCAACAGGCCCTGCATTGGGTGGCCTCTCAGCCAGCAGCTCTTAGATCACCCACACTGTGAAGGCCTGGCCAGACCTACTGTCTACTTTGTGTCATACTGTGTCATACTTCATCAGCCTCAAGTCCTGTGGAATGAGGTTAAATTACAAGTTTATGTCCTGTGATTTCCAGTTGGGGTAGTTTTATAAAACCACATCCTCTTGTGTCTTCCTCCCATATATGGTCACTTGGCTGAAGTTGACTCCCTGTGAGAGGTATATTGGTTACCGTAGGATATAGTCCATCCTTGATTAGTGGAAGCTTGGGCATCTATGGGATGGCATATAATTATTGTAGGGAATATTATAATTATATAGTTGTCTGTGGTTCCGAGTGAGATATGTGTTTAAAACCTAATGTGGGGAAAAGCCAATATCATTACACAACACGTTAACCAAGCATACAGTACAGTACAGTGCATGGTAGGATATCATAATTATTTATTTTTAAAAAAGATATAAATTGTACATTACTTGCTAACTGCTATAGGTACATATTTATTGTTTTTTAGCATCACTCCTATATAGCTTGCACAGCACTGTTCCTCTGTGTACTGTGCCAACCATAATCACACTCCACCATTAGCACTTGAGGCTTGTCTTAGTGTACCAAGACCTAATAATTATTATTTCAAACAATACATAGCTGTATTGACAGTATATGAAAATGATTTTCTGGAGTGTCTCCAATTCCCACCCACCCACCCACTGTATAGTTCCAGCTCTATGCAGTCGTCACACGGGGCATACTTTGTGGTTTGGCAGTTTGGCCAAAGTTCAATGAACTTGTGTCCAATGTTGAGTGTGATCAGTTTCAACTTTAAAATCTTTATAGCAGCCGCTTGGAATGTGCACATTGAAGCATTTCTCTAGCTATAGGCTGGTGCCAATGTTGTGTGTGGAGTATGCATGTATTTATGTATGGTGACTTTGATACTGTGCAAACTAAGTCGTGGCCAAGACCAGAGTATGTAATTACTGTTAGTACGTGTATACTGTACATGTAGTGTTGATTATAGATGACATAAATTATGGTGTAATGAGGTTCTCAACTATCATTTATGATGATGTCAGATCCTCAGATAGTGCTTCGTCCATGAAACATACAGATCAAGTATTCTTCATTCTAAGGCTTTTTAAAATACACGCATTGTTTTGAGTGTACACACACTGGCTCTATCCGGTCATCACAATACACACTCTGATACATTGTATTCTATAGTGTATCTACAGTACACAATCTCATACAGTGTTTACACTATCATCCTTATTAGTGACCTAATTCAACTCTCAAGCGAATAACTTCACTACTGCATTGTCAGTACCCTAGGGACTAGCACTGTATGGGAGCGCACCCTCCCCCACACACACATCATTCTTAGCTGTCTACTAGACTCTAGTGCGCTGCTAGATTCATATCCGCGTAGTTATAGGCACGTATTAAATTTTCTATGGTAGTCAATGATTTTTACGGTTAGGTATATTCAAGCCTGAGGGATGTGTACGCAATGAATACTACATCGATATATGTACATGTAGCTTGCACCCAGCTTGCTGAAGTGATGGTATATTTATAAGTAGTATTATTGATTCATAGTCAGGTATGACACAGTGGGTCCTCCTACAAGCTTCACTGGGTATTCACTGGTTCTGGTTGTATGTAAATTAGACATTCCTTATGTATGAATGTAATGAGGGTATGAATAGGGATGTTTATGTCTAGGTCTGCCAAGAAGCCATGGATGATGCTCATTGGAAGCTTTACTGAGAATATTGAGGCAGTGATTTCACTGGTTTGTTGTTATAAGATGGTAGGGGTCCTCTATGGCTTCCCAGGTACATTGGTAATCTGGTGCCCTTTTATCGCCAAATTGTTGTGGAATTGTTTTAAGAATTACTAAAGCTTCCACCTGGAGTCAGTGTGTGTGTGCATGTGTGTGTGGGGTGTGGGATGTGCATGCATGCATGCGTGTTTTACTTGTACATGTATGTTCACATCTCCTCCCAAACTTGAGATCATAAATAATCTCTAGGAATCTGACGAGTTAATCACATGATATGTTTATTTATAATATTGTGTGTGGAATACATTTCAAAGAGCACCAACTGTAACAACTGACATTATAATAGCAGTGTGTGTCATCTCACAGTAGCTTAGTAACTGGTAATCCATCTCTGGCCTATTCTCAAAATGTGTACATATTTAGTTCAGTTGTTCATTGACTGGTTGGACCAAACGATATCAACATTGATAGTTAATATGTGAGTTTGTTGTGAGAGTCAGGTGTAAATTCACAGGTTCTAGTTCGTATCTCATTTTGGCACGTACTACACACACACACACACACACACACACACACACACACACACACACACACACACACACCAAGCACACACACACACACACACCACACACACACACACGCACGCACACACACACACCAAGCACACACACCCACGTGCACCATGCTTCTTGTTCTAGCTCTAGACATAATTCGCGCTTAATTGGTATTAAAATAATATCTTGTTTAATATTTGCATGCTTGATTGGGCAGGGCTTGTTCAGTACATGTAATCATTTGTTCAGTCTAGTTTTCTAACAGATAATATCAACAGTACAACACCACACCAAAGACAAACACTTACTTCATTATGCTAACTGTTAAAACTCTAAAAAACAACCATTTTAGATTGCATTACATTTTCACTGTCCCTTTTGCAACAATTCACCACCCCAACACTGACAAATTGTGACTCATGATTATAAGTACACAGAATCACTGGTATATTATTATAGTTTCATTGCATACCGTAAAACAACAAAGATCCTTATAAATAAATACAAAGTTTGTTCTAATCCAATCAGTACAGTACACAGAAACCCAGCCGTTGTGTGTTTGTTTCATGACTACAGTACAGCACGTATACTTGACACCCATCCGGACTCAATCCTACGACCATCAATACACTGGTCGTATATTGTGTTGACATAACTTTGTAGGGCTTGGCCCTCGGTTATGAATTGTTGACATTACCAGCTCTGGCTAATTAAACCGTGTCGGCTCAACAGACATCATTTGATCACGTACCATTGGTTACTTACTATGTGTAGCGTGTACCAATACTGTACGCTTGCTTGTGTGTGTGTGTGTGTTGCGTGTGCGTGTATTGTCCATATTATGTGCTAGCTTAAGTACTTATATGCTCTCTGTACAGTGTGTGAGCCTATAAGTATTGTCTAGCTTATATACATAGCTTATGTATACATAGGTACACCATGGACACTATGCTATCTGTACAGTGTGTGCAGCCCTTAAATCAGCCCTAGACACAATAAGCATTCCTATTGGTCGGCATATATAGGCCCAGCTACATGCAAACCTTGTGCACTGACATGGTGTACATTGTTTGCATATGTTAGCTCCATGCACTAATTATTGGCTGCTATATACACTGGAGTAGATGGCTGCATGTTGCCCCAGCAGAGTTGAGGCTGTGGCTCATTGCTCTATTCATGTGTGGTTTCCGTCCCATTGAGCAGCCTCTACCGTCCTAGACTTGTGGTTAGTGCCGCCTCTAATTTAAATTTAAGGCACCTGAATAGTGGCAGTCATAGCTGCTGGCTGAGCTCCCTGTACATGTATCCTATAGTATAGGGTAGTGTACTGTGTATATAATTATAGCTGTATTGTGTTGCTAATATTCAATTGAAGTGAGCTTAATTAAAACACAAAATACTGATTTATAGTGCAGTACATGTACTACTAGTGTAGTCCACTGTACTCTGTACTCTGTACTTGGATGTCTTTTGGCAGGCTTTGTGTACTACAGTTTTAGTTTTGTTTTAGAGATAATAATAGCCTTTATATGGTTGTTGATCAGTTTGTGTTGTCCACCATCATTGGACTGTTGGGCAAGATAGGAGGTTGATAAAATAAGCCTTCTAACTTTCTCTGGCCTAATTTTAAATGCCAATGAGAGCCACAGACCCATTGCCTGGGCCCACAGTGCTTTATGGTGGACAACAGCCTCACAACACCTTCTGGTGTGGTGTCACTAGTGCTTCTATTTACTATGTGACTGAACCTTGATCCTGATATTGCTGTGGTAGCTAAAATCAGAGGAGGTCAGGACACACATGAGACACCAATATCTCTTAGGCTGAAATTGAGTTATTAGTCACTTGTGTTCAATTGCTGTTGAATTTTGCACGTGACCAAAGCCTAATCGAGGTACTCATGTCGTACCTCCTCTGAGCTGTGATAAGGTTTCTCAAGTCTCTTTTTACGCTTGATAAATTGATAATGTAGTGTTAGAAATTACTCATTGCCATCCGGCATTGACCACACTTAATTAAAATGACCAATTAAAATGACCATGCATTCATTCCTGCATGTGTCCAGTCAGTATGACCAGGCACAAATTAGACCATACAGTCAATAAAAATTATTTCTAACACTGTAATTATGTAACAGTTGAGCATTCAGAGTCATATTGTATTGTATATTGTCCTATAGCACAATTGAAGATGCTTGCGTGCCCTCAATCATAATTATAATGATACAATACTGCTGCCATAGTTTCGATGGCCTACTCTAGTCCACTGCCTACAGTGTAGGTACAATCATTGTCATGTATCTATTCAGCATTTAATTGAGTATGCATTAGCAGGTCCAGTGTGGGGGTCTTGTAGGGGCATTGGTAGCCCCTAGGACCTGCCAAGCTTGTTGGCCCACAAGCATCTTGTTGCTAAGGTCACTAATTATTTCTAATGCAATTAAATGGGCAGTAATTAAATATTATGTTGTGGGCAGTGTTGTATTGTATAGCTCAAGCCTTATGCTAACTGGTTAAACCCCGTAACCTGATTAACCTGGGGCCTCCAGTCTCGATGGATCCCTATACATGCATTGCGCCCGAAAATATAGTTACTATAGGTACAGACAAGGAGTGCATGAATAATTTGTATGCATAATAATTATGAAATTTGCTTGATATAAATATGGTGATATACCGCCTACTTGATTCTATTAGCACAATGTACCAGTTGTTAGACAGTAATTACAGCCTGTATGAGGGCTAATAGGTTTTTAGGGATCCACCGTCTTAATTGCCACTGGAGTGAAACAACGTGGCCATTCTATACCATACAAACTGGACTATTAGCACTTAATTTGTTACTCGATCATACGTGTATGTTTATTTTAAGCACATGCTCAACGTACTGCAAGTTTTTTGTACTCGAATTGAAGCGTTTTTCATGATTCAGCTAATTTTGTATATCTATAGCTAGCTTGTACAATGCAGGATAGCTATATAGCTGATGATATCCATCTGTAAGGACTCTCTGGGCATGCTGTTACCTTATGATAGATCTAGTTAAGGTTGCCTGCTTGCCTAGCTTGCTCACTTTTTAGCTAACTAACTATCGAGTCAGCTCTCATCACAGCGACACACAGTTACTGAGTGAGGCTAGGCGCATTCTCGAATATAAGCATATAGAGCTCTGCATGCTATTGACCCCATGAGCGCATGCGCTAATAATTCAGTTTCTAGGGTAGTCTAAGAGTCTATTGGCTCGGTGAGCTCCTAGGCTTAACCATATGGCAGTTACATTTCCAATCAATCCTTACAAGTACATCGAATACCAGATGTTTTATTATGATATTCCATGGGAAACAAAGTGTGTGCAGTGAAGCGAAGGGACCACCCAGTCCAGGATGAGCTAGTTGTAATGTTTACGTCTGGCTGTAGCTGATATCACACTAGCCTGCCACCCACCTAATCAGCTTATGAGTCTCCTTAACTCTCAAGGGTATACCACCATCAATGGACCTTTTGTAAATCCACCTCTCGTAGACTAGTACTAACAATATTCAGTGCCCTGTAATAATATTCATAGCCAAAGCCTGCCCTCCCCTTTGGGATGTTAGTGTTGGTACAGCATGAGAACATATGTTTACTTCACTCGGTGTTTGTCAATCTCTGTGTTTTAGTCGGTTAAAACACACACCGTAGTGTTTATATTTTATTCGTTCTGTGTCCTGTGCAAGCTAGTACTGCTGATGTGTCATATTTCATTATCCTGTGCTTATGTGTATATATATAACTCTGATGTCATAGGAACGGATGCTTTGTGTTCTTAAGCTTCACAACGTCCCTTGTTTGTGCATAAACACACACACACTGTATACACGCATGACCCACCTACAACATAGGTGCTGTATGTATGCTTGCGTTGGGAAATGTGCTTGCTTTCAGCCAGGAAATAAATATAATTAAAAGATACATATTACATGTATATATATATTGGGTAATTCACAAGTTTTATATCAACTATAAGTAAATGTTGTTGTTTTAGGAGTTGAGAATAAGCTTATGCGGATAGGAATTAAGGGTCTGATTAATACGTTCCATTATTTTATAAGACTCTTTAGTTTTGACTACTTCCCAAGAGGCTATTAGATCCCATAATGGCTCCATTACAGTGTCACTATTCATTGCCTGAGGCCATAGCTGCCTTGACATTGTGTACATGTACACAGTCGCTCTCTCTCCATTGGTTTATTCATTGGATCAGATTAATGCTTTTCATGGGCTGCTTATGCCCTAGACTCCACATAGCAACCAACCTGACCCTAATCTCTCACCACAACTGCATGTGCTGATCCCACCATTTGATAGGACACATGTGGCATGTGTTTTGTACATGTTTGCATACATGCTGATGTAGCACTCCTTGCATGTCTGTTGTTTGTAGTGCAGACTTTCAATACAGACTGAGAGATAATTACTATTACTCTTAGAGTAACTGGTTCTCTTAGATCTGCCCACTCAAGTCACAATACTTATTTTTGAGGTTGTGGAAATGTTGTACTAGTACATGTGAAATGTGGGTTGGTGGTATAAATGGTACATGAGTTTCCATGGTAGCTAATTATATGATCCCCTAAGACCTAAACAACAGACTGATGATGACTGCCACTGTCAATAGTGTGGGGTCCAGGTACATGAGAGGCTGCTCTGGTGGTAGGATGTGGACTTGTTCAAAATGTACTAAAGCCACAACATTTAATTAAAGCCATACTTCACCAGGATTGTTCAATACTGACCTCTCTCTCTATATATCAAGTACTAATGTTTAGGTGGCCAGTCTCTAGTCTGTAGCTGGTTGAAACCTGAGAACCTGTATAGGGTTGTATAGGGTTGCATGATCAATTTACTGGACACATGGCTGCCTGATTGATTGGAATGTGCTGACTCCAGTATAGGCAGGCTTCCTTGGCTTGTACGCAGTGGACTGTCTGTGTGTGTGGGGGGTTATCCTGTGTATGTGTGTGTGTGTGTGTGTGGCGTATGTGGTAGCTATGGTAGTGATGTCATCTCACAGCATGTTATTGAGTTCCTGGCAAGTATTCATATATCATTATGATAATGCAGGGTTTAGAACATGGCGCCAGTCTGGCATAGCTAGTATATACGTTATATGGTAGCAATAATGTTGGTAGTGAGGTCATCTTCATATCAGTGAGATATGTCATGCAGATTCTGTTCCACTGCTGCTTAAGTGTGCTTGGATTGTTTACATGTAGCTGTTCAAGCCTTGTTCTGGGAGGAACACTTAGTCAGTATAGTGATATTTGTATAATATAATTATCTGTACAGCGGAAATTTGCATTTGATTTGGCTCCAACTTGTTGTCACATCAATGCAGCCATTGTCCCCTCTCTTGGCCTGTGCCGCTGATTAACCACCATAGATTGCATTCTTGATTAAAAGCCTCATGCAGATAAGCAGCCATCCTTTTTAGTACCTCCATGGTTCCAATTTTTAGCAATTTAGGATCATTTTGCACTCAAGGTGGACCTGGTTTACACGTACCTTGTACCCTCCGTATAAATTGCATGCTTTTTGTTTTTATGTTAGCGCTAATTTAGCAGCTCTGTCTGCAAATACCAACTCATGTGGTGAGAAATTTCCCTGTCAACTTTCGAGTGACGGTTGATAAATTCATTTCAATTCGGTATCTTGGTTATGAAATCCACAGAACAAGTTGTACTACTTGTGTAATTACATATCCTTTGATCTCTTTTGTGCGTAGGAGCTAGATATTATGGATCGTTAGATATTCGTGCCAAAATTGAGTTTCCAATTCGAAATTGAATTCTGTAAAATGGGAATTAACCTGGGGAATGAATTTCTTATGCAGGTAGTGTCTACACTATATTAAACATCCTTTCTCTTATAGACTTAGGAAGTTTTGACTTGTAATTTTACTGGAGGTTAAAATTCTCTTTTCATTGGGTTTGTTTGTTGTCATATCTTCTGCTGACAACTAGTCTAGTGTTGTCATGCAATTACTGGCTTCTATGTAGCCATCATAAGCTGTAAAGGGTTGGTCACCAAGATACTGCACTGTATATTCCTACACTCTACATAACTCTGTACATCATCACTACCGAGTTGCTTGCTTGCTTGTGTGTGGATTCTATGTATGTATACAAAAGCTTGTCTAAATTTTGAGTATGTGAATTGTGTGAAAACATTTTGAAGGGGAGGGTTGGTCAATTAGTCGTTGATTATCCCCTTAGGTGTTCCAGTTAATAAGCGTATTGTCAATATTTAGTCTTATGTGTGTGTGCTATGTATTTCATTTTTAGTGGACCTTTGTACCAAAGGACATAATAATAGTTCGAAGGATTACAAATCAACTCGTTGCTAAGTCAACTGGTGACATATGTTGTTGCAATTACTGTCTGTTTTGATTGTACGTAGCTGATAATGAATTCTGTTTTCTCTGTGTATATATACCCACGCTGTACACACACCGGACAGCAGCTATATACTTAGCAATGACCAAATTAAATTCTGAACGATATGCGTGCAACAAATATGTAACTAGAGCGTAGACTAAACTGTATTTTAGCTGAAATTGGCCGTGTGGTTCCCCCTAAGCTCAGCTATGCCGCCCCTGGCCAAGGTGTGGCTCACTGTACATGCACCTAATGACCAATGGCTTCTGATAAGCTCTGCCAATGTTGACTGGGGGAGGGTGTGTTTATTTGTACGTAGACAATTGCACAGTGCATACCACGCATGCACGTACATACACTCCGTCAGTCAGTGTGTGTGTGTGTACAGCGGGGCCTCTGTTACTGTAATAGCAGCCACTAGCTCTGTCCTTCACAGCTGAGGCAATGCTTATAGGAGATTAAGAAATACTGAATGTTGAATGTTGCCTAAAATATTGTTAAGTTATAGAGAGCTACCTGTTTTCTCAATATCATAAAAGGCTTCACGCACTATAATTATAGCCTGGTATAAACATAATATTATTTATGATCCCAGCTTCTTTCCTTTTGAAATATCTTGTGTACATGTGAGCTGGTCAACATGTGTGTATGGGTGTATCACAACTAGAGTGTCAATGCAGTGCTAATGTGGAAATGTACCTGCAAACCACTGCACATACCCAGTATTTGCTGGTACCTATGTCCAGTGCTTATAGGTGAAAACTTTACGGCTGATTGTGTTAATGTGTACCTTAATATCACATGTAGGTGTAATTCAATATCATGGTTTCTGATTGTTGGTATCCTGTTTTGGTTCATGTTACAGGGCTAACCACAGTGAACAAGTGTGGGTAATCAAATTACAGTCTTTGGGTTACTAAAATATGTTTGTGTACTAACTATTATATAATACTGAGAGCAGCGTTAGCGTTTGGCCTATGCATGACATTTGGAGCTTGTTTCATTTGTTTTACGTGTGAAAAGTATGAGTTGTTCTTTAGGGAATTTGTTCAGTTTATAGCATATCAAAACTTCTTAACTTGAGTAGATATGCATCTCAGGTATCATAATTATGTAATCGAACCTAATGTAATATGTGCATAGCTGGTAACTTGTCATATTGTGTCTTATTGTTGTTGTGGAGAGGGTATAGGTTAACTATTTGATAGATATTTGGTTTGGCATTGTACAAGGATGGTTTTCAATATCATAACTGACTTGGAATCACAACTTCAGCTTGTTTGTTGCCGTTTTGAGCGTATGCTGTGTATGTATTACAACCCTGTAGCACACGCTCACACACACACACACACACACACACACACACACACACACTCACACTCACACTCACACGCTCACACACAGCGCACTCCGACCAACGAATCAGTACGAGCCAAACCCACACTACAAGTTCACTGGAGCAGTCACTCTCGACAGTATATTCAATCAAGAAATCAGAAACCCTGAACTATCACTCACCGAAATCACATCTCCCAGCGAGTACTGTGAAACAAGTCCCCCTGAGGCAATAGACAAACTATCAAATGTTAATGACCTCAGCACTTCATTTGGTGACTGCTACACCGAGTCTTTGAACACTCCTGACGACCTTGTCAACGTGACGTTGTCGCCTGAATCCATACCATATGAGAACTCAGAAGACTCTAAACGGGAATCAGACGAAGTATTTGACAGCAATCTTGGCCTGGAAATGGAGGAGTTCCTGCGAGAATTACGAGCAGCTAGTCACAAGAAAGATCCCCTCTTTGATAGAGGTGTACTGAACACTGTTACCGTACAAAGAGGAACCGAGTTTCTGGACGAACATTTATTTTGGGAGTATGAAGAATGCGATGAACAATTTGATGTTCAAGCAATTTAGTCTCTCACTATTTATTATGCTCGTTGATTTATGAATTCAAACATCTGTTCCCTCTTTGTGTATAATATTTGTCTGCGGCTGTCTGCACAATACGTTATTATTATCACAACTGATCTTCCATTCGATTCATTGTGTCATGCTGGGAAGGTATTGTCCACCTTAGAGTGTTGATACACCCCGCCTACCCGCATATGAATGACAGTGTAGAGGCAGCCATCAACAATAAAAAATTCGAGCTTTTTTTAATTAATAGGTTCTGGTACATATGTGTACTATTACTATCACTTACATCTAGAACCCATTGTCCACCTTACTAATTAGTAGTGTTGACCCATGCATATATAATTATAGCATACATGCATGAATTGACAGCTAGTGCTATAGTACTGTAGATCGAGGCCAGTGCACAGCTATCTACAATATTCTGGTACATATGTATACTATTACTATCTAGAACACATTGTCCAGCACCTACCTAAATAGCATACATGAATTGACTAGCTAGGCCACCATCAACAGATTCAAGCTAGCTTCATAGGTTATGGTACTATTATAATAGTATTACTATCATTTTCATCTACCACTTCACTAGCCATTTGCAATTTCAAGATTTGTAAGTTTGAAAGATTTTCTTTTCAAATTGGTGGATTAGGATAAGTAGCACAGAACAAAAATCACATACAAACAAGCGAGTGGTTGCCAATAAAACATACAAACATGAAATTACAAATAATTTAATTGGCTAAAACAAAAGACCTGCTAACATTAGGTAGCACAAGTGGTGAAGATGAAAGAAATATATGTCCGTTCATTGGGCTGCCATTAGCAGAGCCTCCGAAGCCAGAGTCGGCTGGGCTTGATCTGAGACTGCATTCGTATTCGAGAAGCTGACCCATGAAACCAAAGTTAGGGGAAATGTTCTGTTTTCTTTGCTTCACAAAGTCGTAGGCACTGTCCAGAGTGTGATGGTAATTCTTCATGAGGTAGGCTAGAATCACTGTCACTGATCTCGACATGCCAGCGTGGCAGTGTACAAGTACTTTCTCGTTGTTCATTCGGGCGTCTTCGATAAAACAGAAGGCATCTGGCAAATACTTAAGCATATTTACATCGTGTGAATCTTCCACAGCAATCTGTTTGTACTCAAATCCCTGGCTTTCAAAGTTGTTGGGTTCTGAAGAAGTGACATTGAGAATTCGTGTAATTCTGCTGTCTTTGAGATGTTGCAAACTTGCTGCCACTTTTCTGCAGCCCAGGAAAAGATGAGGTAGTATCTCGTAAGGTGCATGTCCAGCTGCTTCTGATGGAGAAGACTCTTCGGAGTCTGAGCCATTGCTGGCTTGTTCAGTTACACCCAGTGCTATGTTTGAGAGTTGCAGAACAAGGCTGCTTGGTCTTCTTTGGAGAAGGTCATTTCTTGTCATTTCCAAGTCACAAAGTTGAGGGTAGTGTTGCGCGAAGTACTCGAAACCTCCAGACAGAAAGGCAACGAATTTACAGTCTCTTGAAAGTCTTTTGAGGAGCAGAGCTGCAACCGAGTCAGATTGCAGATCATCTAGAGATCTTGAGTGTCTATCACAGACAATTACTTGAACGCATTCTGCTTCTTTGGCTAGTTCAAGCTTGTCTTTGTCTTCTTGCAAGTTTAGAAGACACTCTACTTTAAGCGATCCATTCTTGAGTCTTCGCAGAATCATTCCTGTGCAACAGATGTTGACAGATCCAGGTATGAAGCCGGCATTGTATTCTGAGACTTCTCTAGTGTCGAGAAGTAGAATAGACTGAGGGTCTTGTTTGGCTACCCAGGTGGCATCGACACACTTCACCATAGTGATATATTATTGTAGACTTTGTAGAGAGAGAGAGAGAAACTTCAAATTGTGTTTATTGGAATTACTGCATGAGGCAAGTGCCTTTTATAAGCGGTGACAATTAATTGGCTATGAATAAAATTAACAGGTGTATTGGCGCTTGCACTAACGAGCCCCACCCCCTTTTGAAGCCATTTTATGAAATGGTGACGTAACCACAATTTACTACAACTGTCTGCTGCGGTTTTGTAACGGCGACAGGATAATGTAAACAGCTTCTTTTCTTTTCTTTGGTGCCTCATTAATCATCAATAAAAAAATAATTGATTGCTCACGTGAGTTCTTTCTCTCTACCTCCTAACCCACGTGTTGGTAAGTATCTCTTTGTATCTTAGTTTTATTCAATTGATCAATGATAGTTACTCTAACTGACTATGTCTGTGTGTGTTATAATGTTTCCTTTAATTGTTGTAGGTGAATCTGTGTTCAGAGCTATCTGTTGAAATGGCCAAGTCGAAGAATCATACCAACCACAATCAAAGTGAGCAAACATCCACCATCCATGGTTATCACTGCTAAACTAATGTTGGGAGTGCTGTATTGATGCGTTCATTTTGATGGCATAATCTGTTGAGAATTAATCGACCGTTTTATGTTGCCAGAATTTATGGCAGTAAACGTCCGAGGACGAGGGTGAAGTTTACGTTTGTCATAAATTTGAATGTAGCGAGACAAAAGTTTTATGTACCCACTGGATTGAAAAATGGTTGCTACCTAATCTATATCTTACCTTGGATACAATTACCTAACAGTCTCAAAAACCATGAACAAAAAGCTTGTGCGTATAGCTTGTAGCCAGTGCTAAGCTTCTAGCTCCACGCACGAACTTGTCCATGTCTAAGCAGTGAGCCCCACCCTTTCTCCAGCCTTCCTGGTGTTTAGCGAGCCACCCATCTGTCCTGCCCTTGTCAACAAGTGTCTAGTTTCTCTTTTGGCTGTGTAGATCTAGTATAAAACAGTGCCCCCTCAAGGCAAGGGAGTTTATGAGGAATGCGGTGTTTATGGTAGTTAAACCCCATCCAGTTGCTATGATACAAACCCCAAGTGGGGTATATGATTATCGCTACATTAATTTTGTCATAGTCTGTTCAACTTCACGAGGCCACCAACTCCTAACATTGCACCACCGTCCTATATAGTTATTCTGTGAATGAATGACTTGACTAATTGTGGGTTCGAGTCCTACGTTCCTTTTTAATCTTCTACTATTTTTATACTCCTCACAGGCAAAAAAGCTCACAGGAATGGTATCAAGAAGCCTCAAAGACGAAGATGCCCATCTCTAAAAGGCGTGAGTTAATATTATAGTTACAGTAGATTGTATCAAAGATAATTATACTCCCAACGTTGGCCATTGGGAAAAATTATTCTGTAGTCGTTGCACAGAGTTTATTTCAGTGCGGGTTAGCGGGTTAATCCACCCGCTTTAATATTTGCACAATCACCCGCTTGTATTTGGAAACCAGTAATTATGGCTTGTAAACAACCTCAGCCTCGGGTGTAGCACATTGTCACCCACTTGTGTAAAATCCTGAAGAAACCCTGCTTGTGTTGGCTGATTTCCGTGCAGTGAATTGACAATTTCCTAAATAATTATCACACAATTCTTCGTGCATTCATTGATGTCTGTAAATTATGTAATTATTCCATTACATGTACTTGAAGTGTCTACAAGAAGCCAACCATTTTAATTTAATCTTTCTTATTAGGTTGATCCAAAGTTTCTGCGCAATATGCGGTTTGCCAAGAAGCATAACAAGGAAGGACTCAGGAAAGCACGTAAAACTGCTGCCCTCGCCATGGAAACGTAACTATCTAGTATAGTGTTGTTGGACTATTATTGTCATTAATTTGAAGTTTGTATCTTTTTTGATGCTTGTAACTTGATTTTGATCTCATTGCAAATTGCGGTATAAAATAGTGGTAAATTTAAAATTTGGAGGGCGATCTATACCGTATTACTAGAATATTTTGCTGGTGAAAAACCTTTGTGAATTGAGCCAAATCAGCAGAAAAATTGACCCTTTGCAATCTTAACTATTGCGTTCTGGAAAGGTATTTACTGTAGGTTTTGCCATTTTATTGTTGCGATTCGATCACTTAACCCTTGCAAAGTTTGCATAATTATGTTAGATGCTTGCAAAACATTCTAGTGATACGGTGTACCTTAAGGTACTTGGAAATGGTGGAAAGCTATTTAATTTTAGTCGCAGTGTTTGGAATGTGTATAATTATGAAGAATTAATTAATAGGCTGCAGTTGTGCAGAGTGTGTTTGTTCTATCCCACCTAGTGATCGTAATGGACGACACACCCTAACTATCTTTCATAAACAACAGTATTGTTATTTTTTATTTTTGTTAAATGCTCAGCCAAAAATTTCCATTGTTGAAGCATTTACGTCAGTGAAAGGGTATCTGTCAATCTTCTGTAATTTTTAACTGTATGAGCAATATAATGGATTCCTTGTTTTGAGTAAACAGTGTTTTAGAGTTGACCAACAACAAGGTTACAGTGACCTGCATGTGTTCAATCAACTGAGACACTATCCATAAAACGTCACAATGTTGATACTGCATGATTAACCACATACAATTATGTGTCTGTGCGGGTGACTGCATGTTTCTGGTATTTTTGTATGTGTGTGAAAAAATGTCTTTCCCTCCCTTATTAAGAGCGAGTGTGATACCCTATCTAACATGTATGTGTGTGTGGGTTTAATCATGTGCGTTTCATTAAGATCACTTTCAACTAATGTGCGTATGGTAATAATTATGTGTTTGAGCTAAATTGTTTATTTGAAAACATTCGAAGATTTTTGTCCCACTCCCCCAAAGCTACTCAGTATCTAAAATAATAGTTGCGCATGTATATATGTACGCTAGCTACATTGCAGTACATGTATTAAATACAGCCTTAGGTGACATTCAGCTTGTATCATTGAACTCTCCTAATCGGTGTAATTAAAGCCAAACATATATCTAATAGCTTTTAGGACAACAATGGAGGTTATATGCATATCTGATATCAACACTTACGCACTGTTAACGAACGTCTTGTTTTTACTGTACATGCATATAATCTGCGGTAGGTAAGAAACTCATCGTCTGTTGAATGATACTAACACGGATATCATTTTGTGGAGATCATTTTGTTGTGCTTTAATATCTGATATATACAACGTTGTAGCTATTTCAGTGTTACTCTAGTGACCATGCAGTGTTGTCAAGGCCTTACCCTAGACCCTATCATTTTACAGGTGTTCACCAACTTATGGTTAACACCAGAAATGACCTGTTAGCAGTTCTCAGGTGAACATAGCAACACTAGAGGCTGCTAATGTGCAAGGACTAGACACTTCCAGTGCTAATGTTGATTTCATAATGCAACTTATTGTCTATTATTTAATACTATTATAGGAAGACTAGCTATAAGTCTATATTTGGAAATTGTTAGCTGCTTCATATTATACAGGCTGGTTGGTTTTAGTTGGTATTGTACTGCACTTGTGGAGATGAGTACATGTGTGCAGTATTATTATTAGCAAGTACTTTGCTGAGGTGTCACGCCCCCTAAATTTGCTGCCACGTGGGTGGGCTCTAGTTAGAAAAAGTTCAATTAACTGGAGCTGATTGCAGCTTCTTCACAGCAAGCTCTATAACCAGAAGTCAACCAGCACAAGCATGGCGGGCAAGAAGCAAGGCAGAGCGAAGGTTCAAGAGGAGGGCTTGGCTGCACAATTAGCAGAAATGAATGGAGATCTAAGCGAGAAAGACTTGAAGGAAATATTGAGATCTGCAAGGTATGTACGAATAAAAACAAAAAACCAACAGAACCAACATGTTTGTTCGTGTGCAGGGCTTGTAGGTTTCTTAAGTAATGTGCTTGTATTTGTTTTTGTTGTACAAAAGCCAATTTGTTGTCATGGAAACTGATGAATGTAGCTGTACACTATGGACTTGGCACTTGGTTGCTATGGCAACAATGAAGTTGTAGACAGTTTTGCTTGTAAATATGCACTGTTTGCACATTAACTAGCTGTGCTTTTTTATATAGTATTTATAAGAGTGTTAAATATCCCATTAGTAAAAATTAATGTTTTAGTGCTACAATAGTACCAGCCCCACCCCCTCACACACACACACACACACACACTCCCACCCCCACACACACAGCTCTATAGGACGTGTCAAAAGTGCAGGGGAGTATGCCAAAGACAGGGAAGTTAGCATCAAGACTCTTTTGCAGGTATTGCTCTACAATAATAATTAATAATAATTATCATCACTTGAAATACTTTTTATAATAATTATATCATTATTACACCCCTCCCACACCACACACTCCACACAGGTCCCTATGCTCCACCCACACTCATCACAGGCACAGACAATATCGGACGATGTGTCCACCACAACCAAGCCCACACATACTCCTGAGAACATGCCTCTACTGTTGCACGAGTTTTACTGCCAGCGACTACAAGAGCTGGTCCAATTAAAGCACACCCTGTTAGTGCGCTGGTCCAGGTTTGCAGTGGGTGCTCCTAAAGTCATTGAGGAGCTGCAGGAACAATTCAAACTGAGAATGGAGTGAGAGCTTGTCTGTGCATGTTTAGAAAATATCAGTTTCTATTTTTAAAGTTTTAGAGGTACATGTAGATTGGAGTTGAGCTCCCACTAAATATATAACGTATTGCTACCGTTGTTTTTGGTGAATATTAGCCAAAACTCAACTTTGTTATACAATTATGGTAAGGATCATGATATCTGACAAGTACAATTTAGCTTATTTTTACAAAGCCATTAGCACTCACATTAATTTTGTTTGATGCTCGTAAAACATCATGGTATGGTATAGTATTTGCAATAATTCCCCTCTCATCGTGTAGAGCATTATAAGCATTATAACTGTTTCTAATACAATAACATGAGTTAAAAATTAATAGGAAATTTGATAACTCTAACTCAGTGTCTCTACTGGTAATGCACACTGGATGACAACACTGTGTATGCATTACACCACCCAGGTACCTACTACATGAGTATAACCACACACTGGAGCGTTCTCGTATTCTCTCAACGTCTGTGGATGCTGTGTTAGCGGACAAGGCCACACCCACTGGTCATGTGACTGAGGAGGATGTACTGACGTACCTACGCTGGGTGGTGTATCGACAACACGTCAATAAAGAAGTAGCAGGATTCATCAGAGTAAGTGCACGGTAATCACAGTGAAGCATAATGTCTATTGTGGTCACCACGTAAGCTAGCCTCTATACACCTGTATTACTAGAATAATTATTTGCTAGTGATACCAATGAGCCAAATCAGCAGAAAATTTGACCCTTTGCGATCTAACTATAGCGTTCTGGCAAGGATCGTGTTCATACTAGTACCAGTTTTGTTTGTGAAGTGATTAGCGCTCGCAAAATTCGCTTGTGTTTTGATGCTCACCAAACATTCTAGTAATACCGACCAAGGAATGGTAGACACCCAAGAATTGGACATGGCTGGTATAAACACAGGCAGTGTGTGTGTGTAGAGGTACATTGCATTCCCATGCAGTCTTCCAGTCTTAACATCTTGTAAACTACATACTGACTAGAAACTTGTGTCTACAAGTATGATGCATATATTTCACATATCGTCACAGCAAGCCTGCGTTCTAATAGTGGTGTGTGCCAGCAAGTAAACAGTTAAGTTCCTGTTGTTGCTAGGGTTCAAGACCTTTGTTGACACCGTAACATACCCAGTGAAACTTGTCCACCCTGTAAGCTACATGTAGCCACTCTCTATAATACAGCCAGGTAAATAATGGGCCCCAAAGTCTCTATAAGCATGTGTTTGGACCTGTGTTAGCAGACCACCTCTTTATTACAGCACTGTTCAAGGGCCACCACTATAATAGGAAACCAGTAGCCTATCCCCCCCCACACACACCCACACACACACACACAGTCCCTGCAGTGGTACCCAATGATCTATTATGACCAGTTCTCACACGCCCTCTCTGCCAGCAAACAAACTGAGCCTGTGACCAACAAAAAGGTGAGTGCAGATCTTACAATTCTTAGCTTAGTTACAAAGCATAAAATTACAGCTAGTTCAGTGGTACATGTAGACCTGCACAATGTGCTATCTCTGGATTAACTGCAAAGTCTACATAATTAATATAACCGTAATTACTATTATAAGTTATTATGTATATCTGAATGCATTATGGTGATGCAAGTAACTCCTTCCCACAGCTGGCTTTTCAAACGTCACGCATCAGGCCGACATTTTCATCACTGCTGAGGCCACCGGGCTCCCTAGGGGGATCCCCCAAGCAAGGGGGTGTGACCAGCTATCAGAATGAGGGCGTGGCACTCCCGGTACTGACGACTAGTGTGAGTGACCTACAGTCGCTGATACAAGAGCTGTCAGCACACTACACCATAGAGGGGGTAAGTGTGATATCACAGTAACAGCAGTCTTGTACCAGTTATGTACGTGATAGCATGTACTCCTGATAATGGGTTAGACAATATTTAGTATGCTCTAGAGCACCTCTTAGACCTAGTTTACATAATAATGTGTGTGTTTGAGTTGAGATTGAGGATTGAAAATAGCCACCACTTTGAAAACTCTGGGCACATCACTGGAACAAACTGCTCTTACATGTATATAAGTGAAGTGTTCTAGCTAGCTTACATAGCATTATATAGCACAGCAGGGTTATACATGTACTGCTAGTCCCTGAGGCTTCTAAATACCGTAGATGTCAACTAAACAGTGTCTACGTGTAACTGTCACAAGCTTAAACTGTGAACCCTGGTATACATAATAGTTAGATACTGTTTAGGAGGTATCTATGGGAATTATAAGCCCAAAGGCCTGCATGCTGTAGTATCCCGAGCGAAACGAGGGTACTACGAGTGCCTGCGGGCTTATAATGCCCATAGATACCGACTAAACAGTATCTAACGAGTTTAGTTGCTAGGTTCATTTCAAAAACTAACCGAAAGAATGGACGCGGACGAAGACCTAGGCCTATAGACAAGCTCTTTCTGAAGAAGTACTCAGCATAATAATGACCGAGCCCATAGACCCCGCCCTCTACGACATAAATGTGGAGGCGGAGCTGGCTACTCTTTACAGAACAAAGAAAGGAGGAGGAGCTGGACGAGCCAACAGAACCTGCACAATCTTCTCTACCTAACTCAAAGCGAATGAAACAAAGTGTCTGCAGGCCTCTTATCACGGCAGGTGCAGTGTACAGTTTGGATAGTGATGTCTGCATAAGGTGAATAATTAGAATGGAAATCCCGGGATTGACCTGTTCAAGGATGCTTGTTTTGCTGACCTTCGAGTGTGCCTAGACTCCGAAATAAAGCGCTTGCAGAGAGCTGGACTAGGGTCACAAAAGAAGGGTGAAACCTCTAATACATACTCCGTGCAACTGCTGCTACTAGACTCTACAACGCTGGAGTGGACGAACAAATGATAATGGAAACAACTGGACACCGAAGCTTGGAAGGAGTTCGCAGCTACAAGAGAACTTCTGAGTGTCAAAAGAAGTCAGTTTCAGACATCCTCAGCGTAAAGCCAATTAACATACTGGCACACACTGATCACTCACAGATGGCAGTGCAGCAGAACTCACAAACCAACTGCTGTCAATTTATGGCTTCAAACTTACCATTAATCTCTCTATGCCTACATCCAACAACCAACGTATTAACAGCGACTGAACATTATAATTTTATGTCATTATACCAAAAACAGTTATATACTTCTCATTGTATACAATATACAAAAAACATGTTTGAAAAACACAAAAATTAATAGTGAATGGTTGTTGTGAACATGAAAATTACAGGTTTATATGAGAATTTACAGGTTAATATGGGAAATATAAACCCTGTACTGACCAATCAGATTGCTGGATTCTGGGCTACTAGTAACTAAATGTATGTATACAAGGTTCTCCGTGAGAATAGAATGTTCCATGAACCCTGGGATACAGGTATGTATACAAGGTTCTCCGTGAGAATAGAATGTTCCACGAATATAGTTTCTCACGTAGACAACTAGGTTCATTGATACATTGTGGACAACCTTGTATGTACACAACCTAGGGTTCATACTGTAGTTTAGTGTCCTGTGTGTGCAAGCCTCGGGGATTGCTTTAGTGTGTCGAATGCACCTCCTAAACATTGTCTATACATTGTAAGCACATAAAATCAGGAGCAAATGAGTAGATCGTATGTACAATCGTGTAAAGCTGCGTACGTACATACACACACATCATGTACTGTGCATTCTTTTAGTACCTTCGGCCGTCTCTCCATTATAAGTACAACATCACCACCCCCCAACACACACACCACACACACACACACACACCACACACACACACACACACACACACACACACACACAACACACACACACAGGACTCCTCATTGCGTAGTCAGGCTGATGAGCTGCAACTCTACCATCGTGCTAATCGGAGGTTTCGTGAAGTGTTCCTCTCACAGGAGACCTCCTACACTCTCCACACGTACGATCGGTTCCCTAGCACCGGCTTAAAGAGACAACAAAAGTCAAAACTAACGTTTCGGAAGCCGTCCAATTGGTTGGAGTTTGTGAAAATAAGAGCACGTCCTGATCCAGTGCATATAGTGAGCTACTCTGCTATCAGACAATCAGTGTCAGCTGTAGATGAGGTGAGGACAAGTCTAGCACAATCAATGTACACGTTACTGCTTTGTAAATGAGTGTCCGAAGACATTTATTTGTATTGTAACATAACATTTGTCTTTAGTAGGTTTTTTCTGTGTACGATGCATCATGATAATTGTTTGTCTGTGTTCAGACAATCGTGTATGGCCTTTTGTTAGCATTAGCCCCCTCCCCTCACACTCACACACACACCCTCACACACAGTTCCTCTCCCTGAGTTCACACTGCACACACCTCCACTCCCTCCCACACACACACCCTCACACACAGTTCCTCTCCCTGAGCTCACACTGCACACACCTCCACTCCCTCCCACACCCACACCCACACACACAGTTCCTCTCCCTGAGCTCACACTGCACACACCTCCACTCCCTCCCACGTGTCCTCTACGCTCTCCGTCAGCACTACGTGTTTGTGAAAGCCACCTCCTCACACATCACACCCCTTACACTGTCGGGCCCCACCACGTCACATGACACCTCCCTCCTCTGGAAGTGTATCTACTCCGGAGTGGATAGTAGAAAGTAAGCAGCGCTACTGTATTACTACAATGTATTGCGAATGAGTGAAATCAGCAGAAACTTGACGCTAAGCAATTCTACCTTTTGTGATCTAAAAGCATCGTGATGTCCTACAAGTAGTACTGGTCTACATGTACATGTATATAGGGCAATCTTTTTTTGCGAAACCATTAATATTCGCAATGTTCGAATATATGATTGATGCTCAAACTCGAAGCATTGTTACATTAGTAAAGGTTACATGAACATAGTTTGCTTGTAGAAAACTGTTAAAAGTCATTATTAAACATAGCATCATTGTTGCTCGTGCAGTTGTATGTATAATTATAGTGTCTTGCAACAACACTGTTAGTACATGTATGTATATTGCTAGGTTACTGTTGATTGCATTGTGACGTTTGAACCGCTTAATTGTTACTGTATAGGTTTTGGCAAATAATTGTACGTATTATGTAGTGATTGTATAGCATAATTATGTGTACAAAGTCCTTCTCTATGCCACATACAGTCCTCTAAGCAGTGAAGACACGGCTGATAGCTCCACCTCGGATATGGGCGTAGCCGAAACTGACCACACCCACTCAACAGGGGGTGGTTTTGACGTCAACGCGGCCATGAAGCTCATCCACAGCACTGGGAGCAGGGCAGTGAGTGCTAAAGCTCACCACGCACCAAACGATGCTCACTTTGCTTTCCTCATGCTGAGACATCTCAAAATAAGAGAAGAGAGACAAAAGGTAATCTTCAATCCTCATCAACACACACACATTTCCCTAGTCTAGAATTGGGTTAGTAATCATGATAAAAGGTTCCTGCATGACTACGTCTTTGGGTTTTTAGAAATTGGGCATTCAATCTAATCTGAAATTATAATCCCTCAAAGTTGATCGAGCTTTATCATACTCCACCTTCATTAGACAAATGTAACCACCCCTAGACAAAAAATGACAACCTCCTTGGCCTAGCATAATAGTATTTAAGAAGATTGAAATTTATTAGAGCCACGTACCTGTTCAATAATTCTGAGCGCATCACTGCTTCTTTATCGTACATGCAGTGTCTCAATGTGCTCATCACTGCTTCTTTATCGTACATCAGGGTGTCATACAGGGGGGGGGGAAAGGGGGGATATCCCCCCCCTAGCTCCAATTTCCCCCCCCTTTCAATTATGACTGAGTGTCCATAGCTGGGTATTGAAATAACAGTTGACCTTTTTTTAGCAACATTTTCTGGTTACTTTTCTCATTTCTCCCCTCTACTTCAAAATCCTGTATGACACCCTGTACATGCAGTGTCTCAATGTGCTCATCACTGCTTCTTTATCGTACATGCAGTGTCTCAATGTGCTCAACTATTTCCGATCTGTCGAGCGTACCTTGACTATTAACGAGGAGGGGATGACGGGAGATGGTTCCCATGGTGACCAGAAGTCGTCACGGACGACAGGTGGTTTAGATCATCGCCACCTCTTCAACACACCAGCAGACTACATGTGAGTCACACATTATACTAATTTTCCCGTACTTAAGATCCCTAGCAGAGCTGTAGTTCCCGGTAACTATAGATTGCTTCAGGAAACAATGATGTAATGTTGCTAGGTTCTAGTTAGCCAATGAGAAGTGGGATCTAAATCATGTGCATGCGGTATCTATGGTTCTGTAGTGTCCTTATATGCAAGTTAATTTAATACAGCAAGAAAGACTTTCTGTGATAATCTTGTCCTCACTGAACAATTGTACCCATGCAGTGTTGACCAGGCTGAGTTTATGACGTACATGGAAGTGGAAAACCATGACGATTTCTACTCATTTGAGGCATCCAATCAGATTAGAGTGTGGGACCAACAGGGAGCGGGTGTGGTCTATGACTCGGCACTGGAGGATCTGTCCAACCTTGAGACAGAGTTACTGACAGTGGGTTCATACTACCTCTCCAAGGGTCCTCCACGTAAAGAGTGAGTGTGTGTGTGTGTGGGGTGTGAGGGATGGGTGGGTGGTGTGTGTGTGTGATGAGGTAATTTGAAGTATAGTTTGTGATTTTCTAATTTGATGACCTCACCTAGATTTGCCAAATTGCAAAGTACATGTATACCCGCTATACTGTACATTAGTTTTATTACCCGAGGTGCGCGTGGGCAGCCACGGGTATAGTAGTCGGTTGGTTTGTTTGTTTGTGTGTGACATGTGAGTCTACTCACCTGGATGCCATAGCACTGCGTTTACAGCATGGATAGCCTCCACACAACAAGATATTAGTCTTAATTGTGGCAGATTTCGATGTTAAAGCCTCGTTGTCGAATAAAAGCGAGCAAAAGCTAACTTGCACGTTGGCAGCTAGCTAGCTAATTATACTACGTATTTACAGCTGAAGTGATCCCGTACCAGGAACAATGGAAAAGGGTCACTACAATAGAAAGCTAGAATTGTGACTGGTTTGTTGTCTCTGTGGGATCCTACTCCAGGAGCCATACTTCTCTGAGACTTCAGGCTTCTTTGCTGTGATCCTAGTCCACAGTGCATATATCTATGTACCACTAAACTCGTTTTCAAATGTTTCAGCATGCCTCCAGTCTGGTTTAGCTCCTGAGACAGCTCAGTCATCATCACTAGATCTACATGCACTGCATTATATCACTCCTCCTCTGGTTTCTTTATAATCATGTCACCAGCCGAGGGTTTGCACTTTAGTACTCTAGTCTTTTACATTTTAGTAGCTGTATTTGCACACCACTGCAGCTCCAATCCTCATCACCGTGACAACACGAACTTGGACGTGGGGAAATATGCTCAAGTGTCTGTGGACAGGTTCACTCTCCTCTGGGACTTGTGGGCATGGGAGGCACAGTTCCTACTAGCCAAGATGAAGGTACAATTATAATAATAATTATAGTACAACTAGGTACTGTAGGTTGGTTTTGCCTAACTATTCCTACACTGTGTATAGTCCAAGGGTGACGTTTGACTATAGTATACAGTGAGTTTCGTCCTCTAGACTTGATGTTCTCTTGACTTATAAAATGTCCACTAATAACGACCAAGAAAGAGTATCAAGATCTACAACGTACTGTACATAATCTGTGTGTGATTTGACAGGGCGTACGTACATGTACATGTATTCCAACCCTCCCTCCTGCCCACTCTAACCCTATAGCTCTAACTCTAACCCTAAACCACACCCAGGTAATGAACTGCTACCTGGAGTGCTACCATCACACAATGGACAGACAGGAGAGGGGCAGACTGGCGGAGGTGATCACCACTCTACTCTGGTCAAGGCCTCGATACGACCACAACGCTAAGTACTTCATTGGTGAGGAATGTCCACTGACATGTATACTGTCTCTGAGATTGCCATCTAGTGTATCCTTCAGGCACTATACTGTAATGACAAAAGTTTGAATTGTTTTCGAGGGTGATCGATAGCAAATCCTTCTTCAAATTGTTGAGTGTCTGGTGTTTTTTGTATCAATACATGTATCTCCGGAGCTACAATGTAAAGCGTTTTTCTAGACATATTTTTGGTTTTTTCTTATCAGAAGTTACTACCAAGGGTGCTGTGATCGCCACTCCCCTTCCCTTCCCTAAGTAGAGTTGTGTAGTTGATTGTACGTACATGTAGGTGCCAGCCTGGTGTTTATTAAATCTCCTCCCTCCCTCCCACTTACAGAGAGCTATGAGGCTGAGGTCCAATGCTTGGGCCTGTACAGTGACCTGTTGTGTGAGATGGTGTGTGGACTATTGGACAAGGAGAGGGCCTACAATCAGACCGTCTGTGGGCGAGGTTAGTACACTAGTTATCTGTGCGGTTAAAGTCAGCAGTTATACATCTTGTTTTCAGAGCTATATACGTACTTGTAACTTTGATAATACGTAAATAGATTGATGATTTTTGTAGAAATCGGCATGTTTTTATAGCTAACTGTAAGTGCTCATGGCTTAAGTTAGGTTGTACTCTTCACGATTAAAAGTTGAATTTGTTAGCCCTTTGAAAGGCCTGTCGAATGATGTGTGTAGATCAGTGATTGCTTTCTGGTCAAATGTTCCAGTTTCAAAGAAAATTTTGCTATAATTTTGCTTGCTGTAACTAAAGTGTAGAAGTATTAGTGCTTGTACATGCGCTTACTTTGCAGAGAGTGGCTCTTCCCCCATGGATGGCAGTGGTAGTGCCACGCCCCCTCCCTACGGCATGCCACGCCCACTAATAGCCAAACAGCTGGTGTCACTGACGGGTGATCGTCACCTCCTAGTCCACTCATATCTACTGGAGACTGCCGTCTGTCTGGGGACTATGGGGGACCTCCATCAGACTATAGACTGGAGCCTGGCTGAGACTGTGAGTAAAAGTCCATGTGCACAAATGTTGGAAGTGATGGCTATTTTTCAATCTGCAATCCCATTTTTAACACAAATTTACCTCTTTTAAAGTCTATACAGCTAGTTCGTGTGTATTGGTAAACTCGGCCTTCTTTTTAATCACAATCGCCACACACATTTGCCTCCTTTATAGCTTACATTTTTGTCCAGCCTACATAATGATATGGTGATGGTTAGTACCAACCCCACCACCAGGCACATCACTGCTACAGTGTGTACATATACCCCCCCACACACACACTCCCTCACAGATCAAAATACACGGTGTGAGTTGTGTGAGGGACACCCTCACTCTTCACACACAGCTACTGGAGGCAATAATCAACGACTGGAGGGAGCGACCAGACATTGGCTCAGCCTACTCTCCTGAACTGCAGACACATGTACGCATTCATTTATATAAAATGTCCTCCTATAGTGTTTTTGAAGTGGTGGCTTTTTCATCCTAGCTATCATTAAAAGTACAGATTGCCTCTTTTATAGCTAACTAGGCCTCTAGTGGTGGTTGGTACCAACTACCACCGACCAGTGTGAGCACATCCCCTACGCTTACAAGTTTATCTGTGTGCTAGCCAATCCAAATCCCTTTTTTCCAATGTTATGTATCTCCTCTTTTCTCTCTTCAGCTCTTCACTGACACTATTGTTGAAGACCCCAAAGTTATTGCCGACCTCTGTGTAACCCATAGCAACCGAGCAGCCAAGGAGGCGGAGCTAAAAGGAGCCCCACCCAGAGAGCAAATCATCACGAGGTTACTAGGCTGGACCCAGGTAGCGCAGGTGAGACACACTAGGGACATGTGTTGTAATGTTCATAATAACTGAACTACACGACTGTAATGAATGCCTTGGATTGCTAATCGTAGTACGTACTGTACATACCTGTATATATTCTTGATCAGAGGCCACTCTCAAATAGTAACCTCAGTGAACTTTGAGGCCAGCATTTCTGCACGTGGCAGCCACTAGCAGCTAGCTTCTAGTGCTTTCTCATGTACTGCATGAGCTTTTACTTTTGTGAGCATATTCCCCCACACTCTCTTCTTCCCCATTATCCGCACTCTGTCCCCTTTCATAATTATGTGTACCTTGCGATTGCTAGTGGCTTCGTAAAAATAAACTCCCAGACACCTACTGTATATTATGTACCGGTACTTGTATGACATCACGCATGAACCTTGCCAGGCAAATTATCAAAATTTCTGGCTCATTCGCAAAGTTTTTTTTTTCTCACAAAACATTGTACATGCATGTACATGTATGCAGTAATTATAGGGTATTCATATTTCCCCTTCAGTTGGTGGTGACAAGATATTCACTCACTTTAATCTGCTCTGACTCACAAATTCTCACTCAACTCTACAAACAACAACTAGCCGCCCTCGATCAGGAACCCTACCACGCCCACCTCCGTTATGTGCCCTTTGACCTCTCGCTACGGCTACCCGCAGATAAAGATCTTGATTATTTCGTGACAAAAGTTCGTGAGAGTAGTGGAGGTGGTGAGAGGTGTGGAGTGGGGGCGTTGAAACTGGCTGTGAAAGAACTCGACGAGAAGCATGTCGGTGTGTTCAGCTTCAGGACTAGGGATGGAATCAATAAGGTGGGGCTAGCACTTTGAACATCAAGTCTGTTATTTAACAGGGAAGTGCCTAGAATTTTCTAAGTAGTGGCTATTTTCTCATTACACACACAATGTGGTGGCTATTTTCAACCCTCAATCTCACTGTGTCTCTTTAGTGTGTAAACTAGGACTAAGTGTTGTTATTTTTGTCTAGAGGTGATTAGTACATTGTGCTAACTATCACTGACAAGTGTGGGCACATCCCCGTGTAATGTCTTGGAGGAATGTAGGTACTGTACGTACATAGATATAGTCTTGTACTTTTTCTCTAGATAGTTCAGCCATTTTTGTAGAGATCTATATTTCAATACTACACCCACACGCACCCTCACCATGCACACACACCCACCATGCACACACCCACACCATGCACACAGGTCCTCTCCAGTGCTGGCAATCTAGACGCTATCACTGTGACAACTAGTTGCCAGCTAGCCCATCGCCACGCTCTTGTTGTAGCATGTCAGCACAATCACATCATTCTGAGTCATGTTGCACCAGGAGCGGGTGTGGCCACCAGCTCCAGGTGAGGGGGTACTGTGTGCTTGTCATTTATAATAATTATACAACAATAATGCGTCATGTATAATTATGATTATACATGTACAGTGACCTCCTATCTATGATATAAGCAGCTATATATATACATAGGTCACCCTGTGTATACTTGCATGAAAAATATACTTGCATGAAAACAGCTTTTTTTGAACAATTAACTATCATTGGTACCACCCACCCACCCACACAAACACACACACACACAGTATCATTGGATCCGTAACGTCGTCCGCGGCTACGCTACCCTCTCCAGTCGACCAATCAGAACTAAGCAATGCTCTCGTCAGAAAATTGAAGAAAAACTTTGCCTCAATTCAATTAGAAAAGGTAATAGACTAAATGTGTATGTGATGTAATAATTGAATGCCCCCTCGGGCCACTGCACAGGGCCCAGTGAGAGACTACATGTTAGCACAGTTCACCAAGCAACCCTCGGCAGTGGTCCGAAGCCACACTGACCTCATCTCAACCAAAGCAGCACTCATCAATCAATTCTCCATGAATCTCACTCACACACTATCAGTCAAATCACTGCGAGTGCAACTAGTCCATCACTTCACCGACTTACATCACCTTCTCAACCAATTCCCTGCTATAAAATCCTCTTTCTTTACTCTCGGCAAACCAAGGGAGGTTGGATCAGGCACTTATAGAACTGGCTCCGCCTCCTCTAGTCGTAAGATATCTCTACAGAGGATACAGGAAATGGGCGGAGTCTTAGACCCTCGGCAAATAAAAGCGAGACCTCCGTTATTATTGGATAAAGAAGGAGAGAAGCTAATGAATCTCTGGTACCTACCACATTTTACCGAGGTAAGGACTGTATGTACGTTGTAGGTTTTTAACCCAAAGCCGGACCGCGGCCAGCGGGTTATAGTAGTCTGTTGGTTTGTCTATTTGTGAGGTCTAGTCTACTCACCTGGGTACCATAGCGCTGCATTCACAAAATGGATAGCCTCACAAAACACCTCATCTGGCAATAGTCACCTTGCGCCAATTCCAAGCCTCAGGAAAAGTTATTACTTTCAGTGTTGGCAAATTTTGCCTCGTTATCGAATAAAAGCGTAAGAAGCTTGAACTTGCACGTTGGCTGCATAGTTAGCCAACTACACGCGGCCTTTATTCGAGGCACGTATTTACAGCTGAAATGATCCCGTACCAGGAACAATGGAACAGGGTCACTAAAGTAGATATCTAGATAATTATGACTGTGGTTGTTGTTTCTTTGCTGATTTAAGTACACTAATGTGTCTAGTAGGTCGTTTAATACTTAACACCGTAACTTATGCATACACTTCTTATAATTATGATTATATCAACCATGCATGCATGATGTCATCACTCGATGTACTGCAGCTGACACCCAGGTCATGGTTTTATGGTTTTAAGTACCTGACAGGGTCATAACGATATTATGCATGGCTTGCACAATGTTCTTATACAACTCTGACAAAAATAAAACGACATGTGTCTGGTCACTAGCTAGCCTCCTTCACCGGCCTTCAAGCGAAAAGAAGGCCTGCTACTGACTGCTTGCGCATGCGCGAAATTATTGGATATATTTTCCCGTAAAATTCCCTATAATACTGAATAATACTGAATTTATCACGAAAATATCCTGACAAAGTATTGAAAGTCATACACAGAGCTATTATAACTAGCTAGCTAGAGACAGAGCTGTAGGTTTGTTGTACAGCTATTTTCTTTCTGATAGAGTCAGTAGCAGTAGTATAGTAGACTTTTCACCAAGTTAGTATTTGATGGGCGTGGCCTGTCCATATAGGCTCTTGTCAGCTTTCACTCTGTTTAGACGATTGTCATCCACACTGTTGCTGGCTGTGAGTCTTTTGTTAACATAGTAGGCTAAGGGTAGCTATCAGAATACTATCAGATGGGCTAAAAACCTTCAATGGAACCTTCTATCTACTTCCTTTAATCCACTTCCGTTTGTTGTGACGTCACTGTTTTACTGACCATAAACGTTGTTATCCGGATCCGCCAGATACCGCCGGAAGATTAGCGCATGCGCAAGCAGTCGATACCAGGCCCACTCTTCGAGGAAGTGCGGCCTGGGATCGAGGCTAGTCACTAGCCTGTATTATAATATTCATCTAACTATAGCTATCATGATATTTACATCTTGTTTTCTAGTCCTGCATGATTGTTATAATTATATCAGTCACTATTTAATTAGGGAAGGGCCCTTCTTCACTTAGTGGACGAGTGTTTACCCCCACCGGCTGATGTGTGCACTAGCTGGTTCAGCACTACAGTTAGACCCCACACACACTGGTTGCTCCTTTCCCTTGAAACGAAAGCAAGTACATACACACCACTTCATCTGCATAGTAATTGTGTGTTTGCTTAATCATGATCTCACAGTTTACAGTTATTGTTAACAATCATGCTAGCATCGTACCAAGGCCGAGTTTTCGCGGATAGTCGGCCTGGGAACAATGTTAACAAACATGCATGCTCACCATTTTGGTCTATACACATTTCCTGACTGGGAGTTTCTTCTTCCTTTGCCTCTGCCATTTCCATGAGCAACTCTTGAATGCGATTTAGGTCTGCACTCCTCCGTATTGGTTGATCTATACAAGAATTGATTATGAGTGCACGCCTTGTTGCAACTAATTTTCAATCAATACTCATGGACATGCCACAAAAAAAAGAATAGTCAATATAATGTGAGTACATGATTTACTTCATTGACTAGATCTACTAACATAGTATTCATGCAACATAATTATTTACCTGGATTAGGTGCGGCTGTTGCCATCATTGCCATAGCAACCACGAGAACACTGGCGATGATGAGACTCTTCATTCTCCGAACAGATTTTAGATAAGATTCTACTCAGATGGTTGCTGATTGGTTATTCAACTTTAGTTTATGAATGTGTGTAGCACCTATAGCGTCATTTTATACACTGATTCAGAAATCAAAGTGGCTTCCCAAACTGATTGAGTAGTGTAGCTGCAAAACTAGCGTTCTGGAATGCACATTTCGCTATAAGCACTGAAGAATCACTCAGACTCGATTACACGGTTCCATCCCTATATATAGTACATATACATAGAGCCTAAGAAAACATCAAAGAGGAAGCAATGACCGCCAGTGACTGTATACACGAACTAGAGTATAGTGATATACGGTACTGTATAGCAGGTATATTTCGAGGGTATAAATGTTCATTTTGCTGATTAAGCATCTACCGCGAACATTTATACCCACAAATTTAGTATCGCATGCATGCTGCAGAAAGATGCTATTCCACGAAAATTAAATCCGTGAAAACCTTTCTAACGGTCATTCCGCCAAAGTTTATACCTTTTTTAATCTCCTCGAAATATACCCGCTGTACGGTAATCTGATCACACATAGCAGTAGTGACTATACTCAGCAGAATGTTTGTGGGTTCTAATATTCGTAATTCAATGCCAGGAAATCACACCCACTAATAGCCTTTGCATGTGAAATACCGGTGCGTTATCCCAATTTTAATTTCCGCATCTTCTGTCTGCCCTCAAGAAACGCGAAAATTTCCCGCTGTACAGTACTTTATATCAGAGGCAGGATATACTATATAGAATCCAGTAGTGTGCAAAAATCAAGCATTCCGCCCACGTGGAATATCAAACAGTATGAAGTTTGCTGAGTCTGAGAATAGCATGAGTTGCTTGCCCTTTTCTCTTTCTAAGCCCTTGGCGATACGGAATGGTGCTTAGAATGCAGGTTGAAATAAGAAGAACATACACAGTAAATTGAGTTTGTTTCATCCATCATTCCAAACAGCACCATACATGTACACCTAATTATTGCCCTGTGAACGTGCAGTTATGTACTGTTAATTGATACCTGAGATCACTGTAACGGAGAAATTATCTTACTAACAGTCAATTATTGAGTCTGTTTCATCCTCATTCCAAACTCACCGTGCATGTATGCACCACATCCACTGCAGTGGATTCTATTTATTTTGATAATAAAATAATTGAGCATAATTATAGTAATATATACCAAGGTCTATGGCTCTTTGTATATAGTCTCTTAATCTATATGATCATGCAGGGTTCTTGTTGTAACGTACCTGGCCTAGACTCTATAATATAGCTAGATCTAGCGTCGAATCCAGGCCGATTAAAATACGGCCTGGTATCTATTGCATGTGTAATTAATCATAGGCGTGGTCCATACACGCTCACGTACTATGTACATGAAGCTTTATAGCCTTGCTAGCTAGCTGTGGCCCTCTACGGTGTTGTCGAGAAGGCTTGCACACTAGTCTGAAACCAGAAGAGGCTCTCATCCACCTCTATGATGGTTGGATGGTCGTGATGTTTTGAACTTGGTTTCTGTACAAATGAGAGCTTCTTCTGGCTTCAGACTAGTGTGCAAACCTTCTCTACAACACCATAGAGTGCCACAGCTAGCCAGCAAGTCTTCTCGACAACGCAATAGAGAGCATAAGCCACAGCTTCACAGGAGACAAATATTTGTTAAAATTAATACGGAAAGAAACTAGTAAACAAACTAGTTTACGGTATAATTTTACAAAAGTTTACTAAAGTATAACGAGTTACCCAGATTCTGGGTAACTCAGTTCGCGCATGTGCACTATCACCCATGCAATAGAGACCAGGCCGTATTTTAATCAGCCTGGTCTCGAGGCTAAGCTAGACCATGCACTGTTTGTTAACTGTAACTTTATTGATGCCTAGTGACAGAGGTTTACTTAATAGCATCTGAATATGATAATGACAACTGAGCAATAATTATGCACAAACACTAGCTGACTTGACACAACAGAAACAAAACCTCTCAGTGTCTAACAACAGGACAAACAGGAACCATTCTGACATATATAACAAAGCTTACGCATGAATATACTATACTATATATACTATAAGTCTTAAATAAGTGTTTAATCTGGGTAACCCCTCTAGATTCATAGCCATATATAGGTTGTGTTAACCCGAGGTCAGGCCGCGGCCAGCGGGTTATAGTAGTCTGTTGGTTTGTCTGAACATCTGAGTCTATTCACCATGCCATAGTGCTGCTCTTTACGGCATGGATAGCCTCCACACAACAAGTTATTGGTTTCTTAATACTGGCATATTTTGATGTTAAAGCTATACAAGCGAGCAAAAGTTGGTTTCACGTACACGTTGGCTGCATAGTTAACACACGGCCTTTATTTGAGGGTATGTATTTACAGCTGAAGTTATCCCTACCAGGAACATTGGAAAAGGGTCACTAAAGTAGAAAGCTGTAGGTGCTGATTTTTATATAATTACCGTATAGCGCGAAATTTTTGAGGGGCTTAATTTTCGCGGATTTCATGGGTTAGAATTCTACACGAAAATTAAATCCACGAAAATTGTTCTTTAATTAGAATTACCTGCTATAACGTGCAAAGATTTAAAGGCGTGGCTTCCGGTAAGCAGTCATTCCACGAACATTGTGCAACGAAATGGCTTTTAGAGGCCAATCTACGAAATATAAGTGCCTCGAAAATTTCGCGCTATACGGTATTATACTTAATACTTTTTTCATCAACCATGCATGCATGATGTCATCACTCGATATAATTATTGTGGCAGACACCCAGGTCATGGTTTTATGGTTTTAAGTACCTGACAGGGTCATAACGATATTATGCACGGCTTGCACAATGCTCTACAACTGAAAAATAATACTGACAAAATGACATGCACTAAGTCTAGTCACTAGCATGCATCAGCCTGTATTCAATAACTATCATCATAATTACATCTTGTTTTTTAGCACAAGTATTATATATCAGTCCTTATTTAGGCCATGTTGGATTTGGTGGATGACACGAGGGATTTCCGGGAGAGCAACGTTCTTGTATACCAGCTGGTTCAGCACTACAGTTAGACCCCACACACACTGGGTGCTTCTTGCCCTTGAAACGAATGCAAGTACACTCCACTTCATCTGCATATAGTGTTTGCTTAATCATGATCACAGTTCACAGTTATTGTTAACAATCATGCTAGCATCGTACCCAGGCCAAGTTTCCGCAGATGAGCGAACAACTAGTCGGCCTGGGAACAATGTTAACAAACATGTATGCTCACCATTTTGGTCTATACACATTTCCTGACTGGGAGCTTCTTCTTCCTTTGCCTCTGCCATTTCCTTGAGCAACTCTTGAATGCGATTAAAGTCTGCACTCCTCCGTATTGGTCGATCTATACAAGGATTGTATAATTATTAGACTGTGCACGCCTTTTTGCGTCTAATTTTCAACCAATAACTTAACCCTATATAATTATTATCGTGGGCATGCCTTGCACAAAAGTAATAGTCTAGGTGCTTGATTCACTTCCTTGACTAGATTTACTAACATATACATATGCAAACTTTGCATTCATGCAACATAGTTATATAAATACCTGAATTAGGTACGGCTGTTGCCATCATTGCCACAGCAACCACGAGAACACAGGCGATGATGAGACCCTTCATTCTCCAAACAGATTTAGATAAGACTCAGATGGTTGCTGATTGGTTGTTCAACTTCAGTTAGTTGGCGAGTGTGGTCATGGATGTGTGTAGCCACCTAGCATCATTTTATATACAGAAGATCAAAGTGGCTTCCCTTCATCCCTCTCATTCCAAACAGCACCACGCATGAACTCCATTAGTATACCCTGTGAATGTGCACGCACAGTTACGTACAACCCATTTACTGTTAATGGATATAAAATCACTCACTGACTGAAAGATCACTCTACCGAGAAGTTATCCTATATTATATTAACAGTAAGTTGTTTCATCCCTCTCATTCCAAACAGCACCACGCATGAACTCCATTAGTGCCCTGTGAACGTGCATGCACAGTTACATGTACATACAACCCATTTACTGTTAATTGATACTCTGAGAGATCACTCCACCGAGAAATTATCCTATTAACAGTAAATTATCGAGTTGTTTCATCCCTCATTCCAAACCCACCATGCATGCATGTACTTCACCTCACTGCAGTGGATTGATACTCTTCCGTAATGTGAGGCTGCATTGAATAAAAATGAATATGGCTTTGAGCATAATTATAATCTAAACCAAGCAAGGCCCTGGACTCTTTGTATATAGTAATCACAATAATGATGGTAATGCAGGGTTGCACTACATGCACTCTAGCTAGACTCACTGTTGATCTATACTGTACCTTGATGATTGATTGATTGATTGATTGATGATTGATTGATGCCTATATGGACAGGGGTTCACTTTATACGTAGCATCTGATAATGACAATACCGTATATGCGGCAGGTACTTTTCGTGGGGTAAATAAAAAATATTCGTTATTTTCGTGGGCAAGCTGACCTCCACAACATTTTAACATAGGCGCTAGGCGTGTGATCAATGAAGTGCAAGTAAGAGTTTCTATAGGCTTCTAGTCATGTTTTTAATTCGTGGATTTGCAAAATAATGCTTGGTTCTTGAGTTATGCCTAGTTTTGCTTATTTGGAATGCCATGCATTTCAAGCCTTTTCAGAAGAGTGCGTAGAAAAACTTGTCCATGGAGTGTTGCTACTCTACTTAGTAGATAGCTCTGCACTAGAACACTAGCTATTGGTAGCTTCAAGAGTGAGAAGAGAGCTGCAAGGCTCTGCTGATGCAGCAGCCATTAATTTTAGACATGGATGTTTTGGCATCGATCCTTTTTAACAATAATCATTTCCCATGCACTCATTGAGTTTCCCAGTAATTCTGGATTCTGCTTGAATGCAGTTAGTACAAAATGTTCATCATGATATAATGCATGTGTGTATAAGCTATTGCTAAAACTAAATCTCAATTTAGGTTGCTAGGCAACCGAAACTGAATATTAAACCTTACCAAAATTAATATTGTCTTTATTTTGTCTAACTGACGGCAAAAGGGTTAAGTACCCTGGCAGGGTCATAAGGATATTATGCATGGCTTGCACAATGGTCTATATACAACTGAAAAATAATACTGACCTTATACATGTGTCTGCATGGTCACTATACGTTGTATTATATTCATCTGCTATTTATAATAATTACATCTTGTTTTTAGTCACGACTATATATCAGTCCTTATGTTTAATTATGGAGCACTCCGTCTTCAAATGGATTCCATCCTTGTTTATGGAGCACCCCTTCTTCAAATGGATTCCATCCTTGTGTACCAGCTGGTTCGGCATTACAGTTAGACCCCACACACACTGGTTTCTTGCCCTTGAAACGAATGCAAGTACATTCCACTTCATCTGCACAGAAATCATGTGTTTGCTTAATCATGATCAGAGCTATAGTTAACAATCATGCTAGCATCGTGCCCAGGCCGAGTTTTTGCGGATGGTCGGCCTGGGAACAATGTTAACAAACATGTATGCTCACCATTTTGGTCTATACACATTTCCTGACTGGGAGCTTCTTCTTCCTTTGCCTCTGCCATTTCCTTAAGCAATTTTTGAATGAGATCACTCCTCCGTATTGATCAATCTATATACAAGGATTGTATAATTATCATGACTGTGCATGCCTTTTTGCATCAAGTTATAATTATATAGCCTTGCACAAAAGAACAGATCTATAATACATGCATGTGTATAGTCTATCTATAGACAATAGATCTACTATCATATAGCAAACTTTGCATTCATGCAACATAATTATTTACCTGGATTAGGTGCGGCTGCTGCCATCATTGCCATAGCAACCACGAGAACACTGGCGATGATGAGACTCTTCATTCTCCAAACAGATTTTAGATAAGATTCTACTCAGATGGTTGCTGATTGGTTGTTCAACTTCAGTTAGTTGGCGAGTGTGACTAGCATCATTTTATAGGCTGATTCAGAAGTCGAAGTGGCTTCCCAAATTAAGCGTGTTTCATCCGCCATTCCAAACAGCACCACGCATGCATCCCCCATTATTGCTCGCATGCACATGCACTGTTAAATTAGCCGATGATTATTATAAAAACAAAACTTAAGCTATGCATGTATTGTACTCTGAGATCACTGTAACTAAATAAACAATCCTATTAGCACATTCAGTTTGTTTCATCCCTCATTATGTCATTATGCCTCGGTGCGCATGCGCAAGCGAAAAGACACGCTATCTTCGTCGAAAAATTGTCAAGCCGGATAAATGCGGTTCCGGATAATCGAGGTTCTACTCTAGTGACTTGTGTTCGGAGTGATGTTTAACTTGAGCATGTACCACACACACACACTTCAGGTGCTGGAGATGTTCTCTGGGTTACCACTGGACAAGGCCAGACAATCTCTAGAGAGATCATTGGTGTGTCCAATACTGCCTGTAATTTGTCGTGCACTTTTCATACTCTATAATAGGCCAGGAAGTCAATAATGTACGGACATGTACATGTCTGTACTTAGTGTACAAGCCTTATAAGAGTTGAACTTGTAATATCTATCCTGCAGTGTCTTGTGTCAGCACTGCACATGCTACTCCAGTACACGTGTGCGTACGTCCGACTAGGCCATGCCCACCCCCAGGTAGTGGGTGGGGCTTGGGGTGGAGTAGAAAGCATTGGTGAGTTAACATATTATCATGCTGGGTACGAAGTGCATTAATTTATACTCAAACCAATGTGCATGATTATAGTAATTTTGTAGAAAAAACAAGTAAGTAAATAATTCAAATTCTACGAGGCTCAAGATTTTATTGCTCAGTATTGTACGTGTGCTATATACGATTAGACACTAGTTGATAAGATCTACATGGGAAGTACATGGGAAAAGTGCCTCAGAGCAGGTATACTACGGGACTTAGTATATATCTGCAAATTTACTTAGTATACCTAGTATTCTGTTGTCAAGTAATTGTATTGTAGTCAAGCGATTTGCACATGCGCACTAGTATCTAGACACTGTTTGTCGGTGTCCATGTGATTTAGAAGCCCTCAGCCACTTGTAGTACCCTCACTACGCTCGGGATACTAAATCAGTGCCTTTGGGCTCTAAATCCCATAGACACCTCCAAAACAGTGTCTAACTATTATTTAAACTATTACGTAGGTTGTAATTATCAGATTGGCAAAGCTTTTTACCAATGAACATTCTGTCTTCGCAGGTTCTTATCTGCTCCAACTTCAATCTGAAATCAGCCAACTCAGCAATCCAACTAGTCCAGATGAGGTATGTGCTCTCTACGCTAGCTCAAACATTCACTCCTTCCTTGCTACCCCCCACCAGGTCGGCCGGTATCTATGGTTACGGTGTAGAGTGGCCCATTTGACCCATGACCTCACTGTCCGGCATCACCTACGCAAGTCACTACTCCACAAGGAACAACAGAAGGCAACACAAGTGAGCTACATGTACATGCAGGGTGTCATACAGGATTTTGAAGTAGAGGGGGGAAATGAGAAAAGTAACCAGAAAATGTTGCTAAACAAAGGTCAACTTTTATTTCAATACCCAGCTATGGACACTCAGTCATAATAGAAAGGGGGGGGGAAATTGGAACTAAGGGGAAGGGGATATCCCCCCCCTGTATGACACCCTGACATGTATTGTACATGGTATAGTGCAAGCAACTTTGTTTAGGCAATACCGTATAGCGGGTAATTTTCGGGCGAGGCAAATATTCGTGGTTGAACAATATTTAGTCACTTCGTGGATAATATTTTTGTGGTTGCTTGCATTGCAGGTAAAGGTAGTCAAGGTAGCTTCATTCGTGAGTAATATAGTTCACCACGAAAACCACAAATATGTTACCCACCCCCCCCCCCGGAAATTACCAGCTACATGTACATGTATACGGAACATACATTGCTTCGAAGGCCAAACTTGTTGATGTACATGATCTTTTTGAATGGTCCATTTTGTGGTTGGTCTATAATTATAGTCATGATACTATACTAATTATATTGACTATTGGTGTATGTTTATGTTTTATTTCCCTTCTTTGTAGTTGCTGGACAGTGTTTCTGTGCCGTCCCTTCGTAGCCTCCACCCCCCACACTCCTCACACCTCCCACACCCCCTACACACCCTCCCCGCCTCACACACCTCCACACTCGTCCCTCGTGCCTACTTTGACTCGACACACCACCCCCTATCAATCACGTCTGACCACACCCACCGAATAGGCTCGTTTGTGTACGGATCTCTGGCAGTGTTTGAGAGGGAAGAGCTCAACTTGGCACATGGGGAACTACTGGGTAATTCAGTATTATTACATGTATAATACAATGTACACAATTGTGGGACTTTTTGCTAATTTTTGTTGTGCTCATAACTTAAAATGCTCGTACAAAAACCCAGAGAAGGAGTTAGACACTGTACAGCGACTGAAAGTATCTATAAAGTGGAAGAAGCATTATATAAGACCATGAGAAGACAATGAATGATCCATATACAACAATTGTAGATCTAGATCTGTAGAGCTGCATACAAGAACAATTTTGTCTATGGCACTGATTTCTGTTTCCATTCAGTAACTCTGGAGAGAGGAGGTCTTGATTATTTCTGCCTGGAACAATGAAACCATAACTTTTAGGCTCCCTGTTTAGCATTTTGTATGATCATCAAATAATGTTTGTTTGACTTCTGTTTCCATTCAGTAACTCTGGAGAGAGGAGGTCTTGATTATTTCTGCCTGGAACAATGAAACCATAACTTTTAGGCTCCCTGTTTAGCATTTTGTATGATCATCAAATAATGTTTGTTTGACTTCAAAACTGGTGATTTCACCAAGGGCATGATAGTTGTGGAAACAGCAAAGATAATATAATTATAGCTACATGTATGCAGTGTATACCACAGGTAGTGTGCGTGCATCATTATGTCAATGCATGTCTTGCACTGAGTCTCATTCTTCACAGCTATGTCTCTTCATTTGGAGGATGTGCTCAAGACGAGTGACCTCCCCCCCTCACAGGGTCACACCTCACACACTCAGTCCACACGCCTCACAGTGGACGCATCTCATCAACACGTACGTACTCTACTGTGTTGTGTGCCTGCTATTTTAGAAATGGGCTTGTTTTTGTGTAAAACAAACTACACATTGTGTACATGCACGTACATACATATATAGTGTAATAGTGACTAGTATCAGGCTACAAGGAAATAGGCCTGAAAGCCCCCACAAGCATCACCAGAGGCCGTCTGAAAATTTGGCAGGTAGCCAATGAAAAGTAAACCCTAGGTGGTACAAGGGGATAGGCCTGAGGAGTGCACTCCTGCTATAATAGTGTACAGCTGTATATTTTACTTTCAACCGCTTAATACAGACCCACACACACACACACACCCTCCCACACACACACACACACCTTCCCACACACACACACACAGATGCCCTATCATCGTAGTCGCCACAGCACAACTTCCACTATTTCTCCGACAAATTCCGCCTACTCACGTCGTCATTCATCCATCTCCCACCCACCGCCCACGCTCCCCTCCCTCACACTCCTCACACCCCCACTGGAAAGTGCCGAGCTTTTGGTGAAATTCCTCAAAGTGTCGTACCAGTTAGAAAGGTTAAAGGTCGAGTGGGGGTTAAAGGTACTCGGTTCGAAGGCAATAAAGAACAAGATAGAGTTGACGGTGGTGGAAGATGCGTACAGAAACAGAGTATATAACTGGGCACGAAAGTGGGTTGCTAAGCAACAGATAAAGGAACTCAATCGGATGCAAATAGAGACAGTGAGTAATTGAATATTTCACGTGACGTTTTTCAAGAGTGACTATTTTCAATTCTTCAATTCAACCAAACAAATGTTCCTATTTATAGCTTACATACATATATACGTACATGTACACGATGTATGTGTACTGTAGGCCTATAAGAGGTGGGTTTCTGTGTGCGTTAGTACCGACCACCACCACCACTGACTGGTGTGGGCACATCCCTGCAATGTTATAACTACACTAGTGATACATGTACTCCCTCCCACACACAGGACTCTATTGAAACCTCCTCCACTGTGACGTTCATGACTGAAACCACGGCAACAGACCACACCCCCTCTCAGCAACTGGAGGAGTCGAGCACACTCAGTGAGCTAGCACTGGAACAAGCACAGGTACAATAGTAGCTTAGGGGCCACACCAAATTGATCTTACGTTTGACGGATTTTTAATCCCCAAAAACAGACCAGAGTGGCAGGCAAAAAAAAGAAAAAAATTCGATGAATATCATTATAAAACCACAAACAGAGTCACAACACACCACAAAAAGTCACTTTAGCAAAACATTACAACGTTTTGCTAGACACATGGCTATTCTGACCTCTGACCTGGGCCATTTATTGGTTTTTTTTTTTGCATTCTTCAAAACAGTGATCCGGAAAATCCGTGAAACATAATTGAAACAATTAATTCTCAGCCTCACCCCAGTGCACTAATACAATGTTTTGCCAGCAAAAACCCTTTTTTTTTGAAATTTTGCCATTTTTGCAATCTATTCTTTTGCGATCTGGCAAGGATCGTGGTGTTATGCAAGTATCTGAGGTATTTGATGTAGGCTTCGAAGTTGGCATATTTTTGATGCTCGTAAATGAATACAGTGTCATCATGCAACTCTGTCGAAATAATATGCTGTGATTGTATTCCTGAGCCTAATTTGATCTCTTGAAATGTTCAATATTATATTTCCCTGTGGCCTGTGTAGGTGCTGCACTTGTGTGAGCTGCTGGACGGTGTTCTGATCCAGGACACACTGAAGCACTTGTCCAAGCAACACCACCTCCAACTGAGTGAGCGTGAGAGAGACCACACCTCCCTGCCCCTCGACCTCTGGAGGAATACGGTACATGGACATACAGGCTAGATTAAAGCTCATTTCCCAGCCTAAATTAGAATATTGTGCAGATGAAAAACCTTTGTGATCTAGGTATAGCGTTCTGGCAAGGATTGTGTTCATACCAGTTTATGTTTTTGCGAAGTGATCAACACTCCCAAACTCTGCTCATGTTTGATGCTCACAAAACGTTCTAGTAATTGTACGATATAAGCTGTGATTTCCGTTCATATAGGCCCTGAACACTAAGGAGATCACTGGCCTCTCCCGCTCTCATGTAGTGGAGGACTTTGTGAGGTTACTAGAGAGTAAGATGACCGACACTGGAGGGGACACCGTGTCCCTGTGCAAGGTGGGCTATTACCTCTGTGTGTGCAAGTGGGTATAGCGTGCGTAGGTGTACGTGTGTGTGTGGGTCGTGCGTGGGCATGGGTGTATGTGTGCGGTCACACACACACAACTCATCATCTCACTCCCCTTCTCCCACACTATCCACCACTTTTCTCTCCCTTTCTCTCCCTTTTTTTTCTAAGTGGTTGTGTGTATTTCACTGTATGTACAGTGTGTGTAGGTGTGTACAGTGTGTGTAGGTGTGTGGAATTTTCTAATGCCAGTAATCTTGAAACTGTTCAACCCCTCCCCCTCCCACACACACACACAGAGTGATCTCAAGGAGTGTGTACAGCGACTGGCTAGTGGAGTAATGGCCAGAGAGAAGGATTGCTATCACCTGTACGCTAGTGTGCATGTATTGTACGTATTATAATTATAGTGTATGAACTATTGTTATGGTAAGGATCGGATGCTATGCTGAGTATATGTACATAAACATCTTCATTCGGTAAAATCTCTCATTCATGTAACGATATTCTGAATGTTCCTTGTGTACAGGTATGGCTCCTACTATGAAGCCTTGCTGAGGAGTCAGTACAATCAGCTATACCTCAAGAACCAAGTACGCGCGTGTATGATACGTATATTATACTTGTATAGCTACATGTATGCACATCCGTACCAAATGACCCCCCCCCCACACACACACACACACACACACCAGGAGATAGACCACTATCGCTGTGAGGCTGAGGGGAGTGCTAATCAGAGCCGGGAGGAGACACTGCATGTCATGGCAGACCACACCCACCAGCTCCTGCTAGGTACCTGCATGAACACCTACAAGTGCACACTGTGTGCGAGTGTAGTTGATCTTAGCCTCATTGTTTTTCCCCTTCCTGGAATTAAGGCTGCGTTGATCTCTGTCTGTGTCTAAGTAATGCATGAATGCACTATAGAGTCCCATCACACACACACACCCTCACACATACCCACACCCACACACACACACCCACACACACACACAGAGCTCACAGCCCTCCGCAGCAAAGTGACGGAACTCAGTCTTGAGTTAGCGGCAGCAACAAACCACACCCACTCACAAGCCCAACTAGAGTACAGTCAACTAGTTGACAATCTCTACTCTGCTACTATGGCAATTAAATCTCGTTACGAAGAATACAGAGGTCGTCTCCATGGAGATATGACTCGGAGCTTGTATGAAGTACGACAATCTGTTGCTGAAAGTGTGAAAAAGATGAAAGAAAAACTTGAGATTCACGGTGGCGATGTTACTATAGCAACTGATGGAGCAGTAGCAGATGACATTGCCATGGTTACCCGGCTGAAAGCTGAGGGAGTGAAAGATATACAACAAGAAAATGCCGAGCTCAGCAAATTAGTAAGTATAATATTTCAGTCAAGAACTCTGGAATTATTTTCGAGACACTAAATTTTTGTGGATTGCCCAATTAAACTAAACATTTCGAGGATAGAGGTTCAAATGACCACACCCCTACAGTAGAGAGGTTTAAATACCGGATGTAAACCAATTTTCGAGGCATTTAGTGTTTGTGTTTCTGGGTCAATCCTAGAAAACCTCGAAAATTTCGTGCCTTAAAAATAACCTGCTTAACGGTATAATATTTATGTACACATGCATGTACAATTCTGGTATGTATATAATGTTGCTGGTCATGTGACTTGTAGATGATCAAGATGCGAGCAGTGCATGCCTGGAACAGTTACAAAGAGGGTGTGGCACATCAACACAAGGTACACTCATTATGAAATGCATTTATCTCAGATTTATGTATTTCGGCAATAATTAATTATCACGCAAAAGCTATTATTTATAAAGTTGTGGGTTTTATGCGCACTGCATGTACCATAGTTATGACAGGGGTTCACTTTTCAACTAAATTTGATTCCGTCCCTAGTCATGCATGCATGGTCAGAGTTTTGAGTTAAGCATATTAGAATACTGTCGAAATATTAATGTTTATACCCCATCAATCTCGTCCCTCAAGTGTCTTCCAGCAGGACTAAAAGCACCGGCTATTCTTCATGTACATACCACCCTCCCTTGTCTCTGTAGGTGGCTAGTCTGGAGGGGCAGCTGAACACAGCTAGAGCCGGGGGTCTAGAGCTGAGGATGGCAACGGAACAAGAGATCACCTCCCTCAAGCAACAACTACTCGTGGCTCAGAAGGTGACACCACTACCTCATAATATACCATATAGCGGGTGATTTTCGTATGTTGGAAATTTTCGTGTTTTTACGAAAATAAATTGTTCTGGCACAATAGGTTCAACGTCGCTATCCTGAGCTGTACGATTATTTACAATAAAATTAATGGAATACGAAAATTTACACCAACGAAAATTACCCGCTATACGGTAGTACATGGCAGTAAAGGAGCAGTGATAGAGTGTATGTATGCAGGCCTCTTAGTCTAGGTTACTCAATATAGACAGGAGCCCATAAATAAGAGAAGGAGCGACTGACAACGGGGATCACGTTTTGTAAGTGGTTATGACTGCATTTCCATATAATTATGTGCAGAGTCACCAAGTGGTTGAATCCCTACACGTGTTATACGCAATACAGGGCTGCGGTTGGCAAGCACTTAGTTGCTTCCATACAATACATGCACGGACACGCCCACACCACACACACACAGAGTCTCGGTCGATTGGAGAAAGAGGGTGCCGCTATCAAGCATCACTTGGAGGAAGAGGTATGTACCTAACAGCCATTGTGTGACCTCTGACCTCATGTGATCGTTGGTTGCAGAGACGTAAAAAACATCTGTCTGTCAAACAAACATCAAAGGCCCAAGAGTCATCGTTTAGGGCCAGAGGTGAAAGGTCAAAGGTGGCCAAGCTAGAACACCTGGTATGTCAAGTACTTATCTACTTGTCATTATGTAATCATCCGTTGTTGTCATAGAAACAAGAACTGGAGGCTAAAGAGAAGCTGTTGAAGACAACAACAGACGAGAAAAAAGTTGCTATAAAACAAGTAACGGCAGTCAAAGTTCGGAGTTCAAAGGTCACCAGAGACTTGAAGCACCATCTACGCCACGAGAGACACTTAAAGAGTGATGCATTTCATCAGGTGGACGAACTGTTAGCACAGGTGAGTGGCTGTAGTACCTTGCTGTGTACCAACCTCATTCTGTGTACATTGTACGTGTACAGTACCGTATAGCGGGTAATTTTCGTGGTGTAAATATTCGTCGTGGGCAAGCTGACCTCCACAAAATTTTGCCCCACGAAAACCAATAAGCGTGGCTCACTGAAACACATGCAATGCAGGGCAGGTAATAAGTCAAACGAAATTTTTACACAGTTTTCCCCGCGAAAATTACCCGCTATACGGTATGAGAAAGGCTGCACTACTACAACTTTTAAAACCTACGTTATTAGGCAAATCAGTTACAGTTTTGGCAGACATGTAAACTATTGATCCCCCCCCCACACACACACACACACACACACACACACACACACACACACACACACACACTCACACACACACACACACACCCACACAAAGGTGGAAGAGTACACCCAACAGGAGAGCAAGATGGTTCGCTCTTCCCTCCAAGCATTTAGCCACACCCCTTTAGTGTCCTCCATGCCCGCCACCTCATCACCCAGGGTTACCAACGGCTCTAAAAGACGTCCAACCTCTGTCTCAGTGAGTATATAGCTGCTGACAGTGATAGTGAATCATCTCCATAACGGACACTATGGTTTAGGCCATTTCTCAGAGGTGGCCTTTGTTGAGGGGTTGATTGTACACGAATTCTTCATACTGTAGCTGGCTTTAAGGGTGGCAGTCATCCAATGTACACTGTTTTCGTTGCGGGGACAACAATGATCAAAATGCTATTTCAATATTATGTTATCTTTCAAGTTAAATTTTCCTGTATTTTCCTGTATTTTGGCGATATCTCTTGTACAGTCATAATATAATAATAATTATTCATAGCTAGGTACGTGCATGGGTGGTATACACCACACACTTTAACTACAAAATTATTATCATGTTACTGTCTGCTAGTGACTGCTTCCCTCCTCCCCTACAGGGTCAGTCTGCTGGAGTGGAGACCATCGACCTCAGTCAAGAGATACTAGCTCTGAGACTCATTTGATAGGACCTTTACTGCATACACATGCATATACATGACTAGACCTTCATTATAGACCTTCATTATAGACCAGATTAATGCAATTTCATTCTTTTTGTCTGCCATTATAAGGCACTCCCATCCCCTATTGTATAAGATACTGAATATTAATACTGAAAATAACGACTGTATATACACATGCATGTACAAAACTAGCCTCGATCCCAGCCCCTCTCACCGAGAGCGGCCTGGAATCGAGGCTAGTACAAAACATGATAATTATGATGAACAAGACGAACGATCAAAATGTATGACACATGTACAATAATAATTGATTACAATGCATGTGTAACATGATCGATCGATGCATGCATGCATATGTCAAGAACATGATCATGAATTGCTATGAGTATCCTAAGCCACTTTTTTTAGGTCGTAGTTCTGCTCTCACTGGGTCTTGTATTCCGTTGCTACGGATACCAAGTCCTGTACCTGGTGTCCAGCCCATGTTGCGTAACATCTGGTTGCCGAGGTTGGACTCGCTCAGAGGGGGAATTCCCTGACCCACCACTGAATGTGGGTGTGGCAGAATAGTAGCCATTGTCTCTATAGTGTCCATCGGTGTACAATACGCTAGAGAATCCTTCAATAGCATAGTCGGACTTTCACGGCCGTGATTTCGTAAGATTGGTTCAACTTCTTGTCTCGAAGCAAGTCTTGTGAGCGGAGACTTCCTTAGTAATGGACTAGCCACTGGCAACCGCCTCTTCTGCTCAATATAACAGTTTAGATTATACACACTTGCAAGGCACGATATAGTTCGACACATAGCCCGACTGACAAGATTGAATTTCAGTTCAATTTGAGCAGAGTCTTGAATAAACCGGACAATCTGTTGATTCACATCCAACAGTGTAGGTGGTTGAGTGGGTTTGCATCTTTTCTTTCTTCTACCACCACCAGACAGCCGCACTCTTCCCGGGTGTTTAAACTCTGGTGGCAGCTCAGCATATAGTTGATTGTGGAACTGTTTCTGTCCCTCTTGGGTCATGAGTGGATATGCTCCGTGTAGGATTCGAGAGAATTGTTCATCTTCTGAGCTCGATTGCTCTCTTAGTGTGGGTGAGAGGTGACTGGCTCGCGAGAGAGGTCCCTCCACACTGCTCTCCTCGTCATCACCCTCACAGCCACTATGTGTGTGTGGAGTGGGTGCGTGGTGTGTGTGTGTGTGTGTGTGGAGTGGGTGGTGTGTGTGTGTGAGGTATATTTTAAGCATAACAGTTTCTAGTTGGTAATGCTATTCACTTGTTAGGCACTAAGTACATTACATCAGTCAGCAGTAAGTATATTCTAAGACATGTGATATGACGTGAGCACGGAACAATGCATCAAAGCATACCAATACGATTGCTGTAATAGCCACTATCAACATCAGTGCACGCACGCACGCACACGCATGATCAAAGCATTATTGGAATACCAAAGTTGGCTCCAACAACTGAGGGATATCATGATTGGACCAAAGCCCCACACACCACACACCTCAACTCACCTATCACTGGTGGTACTCTCACTAAGGTCACTATCATTCAGTGCCCCCTCCACACCCTCCACACCCCTCACACCGCCCACACACAGCTCCATCGGGGGCGTTAGATCAAAATCATCATCCATTCTCTCAGAGCCAAATTCATCAACGTCGCAAAAAACAGAAGTATCGCTGAAACAACACAACAGTGGGTCATCTTCTTGTTGAGATTTCGAACGCCTCGGGCGACGAAACAACTTAGCTCTCGAGAATTGAGGATCTTTATGAGTAGGTCTAACAAAACTAACGCAGAGTGGATTCGGCGACGCTCCGTGTTTAGGTAATGTCGTACCATCGCGACTGTTGTTCAATGAATGACGAGATTTCTTCATACGTTTGTTTGGCTTACGTCGTGACGGTCGTTTCCTTGATTGCTTCAGGCGACCAGATTCTCGATCGCTTAACGAAGGGAGCACATCGAAATTACCCCCCCCTAGGGAGTTCAGGTCAACATCAATGGCCATGGGGTCTGGTCGTATCTCGTTCAACAATATGCTGGATGGTTCACTGTTCACGGCTGGATCTAGACACGGTAGCATTGAGAAATTAAGACACGATAGTCGACGTGTGACCTCCATCTCGTCAGGGCTGGGTAGGTACTCTGCGCCCGAGGGGGTAGGAGGGAGGTGTATCTCATCTAGACTGTCCCAGGCCAGGCTCTCCCGGTCTTCTTCATTCGGTAGCGCTGATTTCTCGGGCTCTGAGTCGTGGGTCTTGGGCGGTATACGCTGTCCCCTCTGCCGCTTGGATAGCTTTCTCTTTGGCTGTTTTCTTCTACCCATTATTTAATACATGCGATATGCACATATGCACACACATGCACAATGAATGTGCTCTGTTGCATTGTTGGATGAGGAGGTCAAAGGTCAACTCTAAGTTTTTGTTTACTTCTAAAAGTACATGAAGGGATTTTCCCGTTTGTAAGCCTACATGTAGGGAATCCCCTCAAGGCCACCCCCCTTTTACATCCACGTGGCTTTATAGCAATTACCCAGATATCTCTGATATCTACCGGTACTTCATCCTTCAAAATGGGAAAAGACATTATTATTATGAGGTTCAAGTACACCAGCAGCTTGCCATATGCTGAGCTACCCTTCAAGTTCAAGTAAGTCACGTTTCTAAGCATCTACACAACGTTTATAATCCAATACACAGGGGGTATTTCAATAACACATACCCTGGAACGTGTGAGGTGCTGTTCACCTTCCCTGACATCATTGATGGGGACACACCCACAAACACACCCTGTGTATTCGTGGTCCAGTTCAGCCTCGCATCCACCGCTAACAGAGTGAAGCAAAAGTAAGTTGTATCCAATACCCCACCCCACGCCACCCTAGCATCGCCCTCACGCCCACTTGTGCTTCGTACTAATTGCTGTATATATATAGTAGGCTACCTCAGTCTACACACATACACACCCCGCACCTCACCACCACACACACACATCTCACAACCCCACCCCCACCCACCCTCATACACACACCTCACCATCCACACACACACACACACAGGTACCACTGTCGACAACTCTTCGAAGTCCGTCTACGAAACTGTTGGCTGGAACACTCTCAAATGTTTGAATTAGACATCAATGAAGATGACATTCGTTTGAGGAAACGCCACCCCATCACAAGCACACCCCCTCGGGATAATAGCCACGCTAATCATAGCAAACCCTGGAGACTCTCGCCCACTCCACCTCGCACACATAGCACACCGTCTCCTGAAAGGGAGCGCGGGAGAAGACCAAGGAGGAAGCTACCGAGTGATCGGAGCAATGAGCGCATAGTAAGGGAGAGCAGTAACCATGACGAGCGAATACGGAAGCCCTCGGACTCTGGGGCAGAGTCAGGTCACTCAGCAAGAAGGTTGGTAGTTATGCAATGTCAAGAATACACTCTTGGTAACGTACGAACAAGGCTGTTTCATACAATAACTGTTGGTAGTCTCTCCTAACTGAAGGTACAGTGGAATCCCTCTATAACGAACACCTCTAGAGAACAATGTTTTGATCTTTATACAGAGGTGGCCTTTGTTGAGAGGTTGTTTTGTACATAAACTGTTCATTTGGGACCTGGGTGTCTGGCCGTTATATAGCAACTGGCCTTTATTCGGAGGTGGTTGTTAACAGAGGTTCCACTGTATATGTATACAGTAGAACCTCGCTAATCTGAATAGAGCCGGACCAGACCCCATTTGAATACATGAAATTTCCGGATTACGGAATTGATTATGACAAAAACACTTTTGTTCTGTGGCCAGAAGGGAAGCTGCTAGCTAGAATAGTCTTTTATCTCAACTTTCTCTCAATACAGTGAGTCTTGTGAGCTCTCCCTTCGTTTTCTTTGCAGTAGCCATTGTATTGAGCAGTTTCTATAAAATTATTGCTGATTCAGCAAAGCAAGGTAGATTGCGCATGCGCAGTAGTCTATTCTACTGACAGCCCCTCCTCTTTTCAGTTTGCAATTTGTCCGGATTTGCGAGGTTTCGGACGAAAGGGGTTCGCATTAGCGAGGTTCTACTATGCCCTCAATCTGTGCACTAGCCTCCTTCACAAGGCCTCAAAAGGAGGCCTGCTACTGACTGTTCGCGCATGTGCAAAATTATTGGATAATGTTCCCGTAATGTTTCCCATTAAACTGATTTTTACCCGAATTATATCCTGAATAATATAGCTCTGTGTCTGACTTTATGAAGAGTATTCTTTGTCTGTATATGTGTCTGACAGACAAAGAATACTCTTCATAAAGTCAGACACAGAGCTATATAGCTAGCTAGCTAGAGACAGAGCTGTATTGGTTACAGCAGCAATTTCTTTCTGATAGAGTCGACTTTCACCAAGGTTAGTGTCAGATGGGCATGGCCTATCCATATAGGCTATTGTCAGCCTTCCCTCCGTTCAGAGGATTGTTATCCACACTGTTGCAGGCTGTGAGTCCTTTGTTAACATAGTAGGCTAAGGGTAGCTATTAGAATGCTATCACACAGGCTAGAAACCTTCACAATCTCAATCCACTTCCGTTCGTTATGACGTCATTGTTTTACTGAGCAAATACAATGGTATCCGAATTACCCACTTTCCGGGTAATAGGTGGCGCATGCGCAAACAGTCGATATCAGGCCCTCTCTTCGAGGAAGAGCGCCCTGGGATCGAGGCTATCTGTGCTGCTAATCTGTTTTTGTTTTTAACAAATGGCATTTTTATCTAATACGGAGTACGTTCTTTTAGGCATGCCATCACCTGAGAGAATTGTTGTGAGCTAAATGTATTAACAATGTCTTTCAAAATATGGACCCTCAAAATAATTAGTTAACAATATATACGTACCTATGCAAGTGTATCCCGGCTCTGTAAGCTAATTTATATATAATGCATCAACATTCTGTATGAGCGATGGATATAATTGTGAACTGACCACACCCCCTCCAGGGTATCATACAGGGGAAAGGGGGGATATCCCCCCTTTGTTTGCATTCAGGTACTAGTGTCCGTCCATAGCTGGCAATTTTACATACTATAACAGGGTATTGAAATAACTTTTTTTTAGCAAAATGTTTTTATTTCCCCCTCTATATACTTCAAAATCCTGTATGACACCCTGCCCCCCCCCCCCCCCACACACACACACACACACACACACACACACACACACACACACACACACACACACACACACACACACACACACACACACACACACACACGTGGTAGGGATGGTGGGAGAGATTCTAGGGATGGTGGGAGAGATTCTAGGGATGGTGGGAGAGATTCATCATTGAGTGGACGAGACTCCAAGTCCAGCCACAGAGAACCCATCAGCGGTGAGCTTGTACTAGTGAAGCCTGTCTATTGCGGTCACCCTATAAGCATCAGTGGTGTGCACTCGGTAGCTCACTAGGAAGTTGGGCAAAGAGTAAATCCTATATACTTGAGATAAGGTATTAGTGTTCGTATTACGTCAGAGTTAGAGTAGTGACATGGTCTACTTGTGTACATTGTTAGAGTAGTGACATGGTCTACTTGTGTACATTTTTACTTTCAAATGGTATCATCGATTTTCATATTTGGGAGATAAAAGAATTACAAATTTCGGCCAAAATAATACCATGGTGATGCTGCCATGGTGATGCTGCCATGGTGATGCTACCACGGTGATGCTACCACGGTGATGCTACCACGGTGATGCTATCATGGTGATGCTGCAGCCATATTTATCAGGCCTGTACTGTAGATCATTCTGTAGTAGAAATAATAATGTATCCCAAGGCCGAAAAATGGCCCCAACAAATTGATTACACATCACCACACCCACTCCACCCACTCCACACACACCCACACACACAGGTGGTAGGAGTCACAGTCCCCTCTCACGATTAACAGACAGAGGGCCCACCAGTCGACCGAGAACTATACAGATTAGATCTGATCCAAAACCGACGGAACACATTGAAATTAAACCTGAGAATAATATATCTGAGCTAACGGATAACACTCCGAGTCCGCTAACCACGCCCATACAGGAAGCAAGTCCTGATCCACAGCAGGGGCGGGTATATCGTGACGAAACCCCACCCCCTGAAATGATTGAGGTGTTACAATATTTGCAGAACAATCCCGAAGCTTGGCGTTATTGGTATTATAACACATACCGTCAAGGTCAACAAGGTCAGCAAGGTCAATTGATGACAGAGGGTCAAAGTCACATGACAATGGAACAAGATCACATGATACGCCCTGATAATCACATGACCGTGCAGCAACCACCGACACCGAATGCTAGTGCATTTACTCAGATTCCTACAACGAACTATCCCTCACATCCCCACCCACCACACTGGCCTCACACCTCACACTTGCAACAACACCCACTCGTATCACAGACGCCTCAACCTCTGTTTTCTCTCCCCACACAACCCACACACACATCACAACACTCACACCCCCTCATTGTACAACCACACCCACTCGTATCACAGACACCTCAACCTCTGTTTTCTCTCCCCACACAACCCATGCACATATCACAATACTCACACCCCCTCATTGTACAACCAAACCCTCCCACTTCTCACCAATGGCCTTCACACAGCGGGGATATCCCCTCCTCCGCCCACCTCCCCCAAACAGACAGTCAATTTACTCCAATACCATCATCACAAAGCGCTGTATTTGACAGCAATCAAATATTGCGAGAATCTCCTGTTAACAATAATTTGGATCCTGTTGAAGAACTGAATGTCAGCTTTCAACTAAAGCACTGGCTTGCCGGACCAAGTGGTGCTGGTACTGCCAGGTCCCTTGAGGTGACATCCTTTGATGTTAGACCCCCCACGAATATACAGGGACCCCCAGCTGACAGGACACCACCTGCTGCGTTCATCAATGATGACGTTTTGGGCAATGCGGTTTCTATCTCAGAAATGTTGAATTGTGCTCGTAAACGTAGCACCATACAATCCCCTTCCCTGGAACTACCCGCCATGTCTTCCCCCGCGTCACATGATCCTGAAACCACGCCCACTGAGACCACACCCGTTAAAGAGACTACGAAATGTTCCTTTGCTGTGCAGACGGAATTGCCTGTGCAGCCAAAGAGGCCAAAGGTCACTCAACCCCTGCGAGAAGTGGATCCGAAGCATCACGAGCTACGAAAGACAATACTTCAGGTATGTTGTGTGGGTGGGGTGTGCGTGTGTGTGTGGAGGTGGTGTGTGTGTGTGTGTGGGGGGGTGGTGTGTGTGTGTGGGGGTGGTGTGTGTGTGTGGGGGGGTGGTGTGTGTGTGTGGGGGGGTGGTGTGTGTGTGTGGGGGGGGGTGGTGTGTGTGAGTTATTTGTTGCAATTTTTATAATTACCCTTCAGGATTACAAAGAGCAGATGAACACTATTTCAATTGTTCACGAAGGAATGATAAAGTAAGTTAGAATGACTTTTGCAGTGTCTTATTTCTAGCATAGCATGGAGTAAAGTAGTTTAGCCTCTAAATATCTACAAACTTCCCCCATATATAATATAATAATAACCCCACCTCCACACACGCAAGCTGTCACTATATAACTTATCCCCCACCTCCACACACGCAAACTGTCACTATATAACTTATCCCCCACACCCACACACGCAAGCTGTCACTATATAACTTATCCCCCACACCCACAGGGCGGACCCCTCAATGAAGGCCCTAGTGCTGGACAGCCTGAGGAGAATGTTGAGTGACGCTCGAGATAGAACTGTCTCCAAGTTTTGGGAACAAGTGGACAAGACGGAGGCTGCAAGTACCGTTGTGAAGGACTGAGACAATGATTAATAATAACCGATGATCCATATTTTTTGTATATTTATACTGTTTCTTATCTGATCACAAAATTGTAAAACGTTTGTACACGTAGGTGAAAGTAAACCATTTTTTGCTTATTAATTGCAACCAAAATATCTCGTAATCGCCTACAGGGATGGAAGACATTGCACCCAGCCTCCATTGCCACAGGGATGGAAGACGTTACACCCAGCCTCCATTGCCACAGGGATGAAAGACGTTACACCCAGCCTCCATTGCCTACAGGGATGGAAGATGTTACACCCGGCCTCCATCGCCTACAGGGATGGAAGACATTACACCCGGCCTCCATTGCCTACAGGGATGGAAGATGTTACACCCGGCCTCCATTGCCTACAGGGATGGAAGATGTTACACCCGGCCTCCATCGCCTACAGGGATGGAAGACATTACACCCGGCCTCCATTGCCTACAGGGATGGAAGATGTTACACCCGGCCTCCATCGCCTACAGGGATGGAAGACATTACACCCGGCCTCCATCGCCTACAGGGATGGAAGACATTACACCCGGCCTCCATCGCCTACAGGGATGGAAGACATTACACCCAGCCTCCATTAGAAGTTTTCGTATACATATAATCATTATATACACACTAACACAGAAAAATAATTAATGTGCACAAAAAATTAAATAGAAATGAACAGTGTATATAGGACAAAGAGAACTATAGCTAGTACTAGATTTATGATTGTTTTTCAGATAGTTTGCGAGAGTCCCTCCATTTTGAGCACAGCTTCTCCACCAGATCAGCTGGGTCCTCTGAGATCACTAACAGACTGTCCACTGAGCCCTCGTGCGTTATAAACCCCTCCTCTATAGCACGAGACAGCTGTGTGTGTGTGTGTGTGTGTGTGTGTGTGTGTGTGGGGGGGGGGGGGGTAAATAGTTGGAATGGGGAAGTGCATTTCAGCACACACAAAACATACATAGTGGTTCTAGCCTAATTAAATAGAAAAGCATGGACAACCAACTTCTTGGGATATTCAACAAAGTTCTATCACACATTATAACGAGTGTTGCAAGCTTTCGCTCAAAAGTATTAGTGTTATAGAAGAGGTAAATAATTTGCAATGTACTTTGATTGTTTCACAGTTAATAGTGCATGGCCTGTAGCCAAACAGTGGGAGCAAAGCTTTGTCAAAGGCATAGTCAGTAGTCTGTGAGATAAGTATTAAAGACAGAATTCAATCACAGAAAGTGAGTATCTATAACAAGCAGTCTAAAAAGAGTTATCAGAAAAGGTTGGTTTGTGGCTTACCAGGACCTCAACAAAGAGATTCTGGGATTCAAACTGGATTCTCTTACACGTGGTGTTGAGCGCGGCATGCGCATTACATCCAGGAATAGGGGTGTGTCTGCAAGTTCAATGATGGCTACTAAAATAGCTAGCTTCTTTAGCAGCTCTTTCTGACGCTCGTAGCTAACAAAAAGCTAGCGCTTTAGTGCAAGGCTAACTCATTTGTTGAATAGAAAGTTTGTGCGAACAGATGATGCTATGAAAGATTCTGAAGAGACTGCAACAGCCTTCAATGTGAGTCAAAGTAGTCATAACTTGAGAAAGAAGCTTTAGTTTCAAATCCACGAATCAAAATCCAAGAGAACGTGGCTATAGAAGCTATTAGTTTTCGTCGCATTTCAACCGTTGAGCAGTTACAGCTGGAACAGACACACAGACAGACAGACACACACACAGTCAGCTTTACCGTATCCCTCGTGCGGCTACGCCTCAAGGCATAATTATGTATGTTTGAGAATCAATAAAAAGGGGGGTAGTGGGGAAGAGGGGCATACCAGTAGGAGAATGGGGGATATTCAGTAACTCTAACACAGTTCTATCACACATTATAATTATGCTTAAATGAGATTAATTAAGCCAGCGTATGACACCAGCTGTATTGATTATACTCCCCACCCACTCACCCAGCCAATGAAGTGATCGTAGTAGCTGTCCACATTGAGCAAGCCGATGGGTTTTTGATGAAGGTCCAGTTTGTACCAAGTGAGCATCTCAGTAAGCTCCTCCATGGTTCCCACGCCCCCAGGCAAGGCAATGAAAGCCTCCACCTGACATCAAAGCAACCACATCAAAGAGACATTTTTTAACAAGCCGAACAGTATAATAATTATACTAAGAAAAGTGTAAACCGAATAAAAAGCTATTACAGTGACTTACTGAGTCATACATTAATTTCTTGCGCGTGTGCATATCTGGAACAATGATTTCCTCCCCAGGAGCAGTGTAGCCGTCATAACCTGAGAGGAGGAGGGGGCAAAGAAAGTGATGAAGCAGTTAAAAATAATATCTATAGCCTTACATTATACGCATGAGGTGAGGCTGTTACTATACCTCAATTCCAGCATCAATGTGCTTAAAATATACTTAGTAACCACACCCCACGCTCACGAGTGAAAAACTCGGGTATGATCCCAGTCAGTTGGCCCCCTCCCTCCAGTACAGCATCGGCTAGTGTCCCTAGGAGACCAAAGGCACTCCCTCCAAACACCACCTTGATACCGCGTCCTGCTAGACAACGACCAAGTCCTGAGTGTACATGTGAGAGAGGAAATATATACAATCATCTGCAGTTGAGCTTAGCAACCGTGTGGAAAGGTAGTCGGCTATTTAGATTGTCAGTACAGACACATGTACCATGTACCATAGTCTCCCTTCAGTATCTACGTAAATGTACGCACTATTGTTGAAATCAAAATAGGCTCATTTCACTATAAAAAGACAGTGATTTTTCTTCTTTAAGCACACCATTCAATAGAGCTATGAAAGAGCTTCAAATTTCACCCTTTTACATGCATGTATGCATTATAATTATATTAAAATACACACACATTGTTGGTAGTCTTGGTTGACTGGATTTCTCACCTACCTGCAGCTTTCTCTGGGAAGATGCTCTTCTTGACAGTGCTGGCTCCACAGTACACGGCCACTGCAGAGGGAGCCTCCTTTCCTGAGCTGCATACAGTGCTAGATGCCATCAGTAACTTAACACAGACTTTGCCATGTGGGCGGCTTATCCTCGAGGTTAACTACTCTTGTGTTCAATCTTATAGCCGCACAGTGTTATCGAGGTTTATGTCTCGAATTTCAATCCGCCAGAAACAACCTAAAATCGAGGCTAATGTTTTTGACATGTACAACACCAACCCCCACAATAAATTAATTCCTGAAACAAGAAATATGTAATTCAATAAATTAATGTTTTTATTATAGATTGAAGCATTGTATAACACGGGTTCATAGTTCAATTGTCTCTCTAGACATCCACCCACGTACGTCGTCACAACTCGTCCCGTTCACTCGAGACAGGGGCATCCTCATTTCCATGGAGACGCTGAGAATCATGCTCGTTCCCAGTTGTCTGATTAGGTACGTTGGGAGCTGCTCCATTGTTGCCCGTAGCAACCTTTGTGTCACTTGGAGAAACGTCACGATGATGTTGAGAGGTTGGTTTGTCTGTACTGGAGGTATCGTCCACAGGCTCCACTTGTGTGGGGCTAGGGTTGGGTTGATCATCATCTGTTCCAGGTTGTTCTGTCAATTGGGCTGGCTCAGACGAAAATTGCTCATCAGGCTTTTCTTTATCAGGTTTAACTAGTTGCTCGGTAGGTTGTACTGGTTGTTCGATTGGAGATAATTCAGCTTGTCGGTCAGGTGAGTCCATTGTTCGCTCATCTGTAGCCCCATCCTTTGAGTCCCCCTCCCCTCCAGTGACTGACACCTTGCTCTTCTTACCTGCACGGGGGAGGGGAGGGGGCTGAGTGGTTAGCTGTGATTGTCAGTGTGGATCTTACTCTATAGAACACATGCCCGTGCTTCCCAGCTCCTCGTACGTATAGAGAGGGTACACACACACACATGCTTCTAACCTCATGCATACAGTTTACAGTAGACATGGTGAATGTCAGAATCTGAAGAATGAATAAATAGCAAAACAAATTTCTTTTCAATTTCACCCCTAGCTCACAAAAGTCATAAAATTCAATAAGCAGTGTTCCAAGTGCTAAATATACATATCGTCCTGATTATAGAACCAGAAGCCACACGCTGCTACAAACAGAATAGCTACAGAAGTCAGCATGTTAGGGTTGCAGCACTTGACCGTGAATATGAGCAAGGTCAGAGGACCCCCTAAGTGGTACCAGGAGTAGTGTATCCTCACGATACTGTCTCCCTCGTCGCCATTCTCCTCCATAGAATCATCTGAGACCAGTGGGACACAACATTCATTAACTAAGGCCACCACTCGTATATTAGAGAGTCTTGCAATGGCCAACAGACAACCAAGACTTATACTGATAAAATTATACAAGTGTGTTTGTGTGTCTCAGAATTTTTAATTTTCTCAAATTTGCCTCTTTTATTAACATTAACATAGAGCGCGACATTTTTGAGGTACAATGGAACCTCTGTTAACAACCACCTCCGAATAAAGGCCAGTTGCTGTGTAATGGCCAGGCACCCAGGTCCCAAATGAACAGTTTGTGTACAAAACAACCTCTCAACAAAGGCCACCTCTGTATAAAGATCAAAACATTGTTCCCCATGCAAAGGTGTCCGTTATAGAGGGGTTCCACTGCACTTAAATTTCGTGATATAGACTCTAAAAGCATTAGCCTCTAAAAGCATTTCGTTGAATAAATTTCGTAAGGACTGCTAAACTTACAAAAAAGTGAAAATTAAGCCCCCCCAAAACTTAGCGCTATATGGTACGTTGTAAACAAGGCCTACATGTTAAGTGTAGGCACATCCCTGATGTGTGCGTGTACATGTATGTGATCACCTTTCTTGTTCTTTTTCTTCTTTTTCTTTGGTTTCTTGGGAGGTTGGACACAGTCTCCATCAGGTGATCTGACCAGCTCCTCGGCACACTTGCAGGAGAAGGTCCCCGCCAGATTAACACACACCTCGTTGTCAGGGTCACAGGGTCCGGGCGTGTTCGTGCACTCGTCAATATCTGTGTGTGGGTGTGATGTGTGCGTGAGAGGGTGTGTGTTCTATACCGAGCACTTATGAAACTCTACAAGCCTCCAACGAGATAGTTTAATTATCAAGTCTCACACACACACCACACACATACACCCACCTTCACACACGCCCACTCACCCTTGCATATGCTCTCTTCCATCCTATAGCCAGTCTTACACTCATCACAGCCCTCGGGCCCCGCTCCAGAGCAGCTCAGCTGACAAGAGATATGGCACGCTACAAAATGCATGTGAAAATGCACAATCCTAACTCAAGTTATGAGCACAGTCAAAGTTAGTGGATCATGTGCCTACCTTTACAGTCATGTGACCCGGCAGTATTCTCACAGTAGGTACCACTAGAGCACAACGACTCCACCTCACACTCGTCCACATCTGGGGAGAGGGGTCATGTGATTATCATGTGACTGTACTGTGATGAGACGCACCTTCACAGACTCCCTTTTCATTCCTACTGTATCCCGTAGAGCAGTCCCCACACTTTGATGGTCCCGGTCCATTGCACACGCTACAAGACTTGTCACAAGCTGTAATCGTGTAACAACACACAATAAACTATATTATATTTGCGAGCGTTTATCACTTTGCGACAATAAAATCTAAAGTGGCAGAAGCTAGGGGTCAATTTGTTTGGCTAATTTGGCTAATTTGTAAAGGTTTTTAACTTGCAAAATATTATAGTAAATAGTGTAATTATTCTTGAGGTTACTTGTGTTGAGTTACCATATAGCGAGTAATTTCCGTGGGGTAAATTTTGTGGGCAAGCTGACCTCCACGAGAATTTTCCCCACGAAAACGTAGGCGTGGCTTACCGGAATGCGAATTCAAATGAAATTTGTATTCCCGAAAATCACCATTTTTGAATTGAACGATTTTTACCCTTGAGAATTACCCGCTATACGGTATTACTCACCTTGACAGCGATGTTTCCCCGGGGTGTTGAGACAGTAGGTACCATCAGAACAGATGGAGTCATCTTCTTTACACTCATCAATATCTGGTGGGCCAGGGTGAGTCACACTGTGTACTAGTGCAAGCCAGTCTCCTCACCTGTACAAGATCCCTCCACCTCCTCATATCCCAGGGCACACTCCTTACAGCTGTCAGCCCCCGGACCACCACACTCTTTCAGGCATGCCTTATCACACACTGCATGGATGCATGTGTGTGTGTGTGGTGTGTGTGAGGGGTGTGTGTGTGTGTGTGTGTGTGTGTGTGTGTGTGTGTGTGTGTGTGTGTGTGTGTGTGTGTGTGTGTGTGGAGGATAGCGAAGGTACATGTCTAAATGTCACTGTGGGCCTCAATAGCAAGTAACGTTACAGAGTATATGTACATATTCACATAAATAATTATGTTAAAGAGCTTAGAAAGCCTGAGAAATAATTCATTCCAAAATGACTATTTTGTAATAGCTCACGTTTGCACACTTTACTCTCTGTGTCATTGTAGTAACTGGGATCACATGACTCGCAGGTGTCTCCAACATAACCTCCGTTACACAAACACTTTCCTTTCCCATCTTTTTCCTCAGAGCCCTATAATAGGTGTGCGTGTGTGTGTGTGTGTGTGTGTGTGTGGGTGGGTGGGTGCGTGCGTGTGTGTGTGTAGCATCAGAGCTTTGGCTGGAAGCAAATACACAAAATATATTATTATTATTATGTAACAGAATACATGACACTGTATATAACGTAATGACTGCTCAAAACATGGCTACCAAAATGAATCACAAAAATGCCAGCTCATAAATATTGTGTACCTGACATGACCCGTGGCCACCACAAGGCTGCTCCCTCCCACCAGGACAGTCAGAACAGGTGGGGCCAAACGTGTTAGGTGGACAACAAACTGTGTGATGTGTGTGATAAGTGTGAGGGGGAGGATTATCTAAACTGTGTGATGTGTGTGAGGAGTGTGAGGGGGAGGAGTCTCTGAGCACCAGTACAGAGTGCATTGTACAACAGGCAGGAGATAAATTTGGGCAAAGCTTCAAACAGAAAGGATCACCAGCTACAAAGGAAGTCAGCCCTTTCTAGTAACCACACTTCCTGTGTTAACTTACCATCGAGGTTAGTTGAGCACAACCACTGCTTTAGATCATCATAGCCCTCCTCCTTATGTCTCCTGTGTGCAGGGACACTACATTAGTCACACCAACTACAACCCCAGAGGAGGAGCGTCAGGGTCAAAAGGTATAGTCTTAATCATAAAACTGCTTCTGGGGGACTTTCTACTCAGCTATTGACCCTGAAAATCCTCCTCTGCTACAACCTCATGTGCAAATTCAACAGTCTCCTGTACACCACTAGGTTATAAGTCAACACCAGTTTAACAACTTCCTTTCTCAAATGCAAGCGTATTTTAACAACTTTTATAGCACACACAGTCAAAGTCACTCATTCAACACAACCGTTGTATAACTGGCTCTTGTAAATAATGTACTCACAGCTTGAACCACCATCTCTCAATCTCCTCCTCATAATTCTCCAGCAGTCGATGGCACTGCATTGAAACACACACAGCTTTATACATTGCAGGCACTCGTGTATGTATGTATGTCACTATATAACTCCCTAGCAATCAATGAGAGCATGGATACATAGTGACAGAGCTTACATCATAGTCTGAATGTTTACAAACATCGTCCAGCATCTCGATCAATCGAACCTCACTGCAAGAAAATAAAATCAACTTTTTGAGAGTGTGAGTGCAATTAGACGGAGGCTACCTGTTAGCGTAGGAGCCGAGTTTCTCCTCCTCCCAATTCGTGTCCCCACCAGCAAAGTTTGACTTGGCCGTGTCGTCCATCCTCTGGGGGGAGGGGCAGCGTATGCATTACCCCATACACCTCACCACATTTTAATAGATGTTCACACTCACTTTGTTGAAGGCTTGGACAAAGTCTTTGCATACTTTACATGATGGTTTGACAGCCAGAGAGTAGCTTGCCAGGAGGAGGACAATGAGTACCAAGGATATGTCGAGTGTATTCATGGCGTAGCTAGCGCTAGCTGTGATAGTCACTCAACTCAGTTTAGAATGTGGAAGATGTGAAGATTGGTACGGGTCGATTCACCCACCTGAATATTTTATAGCCTCGATCCCAGGCCGCACTTCCTACACATGCATGGGGCCAGTGATGATGAAGGTACTCCAGATATGTGTTCAGTCTTTAATTAAAATTGCTCTTGACATTGTAAGGCCAGGTCTTAGTGATTAATCGTGTGAGCGTTGCTATAGTGTTCATAATAATGATTGCGCATGCTCTTTCACATTCCATCACAATAATTATAAGCAGACACATAAAACAGCATCAATAAAACAAAACGTTAAAAGTCAGTTTTGTTCAGTTCTGCAATGAATCTACAAATATCTGTAGCAGTGTCTCCTCTTCTCAGTCCTATGGCAATTTCCACCAAGGCCCTGAAGGTAGCTCTGGAAGGATTCACTCTTTGCCACACTCTCAATGCATGAGCCATTCCTGTTTGATTGCCTTCGTACTTTCTCTTTCGAGTAGCATCGTTTTTTTTCAGCAGTAGTGAGTCCGAGTCTTCCAAGCATGCCAGGTTGTCATCTCAGCTAAACTGTAGATGTCACTGTTGGGGATTTCTTGATCGAGCTGTTGATCAGTCACTCCAGTTCTGCACACATCTTCCATTACAGAGGATGATTGCAATTTACCTGAAGTTTAAAATCACTTTAAAGTCCTCCAAAAATCGTAATTGACTATTTATTGAGCAATGTATATAGCGCTATGTACTTACTATGATCATACACGTACGCTGTATGTACTTACTAGAGTATTGCTGCTGATCACTCCTTCTCTCAGTCATTGTACAAGTTACCTCCCGTAAGCAGAGGATCGTTTTCCTAATCATGGGTAAGCAAGTACGTACATGACATTGTAAGTACTTGTAATTGCTGTACAAGTACTTGAATAGTTTACTCATAATTTGAATCTCATATCCGCACAGCAGGTCAGGTTAAACAGCTAGCCACCATACCTATTTGCAAAGCACCATAATGCATATAATTATGTATGACCTACTGAAATATCATTTATAGGCTCCCTGTACCGTATTGTTGTCATGGTGAGCATATGGCCATGATGATTGCTGGCCCCATTCAGATCGTTACTACGTACATGTACGTGGTGACCCTCAAGCTGTAATGTCCAAGTACTTGCAAATCTGCAGAGGAGCAAACAAAATCATGAATAGGCCTAGTAGGTTTAGCAAGAAAAATTGAGCACAAGTGATGACACGGGAATTAACAAGAGCACCTGAGTGACTTGCAGAGAGCCAGCTTCTTCTTCAGTTCTGTGCATTGATTGTCTGATTGTAGATAGCAGGATGGAAACATACATTATTCTGTGTACAGCGGCATACCCACAAAATGATTGTGAGCGTATTTCAATATTATTATGAAAAGAAGTGGCAGTACTGAGGAATTGGTGTGCCCACGATGTTATATACAGCCTGGAGCTCCCATGATCGTAAGTAGCGCAAAATTAAACTTAGCACGCAGTCTAAGTCGATTTATAGCTATTTTATGTCATGTGCATGCGTACGAAATAGTGTCGCTATGATAAAGCTTGTATGTCATTCCATACAGACGAAGTTTACATGGAAAGATCCAATTGATACCAAGGATCATTCCTTTCGAACCGCCATGCATGCAGTCTTAATAAAGCACTTGAAGGAAGTTCATAGTAAGTTTTGACTTTCATGGCAGACACTATAATGCCATTTCCATTACGCCGACTAATTGCATGGCTGCAAGCGTTGCACTGCTGGCGTATATGCGTAGACAACATTTTAAATTTCCCGCTTGCCATTTTTCTTTTTGCAAAGAGTCACGTGATGGTTGCTATAGCTAGATACAAAGACAAATCCAGTTAATTTCAAGACATTGTATGTAAGCAAGCTTAGAGTGGTCAGGCCAACTTATGTCTAGGTATCAAGGCTACTATTTTAATTACAAAATTGAAATTGACGATCATTACCAGGAAACCTGGCTACATGTATAGAATCTCGAATATATACAATTTTTGTCATTCCATCTTTTACTAATAATGTATTTTCTCCCAGACATTTCTGGATGCTTGTAAAACGGGTAATGTGGGTGTGGTTCTGGAGCTCATAATTTCAACAGTCTCAAAGCTAACTATTTTCATTAATCGATTACAAAATTGACGATCATTACCAGGAAACCTGGCTATAGAATCTTGACCAGTATTATAACATGTACATACAATTTTTGTCATTGGGTGTTTACTAATAATGTATTTTCTCCCAGACATTTCTGGATGCTTGTAAGACTGGTAATGTGGGTGTGGTTCTGGAGCTCATAATTTCAACATAATCACGACCATTACCTATGATGTCAGTAACGACTGCATGCAGTTGGCATCCATGTAAAGCCGTATTTGCTAAGTTTGTTATGCTTGACAGCCCACTCCTTTAATTGTATGTGGTTAAGGACTGATCAACTTCCGAGCCTTTTTTTTATCTATGATTCTTCAATTTACAGACGCCCTCGTACCCAGCCCCAACATAAAGTTTGTTGATCAACTCCGAAACTTAGACTATGCAATTTGGCTACGATCTACCAAATATCCCACGGACATAGAAGATCAAGGAGGTACGGACTTAGGCACGGCCGCGGGTTCGGGAAGGCAGGGACATAATTATAACAACAGTAGAGCGGCTTCTCGAAACTAACGTAAGTTTATTACAGACATGATCGATTATTCATCGCTATATAACATTTTGTTACTCATGTTAACGATTATTTATCACAATGTTTTATTTTCTTGCAGAGGGAGCTACTACGAGTAATACGAGAGGTAGTAAGTTTAGTCCCGTGCATACCTCCACGGCTTTCCACCAACATAAACTCTTTAAGAGACTACTCGTATTATAGTGGATCGATGGCAACAAACACCCCGACAACGACTACTACCAATAAGCCACTAGCTATGTGCGATGCTACTACTACTGATAAATCTACGACACACACCATCAAGGATCGGCCCACTCCCCAAAGTACAAGGCAAGATTACCAGATTGAAGCAGAAGAACTAAATCCAAACTCGTCAGGGAGCCCCATACTACAACATTATAAAATTAAACATCAAACAACTAAAAATCAAAAAATCAAGCAACAAACAGAAACATGAAAATTATGGGAGGGCAGGCAATTACTATCAAAATCTTTTTTGGGGGGAATCTTTTTTTTCCTTCTTTTTGCCTAGGCTTTAAATAATAATAAAGTTCAAACCAGCTACACCAGTTAACGACAATGTTCAATCCACAGTATATAGTCACAAGACATCTCGGGTTTCCAGGACAAAAAGACCAGTTAACACATCTCAGAGATACAAAAGGACAATAAGACCATGCAGCTAACGCTCATAAGAGGTTTCCAGAACAACAAGACTGTTAACACATCTCAGAGGTAGTTTCCAACAAGCACTATTATCATACAGTTTAATGGCAGACCACACTACTATAACTTAAAATAGTAAAAAATGGGTAGTGACCCCATAATACTATAATTAGAATATGTGCATGGCAATTGAGATGGTGAGATGCTGAGTCAGTAGGTGTTGCCGTGCTCACGAGTTCAAGTTGTCTTCGCTTCAATCATCAGGGGGAAGTGACCCAGTAGGTGTTGCCGTGCTCACGAGTTCAAGTTGTCTTCGCTTCAATCATCAGGGGGAGGTGACCCAGTAGGTGTTGCCGTGCTCACGAGTTCAAGTTGTCTTCATTTCAATCATCAGGGGGAGGTGACCCAGTAGGTGTTGCTGTGCTCACAAGTTCAAGTTGTCTTCGCTTCAATCATCAGGGGGAGGTGACCCAGTAGGTGTTGCCGTGCTCACGAGTTCAAGTTGTCTTCGCTTCAATCATCAGGGGAGGTGACCCAGTAGGTGTTGCCGTGCTCACAAGTTCAAGTTGTCTTCGCTTCAATCATCAGGGGGAGGTGACCCAGTAGGTGTTGCCGTGCTCACGAGTTCAAGTTGTCTTCATTTCAATCATCAGGGGGAGGTGACCCAGTAGGTGTTGCTGTGCTCACAAGTTCAAGTTGTCTTCGCTTCAATCATCAGGGGGAGGTGACCCAGTAGGTGTTGCCGTGCTCACGAGTTCAAGTTGTCTTCGCTTCAATCATCAGGGGGAGGTGACCCAGTAGGTGTTGCCGTGCTCACGAGTTCAAGTTGTCTTCGCTTCAATCATCGGTGACCCAGTAGGTGTTGCCGTGCTCACGAGTTCAAGTTGTCTTCGCTTCAATTATCAGGGGAGGTGATTTAATGTTTATTATGTTTATCCAGCGAAATGATCGTCATATCCATATTGTGGTGGTGTCAGACTTCCCACAGTATTTAGTGACAATCGAGAGGAGATAGTGAAAATTAAGCCCCTCGAAAATTTTGCCCTATACGGTAGGCTTCTGCTTTACATCGGAGAGCGATCGAGGTCCGGTGGTAAGTTGTGTGTACTTTCACTGTGGCGTCAAGTTCATAAAATGTCCCATATAGCGTTGAGAAGTATTAGTGGCCATAGGTGGGAAGGGTCAGGGCTGCAATTGAGATTTATCCCACGTGCACTGAATGATATAGCGGAGGTCTTATATCTGGATCGTAAGGAGATAGCAATTAAATATAGTTGCAAGGGGAGTGCATGCCATATCAGTTGAAAGTTGGAGCGGCAAATTTGAGATGAATGTTACGGTCCGGTAGTTCCTGGCCTGACATCAGTTGAGCGATAGCATCGGAGAATGTCACCCAAGGAGAGTATGAAAGATGGAATGATATTACAAATGTCATAATTATGACGAGGGGGGATGAAAGTAATCATGACTGTACAACGAATGCTGTGGTTTGCCTTATATAGCAAGATAAGTAGTTGACGTGAAGGATAGAAATAGCTCTATAGGTATTGCACGCAACCATCTAATTATAAGGATAATGTGGAAGACGACGTGACATCAGGGATAAAGTCATGACAACACAAAGTGTTAGAGACAAAAATTAACAACAAGCTTGAAATGATGTGGTTTATCACCGAATTACAAACTGATAATGTGGGTGAGTTAACGACAGTTAATGATGTAATGATGTGTAGACCACATTGGAATTAGTATCAAAATAATAATAATAACAATAATAACAATATTATAGCACATGGCCTGCCTTATTTTTTAGGGAGAAATTGAAGATTCTATTTTATATCCACGATCCCGAGAAACACCAGTCCAAGAGACAGCTAAATTTAAGCAACCAGTCTAAGCTCGGCAATAAAAAGCATCTATCGTATAACAGAGTACGTTACATCTATTCCAGTGAGTGTAATCAACTTCCCGTCAAACGATATTCCGCAATAAAAAGTACCCATAACCTAATACTTACAAGCACAATCCATACGTAGGAATAGAGAGATCCACCAAAGAAACTGCACAACCTATGTATTCCATCGAAACAATTTATAATTAAACTTAAAATTGGTCCCCTCCTAATTATGAATAATAATATTTAGCCTGCCCTGAAATCAAACAACTTACAAACATCAATTGTCCCTCCCACAAGCACTGCTGTATATGTCCTTTGCGTGTATTCTTAGCGTGATATTGTTAGCGTGTATTATTCCGATATTTTTTTAAGTACAATCCGTACGTATAGCAATAGAGATCCACCAAAGAAACTGAACAACCTATGTATTCCCTATACCATCGAAATAAACTTAAAATTGGTCCCCTCCTAATTATGAATATTAACAAAAGCCTGCCCTCAAATCAAACAACTCACGAACATCAATTGTTCCTCCCACAAGCACTGCTGTATAATTATGTCCTTTGCGCGTATTCTTAGAGTGTATTATAATAAAATTATTATAATATAACACCCTAACAGTGATGCTTCCCCGGGGTGTTGAGACAGTAGGTACCATCAGAACAGATGGAGTCATCTTCTCTACACTCATCAATATCTGGTGGGCCAGGGTGAGTCACACTGTGTACTAGTACAAGCCAGTCTCCTCACCTGTACAAGATCCCTCCACCTCCTCATATCACAGGGCACACTCCTTACAGCTGTCAGCCCCCAGACCACCACACTCTTTCAGGCATGCCTTATCACACACTGCATGGATGCATGTGCGTGGGTGTGCGTGGGTGTGTGTGTGGGGGTGGGGAGATGGTGAAAGTACATGTCACTGTGGGTCACATGTAAATTATGACATTATTATGTTGAAGAGCTTATGGTTGAGTCATGTGACCACCGCCTTAGGGTCCTGCCCACACCACAAGATCTGGTGCATGAGTGAGAGTTTGAAATAAAAGTATGCATTGCCGCCATGGCACAAAAAGTTAAGGGTTAGCTAATTTAAGGGGCTCTCCCTGCAAGTGCAGAAAATTACTGTTTGATTAGTTAATGCTTAACTACATTTTCTGGTGAGCATATACAGTCAGTGGAGATAGTCCGACCATAGGGAGAATACACGGATGACTGCAAACATGTTATTAGCGGAAATTCTAAGACTTTAACTATGGAAAGTGAACTGTTTATTGAAGTGTGTCTGCTAATTTCATGTGCTTCTATTGAGTTGGGACTTCCCCTGATTATAATGCCTGATTATAAGAGGTGTCTTTATTTCAAGGGTGGTCAGTGTAGCCACACCCCCTCACCCGTAATGGCGTGCTGTATCTTCCTCTTCCTCTCTAGGATGCTCCTCTCCTGGTCCTCCACTGACTTGTGATAGAGCTACTCACCACACAGCATCATCTGACAACACACCTGAACGTCGAACAGGGGACAATGGCAATTTGATTATGTTGGATTAAATAAATGCTGTACTAGTGCTGCTCATAGACCACACTTACAGGGTAGACTCTTTAAGCCTGCAATCAATATCCTAGCTGTCTCCAACTCTTCATCCTTCATTGATTCTTGCTTCTTTTGTTTCTGATCCACGTGGCATATCGCATGATGCTAGCCAGCAAAAGTAGTGGGAGGGGAGGGGCTGGTGTTTTATTCTTCATTTCCAAACACCAGCCCCTCCCCTCCCACTAGAAAAGGCCTGTATAGATCTATTTCTCTGGATCTATTTAGGCCTTTCTGTGATCTACAATTGTTAATTGTCTCTCAAAAGTGATAGTTGCAAGAGAATGCAGTCTGCCGCCTTTATGCAGCTTTATGCAACTTATACTGCCTTTATGCAGCCTGTGCATACGCAGCCACTGCCTTTATGCAGCCGGGTGGACTGGCCATCCGCTTTGTTTTTACTTACGTATAATTATACGATATCTTTTTTATTTCAAAAAAGGCGCCAGACATGAATAGAAGCAACATAAATTTATTGTAAGCAACATGATACTGCCTTGATGCAGTCTGTTGTGCCTTATATATGCAACCTGCTGCCTTGATTGCAGCCTGCTGCCTTATATGCTTCTGCCTTGATGCAGCCTGTTGCCTTGATGCAACCAAATTTATTGTAAGCAACATGATACTGCCTTGATGCAGTCTGTTGTGCCTTATATGCAACTAGCCTCCTACAAGGCCTAACTAGTGTTCAAGCTGGCGCTGTGCTAATGCCTCTCGCCATGTTTTTGCTTTCGCTCAAAAGTATAGAAGAGAAAGTATAGAAGAGGAAAAAGTGTATCAAATAATCTGTCTAAAACTGACTTGCAATTGTATAATTATGGTATCATTGTTGTGTTTTGTGGCTGCTTATACCAGGACCTCAAGGATCTAGGAAGCAACAAAGAAGAAGATTTTGTTTTCAATTAATTATAAGCGGAAGTGCATAATTATTTCATAAAGTTAGCTTATCTATATAAAGTCACTGAGAAGAAAAGACTTATTACATGCATCTATTGTTGTATTATGTGGCTACCAGGACCTCAAGAAAGAAGAAAATTGGATCTGTAGTTCATGCAGTGTATAATTATAATATTTAAGAAGAAAAGACTTGTGTACATACATATTGTTATCTATAGTAGTGTTTTGTGGCTTACCTAGCCTCGATCCCAGGCCACACTTCCCGCTAGGGAAGTGGGCCTGGGATCGACTGCTTGCGCATGCGCTAATATCCCCCCGGTATCTGGGGGCTTTGGATAACATCGTTTATGCTCAGTAAAACTATGACATCACAACGAAAGGAAGTGGATTGAAGGAAGTAGATAGAAAGTTCAATTGAAGGTTTCTAGCCCATCGGATAGCATTCTCTGATAGCTACCCTTAGCCTGCTATGTTAACAAAAGACTCACAGCCTGCAACAGTGTGGATGACGATCGTCTGAAAGGAGTGACGGCTGATAAGAGCCTATATGGACAGGCCACGCCCATTTAACACTAACTTTGGTGAAAGTCTACTATACTACTGCTACTGATTCTATCAGAAGAAAATAGCAGTACAACAAACCAGTACAACAAACCTACACAGCTCTGTTTCTAGCTAGCTAGCTATATAGCTCTGTGTATGACTTTTAGGATATTTTCTCTGATGTAACCAGTATTATAGGAATATTTACGAGGAAAAAAATCCAATATTACAGTATTATAGAAATATTTACGGGAAAAAATCCAATAATTTGGCGCATGCGCAAGCAGTCGATAGCAGGCCTTCTTTCAAAGGCCGGTGAAGGAGGCTATGGCTTACCAGGCCCTCAAGAAAAATATGATTCTGCCAGGAGGATCTGGATCTGGGGAATGAGCGCATGCGCATTACATCCATAGGAATAATTAAAGGGTGTGTCCAAAGAGATCAATTTCACAAATGGCTACTGCTAGCTAGCTGTTTTAACATGTATTTTCTGAGTCTTGTAGCTAACAAAAAGCTAGCGCTTTAGTGCAAGGCTAACTCATATGTTGAATAGAAAGTTTGTGCGGACAGATGATGCTATGAAAGATTCTGAAGAGACTGCAACAGCCTTCAATGTGAGTCAAACTAGCCATAACTCGAGAAAGAAGCTTTAGTTTGCTAATCCACGAATCAAAATCCAAGAGAACGTGGCTAGAAGCCTATAGAAGCTGTTAGTTTTCGTCGCATTGCAACCGTTGAGCAGTTACAGCTGGAACAGACACACAGACACACACACACACACACACACACACACACACACACAGTCAGCTTTACCGTATCCCTCGTGCGGCTACGCCTCGAGGCATAATTATTAGAGGAAGAGCGGCCTGGGATCGAGGCTAATATGCAACCTGCTGCCTTATATGCAATTAACCTTCTGCCTTGATGCAGCCTGTTGCCTTGATGCAACCTATACTGCCTTGATGCAACCTATACTGCCTTGATGCAACCTATACTGCCTTGATGCAACCTATACTGCCTTGATGCAACCTATACTGCCTTGATGCAACCTACTGCCTTGATGCAACCTACTGCCTTGATGCAACCTATAGCTACTGGCTTGATGCAACCTACTGCCTTTATGCAACCTACTGCCTTGATGCAACCTATACTGCCTTGATGCAGCCTGTTGCCTTTATAATTAACTAGATAACTTATAAGACAACAGAAAATGTACTACACTTCAGTATAGCTGACTGTTAGTGATACACCATTATATCCATAGATACTGTAATTTATAGTATCTATATGATTATATCTATGGCAAAACTTCATTAATCCAAGTTTCCGGTAAGGTTTTCGCTATATATATATACATGCATGTATATAGTTACACATAATGTTATTACAATAGTCACGCTTAGAAACAAATTTATGCAATGAATAAAGTAGCTATTATAATTATATATCTGAGACCTGTAACAACACATTATTATAATAATTATTATTACCATACATGCACTTAAACTAATTGAAGAAACTGTGTCACAGATTTCAAAGCGTTCGTATCGAATTTTAGTGAGTTCCATTCTCTAATAAATATTATTCTTGGGAAATAAGAGTAATCATTATAGTATATACCGTATATAGCGGGTATATTTCGATGGTATAAATTTTCGCGGATGTGGCTTTAGAAAGGTTTTCGCGGATTTAATTTTCGTTGAATAGTGCCTTTTTTTTGCAGCATGCATGATGAAATATTAAATTCGCGGTTATAAATGTTCGCGGTTCATGCCTAATCCGCGAAAACCACGAACATTTATACCGTCGAAATATACTATGTTAGCATATCTGCATGTGATGATACTGGGCTCTCTGTATAATTATATAAAACCAGTTTGTCTTTTTGCACTTTCCCTTATGTGCAGTGACCAATTCTAGCCTCGATCCCAGGCCGAGTTTTCGCTTTTAGCCTAACCGTTATAAAAGCGAAAACTCGGCCTGGGATCGAGGCTATGACCAATTCAAGATAGGTCTGCCGAAAAAATTATACCAAGGTACTACTAACCGTGCAGTAGCTATTCGGTTGTTATTATTGTCGAGTGGAATAGCTGATTCGAAAAACCATGCGCTTAACAGCATTTATATACCATTTTTTCAATCGCATAAAGATAATAATACAGTAGATCTATTATAGCACACAATTTTGGAGGAAATGTTTTTAACAACAATCATGGTCATGCAATCATTACCCAACCGAACTTTTAACAGTGAATATGTGTTCGGCATGCACACTTTGATGCCTGGCATGGCATGCAGCAATGCAAAAATGCTCATTTATGATAATTATAATAATACAAAAAAAACCTATTGCTAATAATTATATATGCTAGCTATATATAATTATAGTAGCTTTATTTTTTTTAAATTGACATCTCTACCGAGGCATCAGCAACCGTGGTGCTTTCATTATAAGTGATATATCCTACAACAATTCAATATTAAACAAATTAACATCTCTTTAGGAATAGCTATATACTATGTCTCTTTAGTAATCATTTTTCAGATAGTTTCGTCAGTGCTGAAAAAGTTGTTAAAAAGTTGCTGAAGAGACGTGTGAAGAAAACGAGATCGCCTGATTGGTACACTGCGCTTGATTTGATCACAATGTTTATCAAGATCAACACCGTCTACTCGGCTATTGTTGGGATGACACAATCCACTGATTTCTGCAGCAGCACTGAAGTTGCTGCAAGCTCAGTTTTCCTGTCCAACTGTGTTCTACTGGGTATTGCTAGCGAGTTAATCGATGCTTTGGATACGAATTTAAAGAGCAACAAAGAATACCGTATATATATTATATATATATAGAGGGTATAATAATGTTCGTGGTTTTCGCGGATTAAGCATGCATGAACCGCGAACATTTATAACCGCGAATTTAATATTTCATGCATGCATGCTGCAAAAAAGGCGCTACTCCACGAAAATTAAATCCGCGAAAACTTTTCTAAAGGCACATCCGCGAAAATTTATACCCTCGAAATAATTATACCCGCTATATACGGTATATCGATAAGTCATTCAATCAATTGGTAACTATCGGCATGATTCTTATTGTCACTATTTGCCTTCCCTTTTATTTACTGGCCGATAATTTCCAGCCTCTCGATTGTGCGTTCAGTTGTGACACTATTGTTACTAATGCGACCATCAGCACAACCACATGCAACCGGACGGCCAACAGTGGAGTTAGACTGGGGTTTACCCTAACCACGCTTATTATCGTCCTCATCTTCTCCGGTGTTTATTTCTATCATGTTCGATTAGCTGAAATAAATCGAAAAAAGCTGAAGAGTAATTACTGGGAAAGAAACAGTGGTGTAGAATTTTAAATTTTTCATTATAATTATCAAGTTGTATTGTCATAATTATAATTATGCTTTTTCTCAGAATTAACTATAATCAGGAGTAGCTATACATAAAGCTAATTAAACTTAATGATTCAAAGTTCCTAATATGTAGGTATGCAGTGAAAGTGATATAAGGTCTGAAGTGGTGTGGTCCATATTGTGCCCTGCATTATCACTCCTAAAAGGGGTGGGGCTGGTCTTGCAGGTACAGTAGACTTTCGCTATTCCGGCTCTCTGGAGTAAGGCCACCTCGATATACCGGCCATTTGGCTTGGCAAGGAATGCTAGCTATATATGTTTACTGCAAAAACAACTCACCCTGAACTACGGCCACTCGTTTACCGGCCAGTGCTGGCTGTCAGGTTTTCAACGTAATTTTATACGTATATTTCTGCCGGATATGACGTTGTGGGTGTGGTTTAGCAAATAAAATTTGATTACACTTAAATAGAGAACAGAATGATTCCTTATCCCTCGAGACAAGAACTGCAAAAGTAGTATTAGATTCGAGGTAAGGTCGTTAAGCCGCGGCTATTTCCTGAGCTGCAGCCACCTCGCTATTCCGGCCAAGCTGCATGAGTGACCGAGAGTCTACTGTACACTGTTATAGGAATGCTATGAACTTTACTTCCAACTTTAGGTATTGAAGAGTCTCACACTAGGCCCTCATAACATTATTTTTACCATTATTCTATTAATTCTCGGATCGAAAAATGTACTTATTATTAAAAATCCAAAAATTAATGCGACATAATAATTATAACATAAACACAGCACACATGCAAAGCTAACTGACACATGTACACAACATTTTTAATATAATCATGATTCTCATAATAATTATTGGTGATAATCCTTCAAGCCATGAAAAAATTGTTATGCAAAACTTAATGTAATGATCTTTACCAAAAATGGACATTGACGCTATTAATTTATCTACACCTATAATGCTAAAAATTATTCCGAGCATAATTTATCAGGGCCTACATACATTACACACTGTGCATATGGCAAATGATACTATCATTAGTAACATACAAATCTTGAGTATAAGCAATAAAAATAATGAACAGTTTGTATGCTAATAATAATTTTTTTTTCTGATGTGTTCCGAGCTTTCACCTTTGACCCTCAGCGAGTCCCCATCCAACTTGCCATGGTGACTATGGGACGGACTTTGACCTGGGCTTGATACTGATTTGATCTCTGTCGGGTTGTCATAGCGACTGTAGTCTGGAAACTCGGTAATAGTTTTAGAGAACTTGACTTTCGGAGCCGATCTCCTAGCGTCTCTACAGTGTGTGGGCGTGTGTGGGTGGGGGGTAATTTATAAAGAACAGAAATAATGCTGCAACTAAAGTGACTGCTATAGTGTACACACACGATTGGTAATACACAGTGACACTAGCAAGTGTATGCAATGGCCGAGTGGTCTCCCAGTAAAGTGTAGGATAACTCACTCTGTGTGTCTCTGGCTCCTGGAGGACCTCTCACTCTTGCTATCAGCCTGGGCACAGAAATCAAACAATGTAGGTAGCTACTAAAGTCTATACTGTTGGCTACATTGAAACCTGTCTATACCCTACAAGTAGCGTCTATAATACAGCCAGGTTAATGGACCTCCAAACCTCTGCCCGGTGCATGGCCACTACCAAACAGGTATGATACAGTGCGTACGTAACTCTACTGTATTGCACACAAGCTACACACATGTACAGTGTCTCTCACCTCATGTGACTTGCTGTAGAGGCGCTGTATGATAGGAGTGAGGGGGGAGAAGGTTCAGGTCATACCACCACCACGTTTACGAGCCTCTCCATTAGCATTCATACGCTGAGCTACTGACGTCATATGCTTCCTGTGTGTGGTGGGAGGGTGTGTATGTGTGTGGGGGGGTGTATGCGTGTGTGGTGGGAGGGTGTGTGTGTGTGTGAGTGTGTGTTGGTGTGTGGATGGGGGGGTATGCGTGTGAGTGTGTGGTGGGGGGGGGGGTGCAGTCATAGTGTGTGTATAGGTACCTAGTTATATTTCAAGCACAGACATGTTGCAGAAGTTGAACATCTTTCAGCAGCCATAACTTTAGTACTGTGACCCCAATTTGATGATTTTCTGAAAGCTTAGAAAGAGACCTTTCAAATGATGTATTTCAATCCAATATTTAGATGTTGCCATAATTCAACTTTGAACCATGGGCTATTATTACATGCAGGGTTTCATATAGTGGGGGGGGGGGGGCGGGAAGCTTCCCCCCCAAAAGAAAGGGGAGAGTTTGAGTACTAGACCCAACACACGTCTTTTGCTAGAGGATGATTGTCTGTCTTACCACAAATCTATTCATTGCTTTTGGTACATGTGGTTTCTAGTGTTGTATACTGTGCACAATCACAACCAGCATACCAAGTTACATGGAGTTGCTAATAGGCACCAACAACAGGGGTGTGGTAACCAGAAGTTGGCGTGGCCTCCAAACTTTCACGCTGGCGTGCGCGGTTTTCCCCCCCAAACTTAAAATCCTAGATGAAACTCTGACATGGTATCGTGCTAAATCTGACATCTCCCAAATATCTGGTACTATTTGAAAGGTCTTTTTCTAAGCTTTCAGAAAATCATAAAATTGGATCCACGGAATTCAAGTTATGGCGACTGAACGAGTCCACTAACCAATTGATTAAACGGGGGACATGTACATGTAGTACATACCTGCACATTAATTTATACTATTCACTCACTCTAACACTTCTTGGGGGGTGGCTGTTCGATAGTCAATGGTATTATGGTCCTCCCCTTTATCTGCCACCTCATGACCTCTGTCCTTTGACCCTCGTGACCTCTTCTTAGCAGCAGGATCCGGGGGTACAGGGGGACGATTGGAGGATCGTTTAGGGCCGGGTAGTGGGTGGTTCAGGGGGCGTCTTCCGCACAGGTACTTGACCCCTGCTGGGGGGAGGGGTTGATAATTCACTTTTGGCATCATTTGATACGATATAAAGAGAGCTACAGAAAACTCTATTTATGACAATTACCGTATATGCTTGATCAGGAGCCGCGGCTACTAAATGTTTCATTTTGCTGGAAGAGGAGGCTACAATTCAAGAGAGGACACGTACTGTTCAAGAGAGGACACGTACTGTTCAAGAGCGGCGTTTATTAGCTCCAAAATATTTAGTTCGCCATTAAATTGTTGTTTATAAACTTGAACTCTGTCATGAGAAAGTCTTTGTGAAGCACTAACAAGCTGCTACTTGTAGCTACGTACATGTAGCTAGCTGCTAGTAATAATTGTTTTGGCTGCCACGTGCAGAAATGCTAGAGTCAAAGTTCACTGAGGCTACTATTTGAGAGCGGCTACTAAATGTTTCATTTTGCTAGCAAGGGAGGCTACTATTTGAGTGCGGTCTTTATACAAGAGCGGCCTCTGATCGAGCATATACGGTAATACAAGAGTGCTCTTGTTTGATAAAATTGGGTCAAATGGACCACGGATAATTACTAACTTTGGGCACAAAATAATTTCTGAGATACACCCACGGTTATATATACGAACACAAGGAAATAATTACGTGTGTAGAATAATCATTACAGAGTGATTGCACTTACTTCTTATTGGCTGATGGTGCAGTAGCCCCTCCCCCTCCAGTGGGCGGAGTGTCCTGGTTCATGTGCAGTATTAATGCCATGAGGTCGACGTGATGTTCCCTCATCTTAGTCAGTCTCTCCTCGTGACTAGTCAGCAGTTTAGTAATGGCAGATTCATGCTCTTTCTCTAGACTGGAGAATGCATCTCGTAACTGTCCATTCTCCTTCTGTACACTGAGGGGGTGGGGTGGGTGTGGCAAGGGGGAGGGGCTTATTACAGTAACAGTGCAGACAATTGAGTGGTGTAGTTAGGTTATCAACAATTAAATATCGAATACTATATAGCGGGTAATTTTCGTGGGGGCAAAATATTCGTGGTTTTCGTGATTGAACACTAGCTGGACCACGAATATTTTACCGACAAATGAAGCGACCTTGACCATCTTTACCTGCAGTGAAAGCAGCAACTACGAACATACTATCCACAAAGTGACTAAATATTGCTCAACCACGAATATTTTGCTCCCCGAAAATTACCGGCTATACGGTAGACACTAGCAGTAGCAATTCTCCCAGTGACACACTCTCATACAGACTTGCACACACACCACCATACACACACACTACACAATCCCTAATTAAAGGCCCTCCACTTACATAGCGAGCTGCTCGGCCATGTGTGTCAGTTCTCCGGAGAGTGCTCAACAAGTCTCGTACATCATAAGATAGCGGACACAGATATTCTGATCCATAGCATCGGCCCAATCCACCGGCTTCTTGTTCTCCCTGTCCGTGTGGACCATGCTGTAGCCAAAGTCCATGAGCAGCTGTGTGTGGGTGGTGTGTGTGTGTGTGTGTGTGTGGTGTGTGTGTGTGTGGTGTGTGTGGGGTAGGGGAGTGATACAGCTAGACTTAGAACCTAAATATCTACGTTTAAAAACCAAAAATATGATAACATTTTTTTCAGTTATCGTTGCTACAGTAGCTATGTGATACACACGTTTCAGACTTGAGCAAGCACTTATTACACTAACAGCACACATCCACCCACCCACTCACACATCCGCCCACTCACCTGTAGATAGTCGAGGTGTCCTCCCTGTGCTGCTAAGTGGGCGGGGGTCACACCAGACTCATCCAGTATATCCGTCACTTCCGACTGTTCGTTCCTCTTCTTGACCGTCTTGAGAAGCCACTCAAGGCACTTGGCCTGTCATGTGACGAGTACGTATACCATATGAATATCATGTGACAACTATTAAATGCCGTCAGTACCGTATACAAGAACAGTGGATTTTACTTAATATTAATTTTTGCGTTCTATTAGAGAAACATGGTCGAATAAGCACACGCCCACACACTCACACGCCCACTCACCCACGCAGATGTTCTCCTCCATCCTGTAGCCACTCTTACACTCATCACAGCCCTCGCTCCAGAGCAGCTCAGCTGACAAGAGACGCTGGGGTGTGTGTGTGTGTGTGTGTGTGGGTGTCCTAAAATCCTTATCATTACCACAAAATCACCATAGAATGTTGCTATTCTAACAACATCCTGAGCAATGATGGCTTCCAGAACTTGTATGGTACTTTTTGAGGGCTGATATTTTCTCGCTAATCTGCGAGATAAAATTAGACCCTCGACAATTCCCCGCTATAAGGTGGTATCAATGGTAGATGCTCTTATCTACTCTTGGTGGTATGGAAACTCACATACAAATTATGGTAAGGATTTGAAGTAGAGAATGGGCTGGGACTAGCTTGCATATACAAGCAGGTATACCTGTATAGCTACTAATCTGTCCACTGCATGTATGGAAAGCAGTGTGAAGGCTGAACAGCATGCAAGTCTCAGCATAAAGCGTTAATTGGTAGATCCCCAGTGTTCTATGAGTTCCCATAGTCTAGTTCTAGAAGCCATCATTGCTCTTCTTATTTATAACTATACTACATGCATGTACATGTATTTATACTATTTGCATAGCAACATTGTATGGTGGTTTGTGGTAATGCAGTGAATGATTTAGTATTTAGCAAGGTCTGTGCAAACAGCTGATAGTGAACATCTAGTAGCACTCACTGTACCTGTAGTCCTGCCTGCAGCTGTTGGGTCTGTCCTGCCAGACAAGAGCTCTCTCCGGTCGTCCTCACTATCCTGTGGGGTGTGTGTGAGGTGTGTGGAGTGTGTGTGTGGGGGTGTGAAGGTTACCAATTATGTGACAGATTTTCATCAACGATTCATGGACTAATACCGTATAGTTGGTTATTTTCGAAGCACAGAAACAGGCAGGCTGGTAAAAAATTAAATGAAAAGGGACATCGAGTTTTTAGATAGTTTCTGCACATAGAGAATTTGTTAGGCTTCCCCGAACTATGTTGTGGTAACTAACAAGCCTTATAAGGGAGTAATAGTAGTTGTTGGGTCACAAAAGGGACCCATGAAACGTGTAGCTTCCATCAATACCATATAGCTATTTCAAAGGGATACAAAATGAATCTTTTAATCGTGAAAATGCATAATTCAAGTTACGAGCACTCAAAGTTAGCTATCAAAACAGACCCAGTTTGGATAATCACCAAGGTTGGATAACAACTCTTTGAGGGACAATAACTTGCGTACCATTCGTCTAATCTTTGTATTCTTGTTGTCATCCAGTACAGTGTTCATGGACTCCATCCACAGAGTGTCTATAGGACCATCAAACACCACCCACTTACGGTCATCATTTTGTGCAAGTGCAAACTCCCTACACACACAGATATAAGCACTGATCAACCACGCAATGATACGTACGTAGCTATCAAAATGGCTGTAAAAAGCGCAAGGCTATTATATACTTTGCTTTTGCTAAAATTGCCAGATTTCTACTAATCACAAAACTTACATCTACATGTAAGCACACCATTGGAAAGGTTGTTCTCAGAGCTAGCAATTAGATTTGAAATTAGAGAATTTAAACAAAAATTACAGGCTACCAAAAACAGCTGAATTGTTGAAAAGCTATAGCCTTGTGCTTTTGTTACAATAGAGCGCAACTATATATGCACAGGCTTAGGCTCACCTGAATGTGTTGGCTACCACGCCATCAGTCCACTCGTGTGACACAGGGTCAAACTGACCAAACAGTTGACCACTAGTGACAGCCTTGGGGTTGATGACTCTATAACCTGTCTTGTTCTCTTCCATCTGTCCCCTCTCATTGAGTAGTGTGAGTGTGTCCGCTAGTACATGTACCTCTAGGACATTGGTCTTGCCTGGTGTGTGTGTGTGTGTGTGTGTGTGTGTGTGTGTGGGGGGGGGGGTTACTACGGTAGATGAATAGCAATGGTATTGTATATAGGAGGGAGGTTGTTAAACACTTTAAATTCCACTACAACATGACCTTAGAAAGTACAAGTGGTACTGGGGATCTTTAAACGGCCATAACTTTAGGTGCAATTTCAAATTTTGGGGGATTTGCTTAATCCAAAATTTGGTAGGGGAATAGTTAGATCGCAAAGATTTTTACCGGCAAAATATTCTAGTAATACGGTAGGCCTCTCCTAGCTTATAGTACCATACCTTGGGTAGGTTGACGTCCATGATGGATCTGAGCAGTAACACGTCTTCATGTTTGTTAGGGTACTTTAGTTTCAGATGACCGGCTGCCACCAACACTGACTGGACTGCACGCATGCCTACAGCGTACAATAGTGAGTAGGTCGAGTATACAGTACAGTGGGTTGTACCTACCATAGTCAGAATGGAGTTGGCTGGAGAGTTGCTCTGAACACAGTCGATAGGTCATGACAATCTTGATGGCCAGATTACGAGCATCCACAAAACCATAAGAGTAGAGAGAGATCTCTCCAATCATGGCATAGTCTGGCACCATCACGGCCACTGTACGAAACAACACCTACAGAGAGAAATATTGAAATGCATAGAGGCTAAATAGAAAGTACCGATAGTTACCTTTAGATTGTCTGGTGTTCAGAGCAGCCAGCATAACCTGGGTTCATGGTTCATGGTGATGCAGACAAAGCACGATGGCCGCAGGTTCAGAGTAGTGCCCTCAAATACAAATGTCTTTAGATGAGTTTTTTCACTGCTCTCAAGATGGACAAAATGTATAGAGTAATTATAGGGATTGTTGAACGGCCATAATAATTATAATTTTTTTTTTATATAGATAATAAAATTATACTACCGTAAGACCTTGATTTAAGGCGACCCTCCAAATATGCGACGCCCAGGAGCTTCAGTAATTTTCTGACCTCTAAAAGTAGCGACAGCTACGTTGATAATTATTTTATAATGTCGCGTTCTAAATAGAGGTATAAATGTAGCCACTCCCTAGGCTCGATTGTAGCCTACTGGAAAATCAGTTTTTTTAAGCGGCCTGAAATCGAGGCAAGTAGACTCTGTAAAGTTACCTCCAATTAGATGCGACCCTCTAAATATGCGACACCAGGGCTTCAATATAATTTTGCAACCTCCAAAAGATGCGACCTCTGGCTTCGTAATTATTAAAAAGTGTCGCTTTAAATCGAGATCTTACGGTATGAACCTACAGCATTCTCTAGGATGCTCCTCTCCTGGTCCTCCACTGACTTGTGATAGAGCTACTCACCACACAGCATCATCTGACAACACACCTGAAACAAGGGACAACAATTTGTTATAATTATGTTGGTGCTGCTCACAAGCATCACTTACAGGAAGAGATAGACTCTTTAAGCCTGCACTCAGTCATTCTTGCTTTTCTGTGGCACCAGCAAAACTCAAAAGTCAAAAGTAGTGAGGGAGGGGGCGGGGCTGGTGTTTAATTCATTTCTTTTTAGCCTAAAAAGGGAAATGAATAAAACACCAGCCCCGCCCCCTCCCACTAATTAATTGTCTCTCTGATAAATGACAATAGAGTTGCAACATAGATATGGTGAGCCTTTTGTTTCAAAATGGCGATACAAAATACCATGTGTTGGGTGTCCCAAAAATCAACTCGATTTGTTTTATCAACTCGATTTTATCGACTTTATCTGGTAGGGATCGACTCAATGTGTTTTATCAACTCGATTTTATCCAGGTAAGGATCGACTCGATGTGTTTTATCAAGGATCGACTCGATGTCAACTCGATTTTATCTAGTCTCGCGGACCCAATAATTTATATTGGCTGGTCCACGAGACTAATTTATCCAGGTAAGGATCGACTCGATGTGTTTTATCAACTCGATTTCGAGAGGATCGACTCGATTCAAGGCCGCTGGGGGAAAAGGCGAGTTTCGAGGGCGGATTGATATCGAGGCTATACTCTTGCAACAAAGGCGCTAGGCTCAGACAAAGCACTGAGACTCTTGAGTCCACAGGCAGGCCTACAGCAGGTCAGAGTAGCTGACCTTCCAGGTACGCTTGCAGAAGGTCACAGCAGCTTACTTGTGCTAGATCACAGTAAATTAAATCACTAAATGCTTGTCTACTTGACTCTTGAGTTCATGAAACATAGCAAGTAGCTGCTGTGTGATCTCAGGCTCAGAAGGTCCCCATCTGAGCTACTCTGAGCTGCTGTGTAGGCGTGCATGTGGCCTCAAGAGTCTCAGTGCCCCTTGTCTGAGCCTAGCGCCGCGCCTTTGTGAGTACAGCCATAGATAGCCTAGATATCAAGCCGCCCTCGAAACTCGAGTTGATCCTTACCTGAAAAAAATTGAGTTGATAAAACACATCGAGTCGATCCTTACCTGGATAAAATCGAGTTGATTAAACACATCGAGTCGATCCTTACCTGGATAAAATCAAGTTGATATAACACATCGAGTCGATCCCTACCAGATAAAGTCGATAAAATTGAGTTGATAAAACAAATTGAGTTGATTTTTGGGACACCAACATATTTTGTATCGCCATTTTGAAACAAAAGGCTCACCATACATAGATACTATAAATTACTGTGGTTGCAAGGTAGCCTCGATTCCAGGCCGCTCTCAATTGAGAAAGACTGCCTGGTATACATTGTCTGCGCATGTGTCAGTTGCCCCAAGATTCTTAGGGATCGAGATATCTTAGTAAATTAGTCAGTATAATTATTGTATATTTTACAATGATATCATTGCACAAATCACAGCAGTTTTAATAAAATAACACAGCTACTTACAACATTTACGACCTAGACTAGTGACTAGTTTTGTTGTGATGGCTTCTACTTCTGTTCTACTCTTGCTCAAGCTCTCTCCAGTGTTGAAAAGTCAGATTTTGTCTTCTTTTGTACTGTGGTAGAGTGGTAGGCGTTTTTCTGTCAGTACCGACCGGCTCTGGCAAATCTACTTGCTTCCAGACACTTGTTTGATGCCATCTCAGTAAGATCAGTGCTCCTCGTATGAGCCTAGAGTTGTGATGGCGATTTCTCTCTCTTGACACTAAATAGTTTTATCAACCACGGGTGACCATAGTACAAAAGGTTACCGTATATGCTCGATCAGAGGCCGCTCTTGTATAAAGGCCGCACTCAAATAGTAGCCTCCCTTGCTAGCAAAATGAAACATTTAGTAGCCGCTCTCAAATAGTAGCCTCAGTGAACTTTGACTCTAGCATTTCTGCACGTGGCAGCCAAAAAAATTATTAGCAGCTAGCTACATGTACGTAGCTACAAGTAGCAGCTTGTTAGTGCTTCACAAAGACTTTCTCATGGCAGAGTTCAAGTTTATGCAGGTGAAAACAACTTTTGATGACAAACTAAATTATCTGGAGCTAATAAACGCCGCTCTTGAACAGTGGCCTCTCTTGAATTGTAGCCTCCTCTTCCAGCAAAATGAAACATTTAGTAGCCGCGGCTCCTGATCAAGCATATACGGTAATTGTTAATTACAAAGAGTTTTACTAACAAATTTACTATTGAATCCACCCACGCGCAAACAGTGGTTACCAGGCCCTCTGGTGAGAGGGGCTGGGAATGAGGCTAGTTGCAAGGCTCTGCTTAGTTGGGCGGAGTCCAACCAAAGCTGCGCTCCCTCATGAGCGAAGCGTTGGTTGGACTCCGCCCAACTAGGCTCTGCTAATGCAGACTTGAAACAACAATGATGGTCATTCATTACCCACTCCCTGAGTTTTTGCATGCAGCAAAATTAACATGTGTATAAAACTTTATGTTATGTAGCTTTGACATATCAACCGAGGCATCAGCACCTTTTCATTTTTAATAACTTGTATTTGGGCTTTGTTCAACAAAGAAAGGCGTTGTTTGTTTTCTAAAGTAAGGGAATTCCCCAAACTGTACGGATAGGTGGGGCTCATCCATAATTATGCACACCGTATTTCTTGTGGCTGTGCACCTCTTAATCACCCACACCATCCTTTCTCCTTTCAACAACATTTGTAGGTCACTGTCACCAGGTAAAAGCAAAGAACTGATCAGCTCTAAATGTATGCAGTCTAAGTCCAGACATTAGCAATGTCAGTGAGTGCATATAATCACAGGCTACTGCATAGATCTAATTATAATTATACAAAGCTATAACTGAAGTGGATGTGTATGAGCATGACCTCCTATAAACTACTGCATAATTATAGTCTTCTTAAGTTACAGCTCTCCCTCCCCATGTAGGGCAAGCGTCCGATAGCTCAGAGCAAGGTTGTCTTTATCTCACTCCTAGTGGTGGACATGCTCAACACCATCCTGCAAGAGACCATCACACTCTCCAAGGGTGATCGAGTAGCAAGTGCCCGAGCTGCCATCGTTGTCTTTGTTCTCTGTATGATTATATTATTTGGCCCGTTAACGATTGGCCATTATGTCTATCTCTGCATAGCAAGAAAAATCCAGTCAATTTTATTACATCTCTCCTTGAAATTATGGGAGTGCTTTTCTTTTTCTATGGCAACAATATCACAAGTATTATCAACAGCTGGAGAATTGAGTTAGGTTGTGACTCTCAATGCGTCCTCGATAATCAAATAGCAGCTGCTTTCTCTTTGGGGATGTCTCTAATCATTGTTCAGATAGTTCCGTCAGTTCTGAAAAAGTTGTTAAAGTTGCTGAAGAGAAAACAACAACATGTGAAGAAAACAAGATCGCCTGATTGGTACACTGCACTTGATTGGTACACTGCGCTTTATTTGATCACGATGTTTATCAAGAATCAACACCATCTACTCGGCTACTATTGTTGGGATGACACAATCCACTGATTTCTGCAGCAGCTGAAGTTGCTGCAAGTTCAGTTTTCCTGTCCGTTTGTGTTCTACTGGGAATTGCTAGCGATTTAATCGATTATTTCTATGCTTTGGACACAAATTTAAAGAGCAACAAAGAATACATCGACAAGTCATTCAATCAATTGGTAACTATCGGCATGATTCTTATTGTCACTATTTGCCTTCCCTTTTATTTACTGGCCGATAATTTCCAGCCTCTCGATTGTGCGTTCAGTTGTGACACTATTGTTGCTAATGCGACCATCAGCACAACCACATGCAACCGGACGGCCAACAGTGGAGTTAGACTGGGGTTTACCCTAACCACGCTTATTATCATCCTCATCTTCTCCAGTGTTTATTTCTATCATGTTCGATTAGCTGAAATAAATCGAAAGAAGCTGAAGAGTAACATTGTTATAGCTAATTACTGGGAAAGAAACAGTGGTGTAGAATTTTAAATTTTCCACAAGTTGTATTGTCATAATTATATGCTTTTTCTCAGAATTAACTATAATCAGGAGTAGCTATACATAAAGCTAATCAAAATTAATGATTCAATAATTATGTATAGGTCTGCAGTGCGAGTGATATAGGTCTGAAGTGGTGGGGTCCATATTAATTGTGCCCATTATATATCACTCCTAAAAGGGGTGGGGCTGGTCTTGCAGGTACACCGTTATAGGAATGCTATGAACTTTATACTTCCAACTTTAAATTATTAGGTATATATTGAAGAGTCTCACACTAGGCCCTGATAACATTATTTTTACCCATTAATTCTCAGATCGAAAAATGTGCCTATTATTAAAAATCCAAAAATGCGACATAATAATTATAGACAAAATTAAAACGTATACATAAACACAGCACACATGCAAAGCTAATTTTATAACTGACACATGTACACGACATAATTAATATAATCATGATTCTCATAATATTGGTGATAATCCACCTTCAAGCTATGAAAATGTCGTTATGCAAAACTTAATGTAATGATCTTTACCAAAAATGGACATTGATGCTATTTATCTTTAGACACCTATTATGCTAAAATTATTCCGAGCATAATTTATCAGGGCCTACATTACACACTGTGCATATGGCAAATGACACTATCATTAGTAACATACAAATCTTGAGTATAAGCAATAAAAATAATGAACAGTTTGTGCTATGCTAATAATTATTTATTTATTTCTGATGTGTTCCGAGTTTCACCTTTGACCCTCAGCGAGTCCCCATCCAACTTGCCATGGTGACTATGGGACGGACTTTGACCTGGGCTTGATACTGATTTGATCTCTGTCGGGTTGTCATAACGACTGTATTCTGGAAACTCGGTAATAGTTTTAGAGAACTTGACTTTCGGAGCCGATCTCCTAGCGTCTCTACAGTGTGTGGGCGTGTGTGGGTGGGGGGTAATTTATAAAGAACAGAAATAATGCTGCAACTAAAGTGACTGCTATAGTGTACACACACGATTGGTAATACACAGTGACACTAGCAAGTGTATGCAATGGCCGAGTGGTCTCCCAGTAAAGTGTAGGGATAACTCACTCTGTGTGTCTCTGGCTCCTGGAGGACGTCTCACTCTTGCTATCAGCCTGGGCACAGAAATCAAACAATGTAGGTGGCTACTAAATAAGTGTATGCTGTTTGTTACATTGAAACCTGTCTATACCCTACAACTAGCCTCTATAATACAGCCAGGTTAATGGCTCCATAGCATGTGTTTGGACCTGTGTTAGCAGGCCACCCTCTATAATACAGCCAGGTTAATGGGCCCCAAAGTTTCCATAGCATGTGTTTGGACCTGTGTTAGCAGGCCACCCTCTATAATACAGCCAGGTTAATGGGCCCCAAAGTTTCCATAGCATGTGTTTGGATCTGTGTTAGCAGGCCACCCTCTATAATACAGCCGGGCCCCAAACCTCTGCCTGGTGCATGGCCACTACCAAACAGGTATGCTACAGTGCGTACGTAACTCTACTGTATTGCACACAAGCTACACACATGTACAGTGTCTCTCACCTCATCTGACTTGCTGTAGAGGCGCTGTATGATAGGAGTGAGGGGGGAGAAGGTTCGGGTCATACTACCACCACGTTTACGAGCCTCTCCATTAGCATTCATACGCTGAGCTACTGACGTCATCTGCTTCCTGTGTGTGGTGGGAGAGGTGTGTGTGTGTGTGTGGTGTGGTGTGTGTGTGTGTGTGTGTGTGTGTGTGTGTGTGGGGGGGGGGGGGTGCAGTCATAGTGTGTGTATAGGAACACTAGTTATAATTCAAGCATGGACATGTTGCTGTATTTGAACATCTTTCAGCAGCCATAACTTTAGTACCGTGACCCCAATTTCAAAAATTTGATGATTTTCTGAAAGCTAAGAAAGAGACCTTTCAAATGATGTATTTCAATCCAATATTTAGATGTGGTCATAATTCAACTTTGAACTATGGGCTATTATTACATGGTATCGTGCTAAAATTGTCATCTCCCAAAATATCTGGTACCATTTGAAAGGCCTTTTTCTAAGCTTTCGGAAAATCATAAAATTGGATCCACGGAATTCAAGTTATGACGACTGAACGAGTCCACTAACCAATTGATTAAACGGGGGACATGTACATGTAGTACATACCTGCACATTAATTTATACTATTCACTCACTCTAACACTTCTTGGGGGGTGGCTGTTCGATAGTCAATGGTATTATGGTCCTCCCCTTTATCTGCCGCCTCATGACCTCTGTCCTTTGACCCTCACGACCTCTTCTTAGCAGCAGGATCCGGGGGTACAGGGGGACGATTGGAGGATCGTTTAGGGGTAGTGGGTGGTCCAGGGGGCGCCTTCCACACAGGTACTTGACCCATGCTGGGGGGAGGGGGTTGATAATTCACTTTTGGCATCATTTGATAGGTTATAAAGAGAGCTACAGAAAACTCTATTTATGACAATTACCGTATACGCTTGATCAGGAGCAGCGGCTACTAAATGTTTCATTTTGCTGGAAGAGGAGGCTACAATTCAAGAGAGGCCACGTACTGTTCAAGAGCGGCGTTTATTAGCTCCAAAATATTTAGTTTGTCATTAAATTGTTGTTTATAAACTTAAACTCTGTCATGAGAAAGACTTTGTGAAGCACTAACAAGCTGCTACTTGTAGCTACGTACACGTAGCTAGCTGCTGGTAATAATTGTTTTTGGCTGCCACGTGCAGAAATGCTAGAGTCAAAGTTCACTGAGGCTAGTATTTGAGAGCGGCTACTAAATGTTCATTTTGCTAGCAAGGGAGGCTACTATTTGGGTGCGGTCTTTATACAAGAGTGGCTTCTGATCGAGCATATACGGTAATACAAGAGTGCTCTTGTTTGATAAAATTGGGTCAAATGGACCACGGATAATTACTAACTTTGGGCACAAAGTAATTTCTGAGATATACCCACGGTTATATATACGAACACAAGGAAATAATTACGTGTGTAGAATAATCATTACAGAGTGATTGCACTTACTTCTTATTGGCTGATGGTGCAGTAGCCCCTCCCCCTCCAGTGGGCGGAGTGTCCTGGTTCATGTGCAGTATTGATGCCATGAGGTCGACGTGATGTTCCCTCATCTTAGTCAGTCTCTCCTCGTGACTAGTCAGCAGTTTAGTAATGGCAGACTCATGCTCTTTCTCTAGACTGGAGAATGCATCTCGTAACTGTCCATTCTCCTTCTGTACACTGAGGGGGTGGGGTGGGTGTGGTAAGGGGGAGGGGCTTATTACAGTAACAGTGCAGACAATTGAGTGGTGTAGTTAGGTTATCAACAATTAAATATCTAATACCGTATAGCGGGTAATTTTTGTGGGGCAAAATATTCGTGGTTTTCATGGTTGAACACTAGCTGAACCACCAATATTTTACCCACGAATGAAGCGACCTTGACCACCTTTACCTGCAGTGAAAGCAGCAACTACGAACATACTATCCACAAAGTGACTAAATATTGCTCAACCACGAATATTTTGCCCCTACTGAAAATTACGGGCTATACGGTAGACACTAGCAATTCTCCCAGTGACACACTCTCATACAGACTTGCACACACACCACCATACACACACACTACACAATCCCTAATTAAAGGCCCTCCACTTACATAGCGAGCTGCTCGGCATTGTGTGTCAGTTCTCCGGAGAGTGCCCAACAAGTCTCGTACATCATGAGATAGCGGACACAGATATTCTGACCCATAGCATCGGCCCAGTCCACTGGCTTCTGGTTCTCCCTGTCCGTGTGGACCATGCTGTAGCCAAAGTCCATAAGCAGCTGTGTGTGGGTGTGTGTGTGTGTGGTGTGTGTGTGGTGTGTGTGTGTGGTGTGTGTGTGAGCGGTGTGGGTGTGTGTGTGTGTCTGTGTGTGTACGTGTGTGGTGTGTGTGTGGTGTGTGTGAGCGGTGTGTACGTGTGTGTGTGGGGTAGGGGAGAGATACAGCTAGACTTAGAACTCTAAAACCAAAAACATGATTGGAGTTATCGTTGCTACAGTAGCTATGTGATACACACGTTTCAGACTTGAGCAAGCACTTATTACACTAACAGCACACATCCACCCACCCACTCATACATCCGCCCACTCACCTGTAGATAGTCGAGGTGTCCTCCCTGTGCTGCAAAGTGGGCGGGGGTCACACCGGACTCATCCAGTATCTCCGTCACTTCCGACTGTTCGTTCCTCTTCTTCACCGTCTTGAGAAGCCACTCAAGGCACTTGGCCTGTCATGTGACGAGCACGTACACCATATAAATGTCATGTGACAAATAGAATAAGTTATGGATAGTCTAAGTTAGCAAATAATTATTTCGAAAGTATAGTGGCTATTTTTATTTCTAAATCTCCCCTAAAATGTAGAGGCCGGTGGTTAGTACCAACGACCACCACCGACCAGTGTGGGCACATCAATAGCAACCTATAACTAGGTATACACACACGCATGAACAGCTAGTCGGACAATACGCACAATTAGCGTGTGCTACAACAATACACAAACAAACAAACTAACAACAACACATTGCTACCAATCAGCACACACTCATCAATACCATAATATTTATAGCTATTTCAAAGAGATACAAAATGAATCTTTTGATCGTGAAAATGCATAATTCAAGTTATGAGCACTCAAAGTTAACTATCAAACAGAACCAGTTTGGATAATGACCAAGGTTGGATAACAACTCTTTGAACGACAATAACTTGCGTACCTAGGACCTTGGTCTTGCCTGGTGTGTGTGTGTGTGTGTGTGTGTGGGTGTGTGTGTGTGTGTGTGTGTGTGTGTGTGGGGGGGGGTTACTACGGTAGATGAATAGCAATGGTATTGTATATAGGAGGGAGGTTGTTAAACACTTTAAATTCCACTACAACATGACCTTAGAAAGTACAAGTGGTACTGGGGCTCTTTAAACGGCCATAACTTTAGTTGCAATTTCAAATTTTGGGGGATTTTCTGAAAGCTAGGAATCAAATGATATGTTTAAATTCAAAATTTGGTAGGGGAATAGAACGGAATAGTTAGATCGCAAAGATTTTTTACCGACAAAATATTCTAGTAATACGGTAGGCCTGGATCTGAGCAGTAACACATCTTCATGTTTGTTAGGGTACTTCAGTTTCAGATGACCGGCTGCCACCAACACTGACTCGACTGCACGCATGCCTACAGTGTACAATAGTGAGTAGGTCGAGTATACAGTACAGTGGGTTGTACCCACCATAGTCAGAATGGAGTTGGCTGGAGAGTTGCTCTGAACACAGTCCATAGGTCATGACAATCTTGATGGCCAGATTACGAGCATCCACAAAACCATAAGAGTAGAGAGATCTCTCCAATCATGGCATAGTCTGGCACCATCATGGCCACTGTACGAAACAACACCTACAGAGAGAAATATTGAAATGCATAGAGGCTAAATAGAAAGTACCGATAGTTACCTTTAGATTGTCTGGTAGTTCAGAGCAGCCAGCATAACCTGGGTTCATAGTTCATGGTGATGCAGACAAAGCACGATGGCCGCAGGTTTAGAGTAGTGCCCTCAAATACAAATGTCTTTAGACGAGTTTTCACTGCTCTCAAGATGGACAAAATGTATAGAGTAATTATAGGGATTGTTGAACGGCCATAATAATTATAATTATATAGATAATAAAATTATACTACCGTAAGACCTCGATTTAAGGCGACCCTCCAAATATGCGACACCCAGGAGCTTCAGCAATTTTCTGACCTCTAAAAGTAGCGACAGCTACGTTGATAATTATTTTTTAATGTCGCGTTCTAAATAGAGGTAGATGTAGCCACTCCCTAGCCTCGATTGTAGCCCACTGGAAAATCAGTGTTTTTAAGCGGCCTGAAATCGAGGCAAGTAGACTCTGTAAAGTTACCTCCAATTAGATGCAACCCTCTAAACATGCGACACCAGGGCTTCAATATAATTTTTTAACCTCCAAAAGATGCGACCTCTGGCTTCGTAATTATTTTTTAAAAAGTGTCGCTTTAAATCGAGATCTTACGGTATGAACCTACAGCATTCTCTAGGATGCTCCTCTCCTGGTTCTCCACTGACTTGTGATACAGCTACTCACCACACAGCCTCATCTGACAACACACCTGAAACAAGGGACAACAATTTGTTATAATTATGTTGGAGAACAATAAATACTGTAATAGTGCTGCTCACAAGCATCACTTACAGGAAGATAGACTCTTTAAGCCTGCAATCAGTATCCTGTAGTCTCTTCATTCTTGCTTTATTTTCGTTTCTGATCCACGTGGCATGATGTTAGCCTCTACACAGGCTCTCCTTTTTCTGTTCTTTATCACAATCGTTCAATAAGATAAAATACTGTATTAATCGTTCAATGAGATAAAATACGATATTAATTGGAGGAATAAAGAAAGAAATAGACGTAGAGTTAGGAAAAAGGAGAGCCTGTATCGGGAAGTCGCGTGAGGGTAGAAGGGTGGTAGAAGGGTGAAAATGAGCGTGGGCATACTGAGCTAGAGATGTTGGACTGCCCACGCAGAGATCTATGACTAACTAAAACTTTGCCTGCAGCAAGCTGGACATGGACTTGGAACTGGAAGTTTGCAAGCACTATAGCTAGCTATACCTTAGGCTTAGCTAGATGATCTACTAGTAATATGTGTTCAGATTCTATCAGACTATCACCTTTTCTTGTGTCTTTCTACATGCTATTATATAGTCTACTGATAGTATAGATCAAGAATAGCTTAGTCATCATTATCATATAGCAGGTAGCTACTGCCACCAGAGCTGGCCACGCTGGTTCTCTGATCTGACTTGCAGCACAGCTAGCTTGGTGGTTGTCTCATGCTCAGTACAGTCTTATTAACTCTGAATGCGTGGGAGAATATCTTACGTCATGATTGTGGGCTACATATCGCCCACGTTCATAAAAATCCTTGTGGATCACGCGATTTCCCAAACCAGGCCTTACTTTTTCTTAACTGTACGCCCATTTCTTTCTTTGCTGCCTCACTATGTCTTTTATGCATGGATGAACAGTGACAACAGCAAGAAAAAGTAAGGCCTGGGATCGAGGCTAGCATGATGTCTAGCTAGCTAGTACGAGGGGGAGTGGGAGAGGGAGGGGCTGGTGGTTCATTTCCAAATAAACACCAGCCCCTCCCCCTCCCACTAGAAAAGGGGCGGGTGGACAGGGTCAAAAGGTCACTAATGAATTATCACGTGAGCTTATGTTTTGTGCAGTAAATTTGCAAGTTTGACTGCACATCGCGCCCTGATTCTTGTGATAAAGTAGCCCCTTCATGTTACTGCTGCTGCAAATTAGTTAACTTTTAGCTACTGCGCCCCTCCAGAGAAATCGTGCAGTGCCTAAAAGGGGTGACCTCTCACAAAGGTCGTAGTTCTGTATGTCAAACTGACCTCTGACCTTTATAAAGTAGAAGCTATCGTGCTGTAGAGCAGAGGAGTAGGAAGATGTTTTTGTAAGGGGGTGCTTTACAAATCTGGGGGTTCGGGGGCTTGCCCCAGGAAAATTTTAGCACTCTACATTCCCGGAGATTAATTCTGAGCAAATTTGGTATAAAATTATCAGTATCAAAATTTTTATGCTATATACTTTAAATCTATTAAGTGGGTATGAATAAAGATTGCATTGCATGTGTCATTGTACTTCGGAGGAACGTTTCAATCTTCGCAGTGAATGTTTTAACTACAGCATGTCTATTTTAGGATCCAATTACACTTGATCTATAGTCTAGCTACCCTCTCTTTAGTAGCTGTTCATGGCTAGCTGGGCGGAGCCCGGCACCCGTTCCCAACGGGCTCCGCCCAACTAGTTCATGGCTACCATTGATGTCAAAAATGAGAGGAGACTTGCTTGTTGCAGATTCGCAATGCGCTTGCTCGAGATATCTACGATGCAATGTGGTTCATCTAGCTGACCTTTGTACTGTGTACGTAACTATGCTAGTATAGCTAGCTTAGTAACTAATATATAGCTAGCTAGCTAGCTACTAGCTAGCTAGCTACTAGCTGGACTTCTAGCTAGCTGCTTCATGGAGCAAGTAGGTAAGGTAGCTTGAGATAAGGGGGTGCTCCAGCACCCTGAGCACCCGTGCTTCCTACGCCACTGTAGAGTGAATGTATAGCTCAGCTATATCATCATCTAAGTATACTCTTGTTTCCAGAATGAAAAGGTGGCCTGCTGGCTAGAAAAGAGCTTGTTAAAGTAGGTTCAAGGTTCAAGTATTTTAATAAAGATTACGTCATTATTAACTTTTTGGCTGTGTCCAACCTCCCTCGCGAAGGGGACTGGGCGTTTAATCCCGAACGGCTAGTTTTCATTAGAATCTCTCCCGGCCTCAAATCGAGGTATACACTTTGCTCTATAATTATGATCATAGTATGAACATTTCATTGATAACAATGTTATAAACTAATGCATGAGTATGATTAAAGCATGACAAGAGAATGAACAAGAAGAAGTGGACTCTTGACTGTATTCGTTGCTTGTCACTTGTGTCGATGTCAAATGTAGCAGAAACTTCCCAAGGATGGTAGGTCATACTCCTACAGAGCAGCTATCAGGTACTTTGTTTCAGAAAACCAAGGCAAGATAACCTGCAAAATTGGCCTGTGTGATAACTTTCTTGGACTTTGTGTTTTCTTTTCTCTGCATATAGGACTACTTGTTCCCTGCATATACATCTTCAAGGGCAAACAGATCCATACAGAGAAAGTTATATGTCTGATCTTGGTCCAGCAAGGAGTATAGTCGTACTAGCTACTACCTAAAACTTCCTTTCTTCACTAGTCAACATTAAGGCATTAAGCTACTGCGCATGCTCAAACTCTTCATTCTGGCTGGGCTATAATCAAGTGAAAATACCCTTGTGCAAGAACTTTGAAGCAAAGAGGGGATGGGCATTTATTCAAGATGGGCTTATTTTCGCGAGGGTACGGTATAGTCTCTGGATCTATTTAGGCCTTTCTGTGATCTACAATTGCTCAACATTTTTAAATTGTCTCTCAAAAGTAATAGCTGCACTGTCGCCTTTATGCAACTTACTGCCTTTATGCAACCTGTTGCCTTATTTGCAACCTACTGCCTTTATGCAACCTACTGCCTTTATGCAACCTACTGCCTTTATGCAGTCTGTTTTATGCAGCCGGGCAGACTAGCCATCCACTTTGTTTTTACTTAATACGTATAATCATCTCTTTTCTTTTTTTTTAAAGGCGCCAGACATGAATATAGAAGCTAATTATATTCATATAAATTTTATTTTAAGCAACCTGCCGCCTTGATGCAGTCTGTTGCCTTTATGTTTTTTACTTACGAATAGGATCTCTTTTTTTTTAGCAGAATAGAAGCTAATACAAATCTGTTCCCTGTATAATTAACTCAATAACTTACAAAACAGAAAATGTACTACACTTAATTAACCTTCAGTATATAGCTGACTTTTAGTGATACACCATTAGACTCTATATCAGGAGCACATTCTGTAATGTGCTCCTGTTTATATCTATGTAAAAACTTAATTGTTTCAAGTTTCTGGAACACTTGAAAGTGTTTGACATCGAAAACAAGACCTAAAACTGAGTAGTTTTCAGGTGTCTTAACTGATAATGCTGATCTCTGTGAGTGTGTGTATACTTGCAAGCATTTAATCAGCGGATTCGTCAACTAATAATGCACTGTAAAAAATGATGTGAGGTTTTCACGCTATAATTATACACATTTATCACAATAGTCACGCTTATTTTTTTATAAACAAATTAATTTTATGCAATGCAAAGGTCTAAGAAAGTAGCTATTATATGGAGCTGTTAATAATTATTAATCTGAGACCTGTAACAATACACAAATAATTACCATGCACTTAAACTACATTAATTTGTTGAAGAAACTGTGTCACAGAGTTCAAAGCGTTCGTATCGAATTTTAGTGAGTTCCATTCTCTAATTGTTCTTGGGAAAAATTAAAGTAATAGTAGGTCTTAATAATTCATATCTGTGATGGTATTGGGCTCTCTGTATATAATTATAAAACCAGTTTGTCTTCTTGCTTTCTTCGCAATTTCCCTTATGTGCAGTGACCAAGATAGATCTCAGTGCCCAAAAATTGATACCATGCAATTGCAAGGTACCTACTAACCAGTGCAGTAGCTATATTCGGTTGTTATATATTATCGTGGAGTGGAATAGCTGATTGCAAAACATTCAAAAAAACCATGCCATGCACTTAACAGCATTATTTAGCATTTTCAATCGCATAAAGATAATAATACAGTAGATCTATTATAGCACACAATTTTGGAGGAAATGTTCTTAACAATAATCATGGTCATGCAATCATTACCCATGCACACTTTGATGCCTGGCATGGCATGCAGCAATGCAATTATGATATATAATGTGTAAAACTATACCAGCTATAGTATAGCTTTATTTTATGTATCTATTTTGCTTTGACATATCCACCGAGGCATCAGCAACCACGGTGTTTTCATTATAAGTGATTGTATCCTATTATATATACAACATTTCAATATTAAACAAACAGCTGCTTCCTCTTTGGGGATGTCTCTAATCATTGTTCAGATAGTTCCGTCAGTTCTGAAAAAGTTGTTAAAGTTGCTGAAGATAAAACAACAACATGTGAAGAAAACAAGATCGCCTGATTGGTACACTGCACTGCGCTTGATTTGATCACGATGTTTATCAAGATCAACACTATCTACTCGGCTATTGTTGGGATGACACAATCCACTGATTTCTGCAGCAGCACTAAAGTTGCTGCAAGCTCAGTTTTCCTGTCCTTCTGTGTTCTACTGGGAATTGCTAGCGAGTTAATCAATTGCTTTGGACACGAATTTAAATAGCAACAAAGAATACATCGACAAGTCATTCAATCAATTGGTAACTATCGGCATGATTCTTATTGTCACTATTTGCCTTCCCTTTTATTTACTGGCCGATAATTTCCAGCCTCTCGATTGTGCGTTCAGTTGTGACACTATTGTTGCTAGTGCGACCATCAGCACAACCACATGCAACCGGACGGCCAACAGTGGAGTTAGACTGGGGTTTACCCTAACCACGCTTATTATCGTCCTCATCTTCTCCAGTGTTTATTTCTATCATGTTCAATTAGCTGAAATAAATCGAAAGAAGCTGAAGAGTAACATTGTTATAATTACTGGGAAAGAAACAGTGGTGGAGAATTTTAAATTTTCCATTATGTTGCATGTCATAATAATTATGCTTTTTCTCAGAATTAACTATAATCAGGAGTTGCTATACATAAAGCTTAATGATTCAATAATTATGTATAGGTCTGCAGTGCGAGTGATATAGGTCTGAAGTGGTGTGGTCCATATTAATTGTGCCCATTATATATCACTCCTAAAAGGGGTGGGGCTGGTCTTGCAGGTACACTGTTATAGGAATGCTATGAACTTTACTTCCAACTTTAAATTATTAGGTATTGAAGAGTCTCACACTAGGCCCTGATAACATTATTTTTACCCATTAGTCTATTAATTCTCGGATCGAAAAATGTGCTTATTATTAAAAATCCAAAAATGCGACATAATAATTATAGACAAAATTAAGACGTATACATAAACACAGCACACATGCATGCAAAGCTAATTATAACTGACACATGTACACGACATAATTAATATAATCATGATTCTCATAATATTGGTGATAATCCTTCAAGCCATGAAAATGTCGTTATGCAAAACTTAATGTAATGATCTTTACCAAAAATGGACATTGATGCTATTTATCTTTAGACACCTAATTATGCTAAAAATTATTCCTAGCATAATTTATCAGGGCCTACATACATTACACACTGTGCATATGGCAAATGACACTATCATTAGTAACATACAAATCTTGAGTATAAGCAATAAAAATAATGAACAGTTTGTGCTATGCTAATAATAATTAATTTTTTCTGATGTGTTTCGAGCTTTCACCTTTGACCCTCAGCGAGTCCCCATCCAACTTGCCATGGTGACTATGGGACGGACTTTGACCTGGGCTTGATACTGATTTCATCTCTGTCGGGTTGTCATAGCGACTGTAGTATGGAAACTCGGTAATAGTTTTAGAGAACTTGACTTTCGGAGCCGATCTCCTAGCATCTCTACAGTGTGTGGGCGTGTGTGGGTGGGGGGTAATTTATAAAGAACAGAAATAATGCTGCAACTAAAGTGACTGCTATAGTGTACACACACGATTGGTAATACACAGTGACACTAGCAAGTGTATGCAATGGCCGAGTGGTCTCCCAGTAAAGTGTAGGGATAACTCACTCTGTGTGTCTCTGGCTCCTGGAGGACCTCTCACTCTTGCTATCAGCCTGGGCACAGAAATCAAACAATGTAGGTGGCTACTAAAGTCTATACTGTTGGCTACATTGAAACCTGTCTATACCCTACAAGTACATGCAGCCTCTATAATACAGCCAGGTTAATGGGCCCCAAAGTCTCCCAAGTGTTAGCAGGCCACCCTCTATAATACAGCCAGGTTAATGAGCCCCAAAACATCTTTTATAGCATGTGTCCCTCTATACTACAGCCAGGTTAATGGGCCCCCAAACCTCTGCCTGGTGCATGGCCACTACCAAACAGGTATGATACAGTGCGTACGTAACTCTACTGTATTGCACACAAGCTACACACATGTACAGTGTCTCTCACCTCATCTGACTTGCTGTAGAGGCGCTGTATGATAGGAGTGAGGGGGGAGAAGGTTCGGGTCATACCACCACCACATTTACGAGCCTCTCGATTAGCATTCATACGCTGAGCTACTGACGTCATCTGCTTCCTGTGTGTGATGGGAGGGTGTGTGTGTGTGTGAGTGAGGGGGAGGGTATGTGTGTGTGTGTGGGGGGGGGGCGCAGTCATAGTGTGTGTGTGTGGTGTGTGTGTGGGAGGTGCAGTCATAGTGTGTGTGTGTGTGGTGTGTGTGTGGTGGGAGGGTGTGTGTGGGGGGGGCGCAGTCATAGTGTGTGTGTGTGTGCGTGTGTGTGTGGGGGAACACAGTCATAGTGTGTGTGTGTGTGTGGGGGGGGGTGCAGTCATAGTGTGTGTGTGTGTGTGTGTGTGTGTGTGTGTGTGTGTGTGGGGGGGGGGGGGGTGCAGTCGTAGTGTGTGTGTGTGTGTGTGTGTATAGGTACCTAGTTATAATTCAAGCACGGACATGTTGCAGTAGTTGAACATCTTTCAGCAGCCATAACTTTAGTACCGTGACCCCATTTACCATGGCATGACCCCAATTTCAAAAATTTGATGAAGCTTAGAAAGATACCATTCAAATGATGTATTTCAATCGATGTGGCCTAATTAATAATTCAACTTTGAACCCTGGGCTATTATTACATGGTATTGTGCTAAAATTGTCATCACCCAAATATCTGGTACCATTTGAAAGGTCTTTTTCTAAGCTTTCGGAAAATCATAAAATTGGATCCACGAAATTCAAGTTATGGTGACTGAACGAGTCCACTAACCAATTGATTAAACGAGGGACATGTACATGTAGTACATACCTGCACATTAATTTATACTATTCACTCACTCTAACACTTCTTGGGGGGTGGCTGTTCGATAGTCAATGATATTATGGTCCTCCCCTTTATCTGCCGCCTCATGACCTCTGTCCTTTGACCCTCGCGATCTCTTCAGCAGGATCTGGGGGTACAGGGGGACGATTGGAGGATCGTTTAGGGGTAGTGGGTGGTTCAGGGGGCGCCTTCCACACAGGTACTTGACCCCTGCTGGGGGGAAGGGGTTGATAATTAGCACAAGAATAATAAGAAGCACTAACAAGCTGCTACTTGTAGCTACGTACATGTAGCTAGCTGCTGGTAATAATTGTTTTTGGCTGACACGTGCAGAAATGCTAGAGTCAAAGTTCACTGAGGCCACTATTTGAGACTGAATATTGCTCAACCACGAATATTTAACCCCCCGAAAATTACCGGCTATACGGTAGACACTAGCAGTAGCAATTTTCCCAGTGACACACTCTCATACAGACTTGCACACACACCACCATACACACACACTACACAATCCCTAATTAAAGGCCCTCCACTTACATAGCGAGCTGCTCGGCCATGTGTGTCAGTTCTCCGGAGAGTGCCCAAAAAGTCTTGTACATCATGAGATAGCGGACACAGATATTCTGACCCATAGCATCGGCCCAATCCACCGGCTTCTGGTTCTCCCTGTCCGTGTGGGTGTGTGTGTGTGTGTGTGTGGTGTGAGCGGTGTGGGTGTGTGTGGGTAGGGGAGTGATACAGCTAGACTTAGAACCTAAAACACGATTGCAGTTATCGTTGCTACAGTAGCTATGCGATACACACGTTTCAGACTTGAGCAAGCACTTATTACACTAACAGCACACATCCACCCTCCCACTCATACATCCGCTCACTCACCTGTAGACAGTCGAGGTGTCCTCCCTGTGCGGAAAAGTGGGCGGGGGTAAGCAGCAGTATCTATGTCACTTCCGACTGTTCGTTCCTCTTCTTCACCGTCTTGAGAAGCCACTCAAGGCACTTGGCCTGTCATGTGACGAGCACGTATACCATATGAATATCATGTGACAAATAGAATAAGTTATGGATAGTCTAAGTTAGCAAATAATTATTTCGAAAAGTATAATGGCTATTTTTATTTCTAAATCTCCCCTAAAATGTAGAGGCCAGTGGTTAGTACCAACCACCACCACCGACCAGTGTGGGCACATTAATAGCAACCTATAACTAGGTATACACACACGCATGAACAGCTAGTCGGACAATACGCACAATTAGCGTGTGCTACAACAATACACAAACAAACAAACTAACAACAACACATTGCTACCAATCAGCACACACTCATCAATACCATATAGCTATTTCAAAGGGATACAAAATGAATCTTTTAATCGTGAAAATGCATAATTCAAGTTATGAGCACTCAAAGTTAGCTATCAAACAGAACCATGCAGTTTGGATAATGACCAAGGTTGGATAACAACTATTTGAGCGACAATAACTTGCGTACCATTCGTCCAATCTCATAATTTTTGTATTCTTGTTGTTATCCAGTACAGTGTTCATGGACTCCATCCACAGAGTGTCTATAGGACCATCAAACACCACCCACTTACGGTCATCATTTTGTGCAGGTGCAAACTCCCTACACACACAGATATAAGCACTGATCAACCACGCAATGATACGTACGTAGCTATCAAAATGACTGTAAAAAGCGCAAGGCTATTATATACTTTGCTTTTGCTAAAATTGTCGGATTTCTACTAATCACAAAACTTACATCTACATGTAAGCACACCATTGGAAAGGTTGTTCTCAGAGCTAGCAATTAGATTTGAAAGTAGAACAAAAATTACAGGCTACCTAAGACAGCTGAAAAGCTATAGCCTTGTGCTTTTGTTACAATGGAGCGCAACTATATATGCACAGGCTTAGGCTCACTTGAATGTGTTGGCTACCACACCATCAGTCAACTCGTGTGACACAGGGTCAAACTGACCAAACAGTTGACCCTTAGTGACAGCCTTGGGGTTGATGACTCTATAGCCTGTCTTGTTCTCTTCCATCTGTCCCCTCTCATTGATTAGTGTGAGTGTGTCAGCTAGTACATGTCTTGCCTGGTGTGTGTGTGTGTGTATGTGTGTGTGTGTGTGTGTGTGTGTGTGTGTGTGTGTGTGTGTGTGTGTGTGTGTAGGGGGGGTTACTACGGTAGATGAATAGCAATGGTATTGTATATAGGAGGGAGGTTGTTAAAACACTTTAAATTCCACTACAACATGACCTTAGAAAGTACAAGTGATACTGGGGCTCTTTAAACGGTCATAACTTTAGTTGCAATTTCAAATTTTGGGGGATTTTCTGAAAGCTATGATTTGTTTAAATCCAAAATTTGGTGGGGGAATAGTTAGATCGCAAAGATTTTTACCGGCAAAATATTCTAGTAATACGGTAGGCCTCTCCTAGCTTATAGTACCATACCTTGGGTAGGGTGACGTCCATGATGGATCTGAGCAGTAACACGTCTTCATGTTCGTTAGGGTACTTCAGTTTCAGATGACCGGCTGCCACCAACACTGACTGGACTGCACGCATGCCTACAGTGTACAATAGTGAGTAGGTCGAGTATACAGTACAGTGGGTTGTACCCACCATAGTCAGAATGGAGTTGGCTGGAGAGTTGCTCTGAACACAGTCCATAGGTCATGACAATCTTGACGGCCAGATTACGAGCATCCACAAAACCATAAGAGTAGAGAGAGATCTCTCCAATCATGGCATAGTCTGGCACCATCATGGCCACTGTACGAAACAACACCTACAGAGAAAAAAATTTAAATGCTAAATAGAAAGTACCGATAGTTACCTTTAGATTGTCTGGTAGTTCAGAGCAGCCAGCATAACCTGGGTTCATGGTTCATGGTGATGCAGACAAAGCACGATGGCCGCAGGTTCAGAGTAGTGCCCTCAAATACAAATGTCTTTAGATGAGTTTTCACTGCTCTCAAGATGGACAAAATGTACAGAGTAATTATAGGGAATTGTTGAACGGCCATAATAATTATAATTTTTTTTATATAGATAATAAAATTATACTACCGTAAGACCTTGATTTAAGGTGACCCTCCAAATATGCGACACCCAGGAGCTTCAGCAATTTTCTGACCTCTAAAAGTAGCGACAGCTACATTGATAATTATTTTTTAATGTCGCATTCTAAATGTAGCCACTCCCTAGCCTCGATTGTAGCCCACTGGAAAATCAGTGTTTTTAAGCGGCCTGAAATCGAGGCAAATAGACTCTGTAAAGTTACCTCCAATTAGATGCGACCCTCTAAATATGCGACACCAGGGCTTCAATATAATTTTTCAACCTCCAAAAGATGCGACCTCTGGCTTCGTAATTATTAAAAAGTGTCGCTTTAAATCGAGATCTTATGGTATGAGCCTACAGCATTCTCTAGGATGCTCCTCTCCTGGTCCTCCACTGACTTGTGATAGAGCTACTCACCACACAGCCTCATCTGACAACACACCTGAAACAAGGGACAACAATTTGTTATAATTATGTTGGAGAACAATAAATACTGTAATAGTGCTGCTCACAAGCATCACTTACAGGAAGATAGGCTCCTTAAGCCTGCACTCAGTCATTCTTGCTTTTCTCTTTTGTTTCTGATCCTCGTGGCACCATCAAAGCAGAACTCAAAGGCTCTGCTAATGCACACTTGAAACAACAATGATGGACATTTATTACCCACTCCTTGAGTTTTTGCATGCAGCAAAATTAAATTGTTTATCATGTGTATAAAACTTTATGTTATGTAGCTTGGACATCTCAACCGAGGCATCAGCACCTTTTAATTTTTAATAACTTGTACTTGGGCTTTGTTCAACAAAGAAAGGCGTTGTTTGTTTTCTAAAGTAAGGGAATTCCCCAAACTGCATTATGCATTCCGTATTTCTTGCGGCTGTGCACCCACACCATCCTTTCTCCTTTCAACAACATAGACTGGCGGTGACAGCCGCCCGAGCGTGTAGCGCGAGCGACTGGCAAACTGCCTATCAGTCACTCGTCTCAGCGGAAGTGTAATAGATCGTATGACACTACTAAACATGAATATCGTTATAGATAATGTGGTTAAATTTTGCTATGAGATTCAGCTACTATGGAATGCACTGAATCCCCTGAAGTGTAAGTGCGGTTACAATTACAGGGCTAATATGACGTTGAGCAATCTGATAGGCTGCAATGCTCGTTGCAGCTGAGACGAGTGACTGATAGACAGTTTGCCAGTCCCTCGCGGTACACGAGGGGCTGTCGCCGCCAGTCTATCAACAACATTTGTAGGTCACTGTCACCAGGCAAAAGCAAAGAACTGATCAGCTCTAAATCTATGCAGTCTAAGTCCAGACATTAGCAATGCTAGTGAGTGCATATAATTACAGGCTGCTGCATAGATCTATATATAAGCTATAAAGTGGATGTGCATATGAGCATGACCTCCTATAAACTACTGCATAATTATAGTCTTCTTAAGTTACAGCTCTCCCTCCCCATGTATGTAGGGCAAGCGTCCGATAGCTCAGAGCAAGGTTGTCTTTATCTCACTCCTAGTGGTGGACATGCTCAACACCATCCTGCAAGAGACCATCACACTCTCCAAGGGTGATCGAGTAGCAAGTGCCCGAGCTGCCATTATTGTCTTTGTTATCTGTATCATTATATTATTTGGCCCGTTAACGATTGGCCATTATGTCTATCTCTGCATAGCAAGAAAAAATCCAGTCAGTTTTATTACATCTCTCCTTGAAATTATGGGAGTGCTTTTCTTTTTCTATGGCAACAATATCACCAGTATTATCAACAACTGGAGAATTGAGTTAGGTTGTGACTCTCAATGCGTCCTCGATAATCAAATAGCAGCTGCTTTCTCTTTGGGGATGTCTCTAATCATTATTCAGATAGTTCCGTCAGTTCTGAAAAAGTTGTTATTAAAAGTTGCTGAAGAGAAAACAACAAAATGTGAAGAAAACAAGATCGCCTGATTGGTACACTGCGCTTGGTTTGATCACGATGTTTATCAAGATCAACACCATCTACTTGGCTATTGTTGGGATGACACAATCCACTGATTTCTGCAGCAGCACTGAAGTTGCTGCAAGTTCAGTTTTCCTGTCCGTTTGTGTTCTACTGGGAGTTGCTAGCGAGTTAATCGATTATTTCTATGCTTTGGACACGAATTTAAAGAGCAACAAAGAATACATCGACAAGTCATTCAATCAATTGGTGACTATCGGCATGATTCTTATTGTCACTATTTGCCTTCCCTTTTATTTACTGGCCGATAATTTCCAGCCTCTCGATTGTGCGTTCAGTTGTGACACCATTGTTGCTAATGCGACCATCAGCACAACCACATGCAACCGGACGGCCAACAGTGGAGTTAGACTGGGGTTTACCCTAACCACGCTTATTATCGTCCTCATCTTCTCCGGTGTTTATTTCTATCATGTTCGATTAGCTGAAATAAATCGAAAGAAGCTAAAGAGTAACATTGTTATAATTACTGGGAAAGAAACAGTGGTGGAGAATTTTTAATTTTCCATTATAATTATCAAGTTGTATTGTCATAATTATATGCTTTGTCTCAGAATTAACTATAATCGTAGTAGAGTAGCTATACATAAAGCTAATTAAATTAATGATTCAATAATTATGTATAGGTCTGCAGTGTGAGTGATATAGGTCTGAAGTGGTGGGGTCCATATTAATTGTGCCCATTATATATCACTCCTAAAAGGGGTGGGGCTGGTCTTGCAGGTACACTGTTATAGGAATGCTATGAACTTTACTTCCAACTTTAAATTATTAGGTATTGAAGAGTCTCACACTAGGCCCTGATAACATTATTTTTACCCATTATTCTATTAATTCTCGGATGGAAAAATGTGCCTATTATTAAAAATCCAAAAATGCGACATAATAATTATAGACAAAATTAAGACGTATACATAAACACAGCACACATGCAAAGCTAACTGACACATGTACACGATATAATTAATATAATCATGATTCTCATAATATTGGTGATAATCCTTCAAGCCATGAAAATGTCGTTATGCAAAACTTAATGTAATGATCTTTACCAAAAATGGACATTGATGCTATTATGCTAAAATTATTCCGAGCATAATTTATCAGGGCCTACATTACACACTGTGCATATGGCAAATGACACTATCATTAGTAACATACAAATCTTGAGTATAAGCAATAAAAATAATGAACAGTTTGTGCTATGAATTAATTTTTTTCTGATGTGTTCCGAGCTTTCACCTTTGACCCTCAGCGAGTCCCCATCCAACTTGCCATGGTGATTATGGGACGGACTTTGACCTGGGCTTGATACTGATTTGATCTCTGTTGGGTTAGCATAGCGACTGTAGTCTGGAAACTCTGTAATAGTTTTAGAGAACTTGACTTTCGGAGCCGATCTCCTAGCGTCTCTACAGTGTGTGGGCATATGTGTGGGTGGGGGGTAATTTATAAAGAACAGAAATAATGCTGCAACTAAAGTGACTGCTACAGTGTACACACACGATTGGTAATACACAGTGACACTAGCAAGTGTATGCAATGGCCGAGTGGTCTCCCAGTAAAGTGTAGGGATAACTCACTCTGTGTGTCTCTGGCTCCTGGAGGACCTCTCACTCTTGCTATCAGCCTGGGCACAGAAATCAAACAATGTAGGTAGCTACTAAAGTCTATACTGTTGGCTACATTGAAACCTGTCTATACCCTACAAGTACATGCACCGCTAATACAGCCAGGTTAATAGGCCTGTGTTTGGACCTGTGTTAGCCAAAACCCTCTAGCATGTGTCCCTCTATAATACAGCCAGGTTAATGGGCCCCAAAACCTCTGCCCGGTGCATGGCCACTACCAAACAGGTATGATACAGTGCGTACGTAACTCTACTGTATTGCACACAAGCTACACACATGTACAGTGTCTCTCACCTCATCTGACTTGCTGTAGAGGCGCTGTATGATAGGAGTGAGGGGGGAGAAGGTTCGGGTCATACCACCACCACGTTTACGAGCCTCTCCATTAGCATTCATACGCTGAGCTACTGACGTCATCTGCTTCCTGTGTGTGTGTGGGGGGGTGTGTGGTGGGAGGGTGGGTGTGTGTGTGTGTGTGTGTGTGTGTGGTGGGAGGGTGTGTGCGTGTGTGTGGTGGGAGGGTGTGTGTGTGGGGGGGAGGGTGTGTGTGTGCGAGGGTGTGCGTGTGAGTGTGTGTGTGGGGGGGGGGGGTGCAGTCATAGTGTGTGTGTGTGTTGGGGGGGGGGGGTGCAGTCATAGTGTGTGTGTGTGAGTGTGTGTGTGGGGGGGGGTGCAGTCATAGTGTGTGTGTGTGTGGGGGGGTGCAGTCATAGTGTGTGTGTGTGGGGGGGGGGTGCAGTCATAGTGTGTGTATAGGTACCTAGTTATAATTCAAGCACGGACATGTTACAGTAGTTGAACATCTTTCAGCAGCCATAACTTTAGTACCGTGACCCCAATTTCAAAAATTTGATGATTTTCTGAAAGCTTAGAAAGTTACCAAATGATGTATTTCAATCCAATATTTAGGTATGGCCATAATTTGACTTTGAACCCTGGGCTATTATTACATGGTATTGTGCTAAAATTGTCATCTCCCAAATATCTGGTACCATTTGAAAGGTCCACGGAATTCAAGTTATGGCGACTGAACGAGTCCACTAACCAATTGATTAAACGGGGGACATGTACATGTAGTACATACCTGCACATTAATTTATACTATTCACTCACTCTAACACTTCTTGGTGGGTGGCTGTTCGATAGTCAATGGTATTATGGTCCTCCCCTTTATCTGCCGCCTCATGACCTCTGTCCTTTGACCCTTGCGACCTCTTCTTAGCAGCAGGATCTGGGGGTACAGGGGGACGATTGGAGGATCGTTTAGGGGTAGTGGGTGGTTCAGGGGGCGCCTTCCGCACAGGTACTTAACCCCTGCTGAGGGGAGGGGGTTGATAATTAACTTTTCGCTTCATTTGATAGGATATAAAGAGAGCTACAGAAAACTCTATTTACCATATTATGCTTGATCAGGAGCCGCGGCTACTAAATGTTTCATTTTGCTGGAAGAGGAGGCTACAATTCAAGAGAGGACACGTACTGTTCAAGAGCGGCGTTTATTAGCTCCAAAATATTTAGTTTGTCATTAAATTGTTGTTTATAAACTTGAACTCTGCCATGAGAAAGTCTTTGTGAAGCACTAACAAGCTGCTACTTGTAGCTACGTACATGTAGCTAGCTAGCTGCTAGTAATAATTGTTTTTGGCTGCCACATGCAGAAATGCTAGAGTCAAAGTTCACTGAGGCTACTATTTGAGAGCGGCTACTAAATGTTTCATTTTGCTAGCAAGGGAGGCTACTATTTGAGTGCGGCCTTTATACAAGAGCGGCCTCTGATCGAGCATATACGGTTACCAGAAAATCATTACACAGTTGAAATTGGACAAATTATGGCCGTTCAAAGACACAAGCAATGCAATTACAATAGTTTCCAACATCTACAACAGTACAGTGATCACTGATCTAAACACACCAGCAGATAGAAAACTGTTAATTGTGAAAATACACAATCCTATCCAAGTTATGAGCACACTCAAAGTTAGTGGATCATGTGCCTACCTTTACAGTCATGTGACCCGGCAGTATTCTCACAGTAGGTACCACTAGAGCACAACGACTCCACCTCACACTCGTCCACATCTGGGGAGATGGTCTGATCATCTGCACACACTGCATGGGGAGAATACACGGATAACTGCAAACACGCTATAGTGGAAATTATAATAATACGGACACTTTAACTATGGAAAGTGAACTGTTTATTGTAGTGTGTCTGCTAATTTCATGTGCTTCTATTGAGTTGGGACTTCCCCTGATTATAATGCCTGATTATAAGAGGTGTCTTTATTTCAAGGGTAGTCAGTGTAGCCACACCCCCTCACCCGTAATGGCGTGCTGTATCTTCCTCTTCCTCTCTAGGATGCTCCTCTCCTGGTCGTCCACTGACTTGTGATAGAGCTACTCACCACACAGCCTCATCTGACAACACACCTGAAACAAGGGACAACAATTTGTTATAATTATGTTGGAGAACAATAAATACTGTAATAGTGCTGCTCACAAGCATCACTTACAGGAAGATAGACTCTTTAAGCCTGCACTCAGTATATTGCATTTGTTCGAGGCAAGTAGACTCTGTAAAGTTACCTCCAATTAGATGCGACCCTCTAAATATGCGACACCAGGGCTTCAATATAATTTTTCAACCTCCAAAAGATGCGACCTCTGGCTTCGTAATTATTAAAAAGTGTCGCTTTAAATCGAGATCTTACGGTATGAACCTACAGCATTCTCTAGGATGCTCCTCTCCTGGTCCTCCACTGACTTGTGATAGAGCTACTCACCACACAGCATCATCTGACAACACACCTGAAACAAGGGACAACAATTTGTTATAATTATGTTGGAGAACAATAAATACTGTAATAGTGCTGCTCACAAGCATCACTTACAGGAAGATAGACTCTTTAAGCCTGCACTCAGTATTGTATTCATTCTTGCTTTGAATCTCTTTAGTTTCTGATCCACGTGGCACCATCAGCAAAACTCAAAAGTAGGGAGGGAGCTGAGGGGGAGGGGCTGGTGTTTTATTCATTTCCCTTTAGCCTAAGAAGGGAAATGAATAAAACACCAGCCCCGCCCCCTCCCACTAATTAATTGTCTCTCAAGAACTTATGACAATGACAATTTATAGCACCAATAGAACAACAGACAAATAGTAATAATTAATGTTCAAAATTGTAGACCACAGTCAATAATTGTATCAAATGATCACTTGAGGACAACACAATGAATGAGGTATAATTATACAAAAACAAAGTGTGTAAATTATGTTCAGTTCAAGTCCAGGAAGCAGCTGTCACAGACTCTGACTAACTTCTTTGAGGAGGGCAGCTGGGTGCTTTGTGAAGTGCACTGTTGGCAGAATATTATCCTGTGTGTGTGTGTGGGGGGGGGGGATGTGGGTGTGTGTGTGTGTGTGTGTGTGTGGGGGTGTGTGTGTGTGTGTGTGTGTGTGTGTGTGTGTGTGTGTGGTGTGTGTGTGTGTGTGTGTGTGTGTGGGGGGGGTGTGGGTGTGTGTGTGTGTGTGGGTGTGTGTGTGGGTGTGTGTGGGTGTGTGTGTGTGTGTGGGGGGATCCATTAATTAATGAATGTCTGAACATACGTAACAGTACATACATGTGTAGCTCTTAGTTCAATATTTCACAAACTTCCTTTATTTAGAATAATAGCGCATGCATTGCAGAATGCAGAGGCTGCAAAAATGCATTGATTTTACAATGACTTCAATGTAAAAGGGTGTGCCAGCTCAGCACAATTAGGACTATTTATAAGGCCTAGGAACAGGCCTGTATTGTCTGGGCCAGGTTTTGTGGTGGTAGTATCTGATAATGGGGATGGGTCTATGTGGTTCTTCTATAGGTGGCAAGCACAATTAACCTCTAATTTTGGTTCTTAGAAATTAGCACAAGGCATTAGTCAAGATAGTAGTGTGTGTGTGTGTGTGTGTGTGTGTGTGTGTGTGTGTGGGTGTGTGTGTGGGGTGTCCTAAAATCCTTATCATTACACAAAATCACCATAGAATGTTGCTATTCTAACAACATCCTGAGCAATGATGGCTTCTAGAACTTGTATGGTAATTTTTAGGGCTAATATTTTCTGGCTAATCTGCGAGATAAAATTAGACCCTCGACAATTCCCCGCTATAAGGTGGTATCAATGGTAGATGCTCTTATCTGCTCTTGGTGGTATGGAAACTCACATACAAATTATGGTGAGGATTTGAAGTGGAGAATGGGCTGGGACTAGCTTGGATATACCAGCAGATGTGGTGGGAGGGTGTGTGTGTGTGAAGGGGGGCGCAGTCATAGTGTGTGTGTGTGTGTGTGTGGTGTGTGGTGTGTGTGTGGGGGGGGGCGCAGTCATAGTGTGTGTGTGTGTGTGTGTGTGGGGGGGGGGTGGGTGCAGTCATAGTGTGTGTATAGGTACCTAGTTATAATTCAAGCACGGACATGTTGCAGTAGTTGAACATCTTTCAGCAGCCATAACTTTAGTACCGTGACCCCAATATCAAAAATTTGATGATTTTCTGAAAGCTTAGAAAGTGACCTTTCAAATGATGTATTTCAATCCAATATTTAGATGTGGCCATAATTCAACTTTGAACCATGGGCTATTATTACATGGTATCGTGCTAAATCTGTCATCTCCCAAATATCTGGTACCATTTGAAAGGTCTTTTTCTAAGCTTTCGGAAAATCATAAAATTGGATCCACGGAATTCAAGTTATGGCGACTGAACGAGTCCACTAACCAATTGATTAAACGGGGGACATGTACATGTAGTACATACCTGCACATTAATTTATACTATTTACTCACTCTAACACTTCTTGGGGGGTGGCTGTTCGATAGTCAATGGTATTATGGTCCTCCCCTTTATCTGCCGCCTCATGACCTCTGTCCTTTGACCCTCGCTACCTCTTATTAGCAGCAGGATCCGGGGGTACAGAGAGACGATTGGAGGATCGTTTAGGGGTAGTGGGTGGTTCAGGGGGCGCCTTCCGCACAGGTACTTGACCCCTGCTGGGGGGAGGGGGTTGATAATTAGCACAAGAATAATAAGAAGCACTAACAAGCTGCTACTTGTAGCTACGTACATGTAGCTAGCTGCTGGTAATAATTGTTTTTGGCTGACACGTGCAGAAATGCTAGAGTCAAAGTTCACTGAATCTACTATTTGAGACTGAATATTGCTCAACCACGAATATTTTGCCCCCTGAAAATTACGGGCTATACGGTAGACACTAGCAGTAGCAATTCTCCCAGTGACACACTCTCATACAGACTTGCACACACACCACCATACACACACACCACCATACACACACACTACACAATCCCTAATTAAAGGCCCTCCACTTACATAGCGAGCTGCTCGGCCATGTGTGTCAGTTCTCCAGAGAGTGCCCAACAAGTCTCGTACATCATGAGATAGCGGACATAGATATTCTGACCCATAGCATCGGCCCAATCCACCGGCTTCTGGTTCTCCCTGTCCGTGTGGACCATGCTGTAGCCAAAGTCCATGAGCAGCTGTGTGTGGGTGGTGTGTGTGTGTGTGTGAGCGGTGTGTGTGTGTGGTGTGTGTGGGCATAGATTGAAAAGGAAGGGGATTGGAAACGAAAATGTTTGCGTGAAACACTCCGCGTTATAGGGTGTGGCTAAAACTACAAAGAATTAAATTTATAGTCAGCATGCTCATTACCTGTCTTGCTGCCATACAATGTGTTGTACATAGAAATGGTGACTTTTAATGTTGATTATTCTAAAAAGTAAAGAGAATATAGCTCTAAAAGGTCGAATAAAGCAACGCAGCCACTATCACTAAAATGCTATACAAGAAGGAATAGCTCTTACTATGAAGTCGTGGGAGGTCAAGGGCTCTAAAAGTATACTAAAGCAGTTTAAAGGACTATACTGCAAACGTTTATGAACAGTACAGCTTATCCATAGCATGAAGCCATTCTATATAGCACTTAGATACATAATAACCAAGTCAAGCAATGTCCTTTGCTGTTTCGGCTTCACAGCAGGGAAAGAGAAAAGTTGACATGGAGTATTTCAAGCTAAACTCAACAAAAAGTAAAAACAAAGTAAAGACAAGGGACTTAGAGCTTGTCAGTGGTGTAAACTTACTTCTCTAGAGTACCTCCCAGCCCCTGAGTGATTGCTAGTGGATAGGAGAGCTAGAAACAGTTGAAATACAATTAACCTGAGTACGGTAAATATTCGCGAGCGTGAAATCATAACGCGGAGTGTTTCACCAGTTTACACAGGGTGGCCTGGTCGTTTCCAATCCCCTTCCTTTTCAATCTATGGTGTGGGGTAGGGGAGTAATACAGCTAGACTTAGAAACTAAATATCTAAAAACCAAAAATATGACAGTATTATTTTCAGTTATCGTTGCTACAGTAGCTATGCGATACACATGTTTCAGACTTGAGCAAGCACTTATTACACTAACAGCACACATCCACCCACCCACTGACACATCCGCCCACCCCTATAACGCAGGCATTAATTTTTCACAGATTGCCCAAACTAAACATTTCGAGATTTTCGACGATATACAGAAATGTCAGTGTCAAACGGACAACCAGTAACTGCCTATTAGTAAGTGTTCCCTGTACCTGTATAGCGAGCATGGCGGGTGTGGTGAATGAGTCATCTGGTATCTGCAGTGCGGAGGAGGGCAGTCCACTCTCCACTAGGAACTGTATGATGGGCAGGCGGCCATGGAGGGCAGTCTTGTGGGCCAGACTGAAGTGGTGCTCGTTACTACCGTACGTGTCCACCTCGTGACTGCTCAACATGTGATGCTATGTGGGGGGTAGGACCATTTCCAGTCCAACAAAACACTAGAGAATAGTGAAATCCTCGAGCTCTTTGAGAGGACAGGCATCCAGTTTAGCCCTCATACCTGCAGTGGGAAAACAAGAGTCTCAATTAAAGTGGATTAATCAATACATGTATAGGTACAGTGTAGGCAGGCCTTCATACTTGTGTACTAAGCAAAGCAATTAGTGAAGGAGCTTGTACATAACTTGTTACAAATGATCTAATTTCAACCACTTTTGGAAAGCTATATAAAAGGATCGAGCACTGCATGTTTAACGTTACACACACATGTACATTAATAAAGAGCCCTAAACTGAGCTACTACAATTAAAACAACTATCATCACCTGACAGCAACTCCCTGGTGGTGTAGAGGGAGCGAAATGGTTCCTCTGATGGATCTCTCTTACTCTCCTCCATCCTGAGTTGAGTGACAGTCGTCCATTCGGCTGCTAGATGGTGGTCACTGTGAAGGTCACTCTAGGTCAAATGAACACGACTGTCTTTATATAATTAAGATGTGACTGATTAGTGGGCTCACTCTCGAGTAGTGGTTCTCTCCACGTCTCCTCAATCTGATGGAGGCTCAGGTTGTCTTGGTGAAGTTTCTCCTCACCCACACCCTCTGGTAATGGCAGCTCGTATGTAGGTACCTCAATGTCCACCACTGGAAGCCTGCACACGAGGATCACATGATCATTACTATACATACAGACATTGAACAAACGTACACACAACATAGAATGTTTAGGGTACGTGTGATTGTGCTATAATGAAGGAGCTGCTTTCACCTGTCTTTTCTCCAGGCCTTGTCCACAACTCTCTCTCCAGGAGCCCAGAATTACGGTGTGCATAAGACAACTTGCTGGCCATGTGTTCAGTCCTGTATTAGATTTGAAGGTGTCTTTGACTAAAAAGTAATATTGAAACATCCTTTCAACTCCTAATCAGAGTTGATTGTGTGGGTGTTAACGTTGCTAAGTACGTGTACATACTGCGCATGCTCAGTTCAACTTTTCACATTCTACCACAACAATGTATTGTAAAAAGCACAGTATCAATAATAAGCTCACACATTATAATTACAGAGACACAAACAACATCAAAGTAAAGAACAGTTAATTATCAGTTTCAGTTTCAGTTTCGGTCTGTATTGTCTACAATGAATCTACAAATGTCTGTAGCAGTGTCTCCTCTTCTCAGTCCTATGGTAATTTCCACCAAGGCCCTAAAGGTAGCTCTGGAAGGATTCACTCTTTGCCACACTCTCAATGCATGAGCCACTCCAGCTTGATTGCTACAACGACGTGTGACATCAGTTACACCATCACGGTCGGCTGAGTTGAGGTTGAGTCGATCGAGCAGGTTTGGAGTTGTGGATTGATTCACTGCATGAAGAAATAAAGACATCACTAAAATGACAATTTAATGTAAATACAATTTTCGTGGTAGTCTATATCAATCACTATAAAAATGGCGAATAAAAAAAAAAGCACAAACAGTTACCTGTGATGCTGTCAGCCAAATTGATGAGCTCCACTGTGGGCTTTTTGAGACCATCTGACAGGAGACTCCATGTTACATGTTGTGTACTCAGGAGCTTGGCCAACATTTCACGCAAGGACGACACAATATCGCCACGATGCTTGCTATCGATGTTGGTGAGATCAGGATAACTGAGACCTAGAGCCAATCCCAGATCGAACCAATGAGGGCTGGCACTTTTAAGTTTCTCGTAAACATGTTGTAGATCGTAAATTGTCAAAGCCTGTACAAAACAACAATCTCAACAGGTTTCATTTGGTGGGGATTTCATTATAGTGATGGTTCATTGCCACTCGGAAATACCTTCTAGAGGAAACTCAATGGGAATACAATTGAGGGGTTTTGGTGAACAATATTCTTAACAGGGCAGATATAGTAATGAATTCCTGGGGTCACGAACCCTCTAGATATATACATGTCATCAACACCCTAATATCATGCACGTGCACCATTTGCTCCCCTTGCCAAAATGTCAGGAGGATAAGTAGATACAAGATTTAGAGTACTGCCTACCTTGTGCACGTTCAGTAGGTGAGGAAATTTCTCCGCGATTAGAATGATGTCACTCTCAAGGATTTCTTGATCTAGTTGTTGGTCCCTCACTCCAGTCTTCTTACACACATCTTCCATTACTGTAACAGAGGACAATTTACCGGAAGTGAAGAAAGAAAAATATAACAAAGAAACAAGTAAAAATAAATATTGGGCCAAAAGTAAAAGTATTCTTTATAAGCGACATAAAAAACTTAATTACAGCAACCATTGGAGATATTTTAGGACACAATAAACTGTTAAGTCTGAGTTGGTGCTACAATTACATCAACTACACAGTATCAACTACACAGGCACTGAATTATACACGAGGATTAACATGATCAGGCAGAGGACAAATTAATGATCATAACCTGTCGACCAAACGGCACTTTCTTACTGGTATGTTGATGTGGATCACTCATTGTATTGACCACATGTTCCATTGCAGGAGACAATTTGTCTGAGGAGGGAATATTTATAATACAAAAGTGATTACAAAACAAAGCTTACCAGAAGTAATGTGCTGATCGTGATCATGTACTTCCGTCTTCAAGCACACATCTTCCATTACAGAATTACCTGAGGAAAAGCAGACACAGCTCATGTAGTACGTTTGTCAATTAACATTCTCACTCAAACAAGGCTGTTGATCACTCATTCCAGAAGCAGTGGTACTAACAACATTGGCCAGAGTCCCACATTGATTGACTGAAAACAACAAGAATTACTATAAATTGACATCATGCACATTGAACCCTGAACCCTCATACATATACAGGTATATTATACACGTACGCTGTATGTACTTACTAGAGTATTGCTGCTGATCACTCTTTCTCTCAGTCTTCCTACAAGTACCTGTAGCAGACAATGGTTTTCCTAGTAGAAGGAAACAAAAGGTAAATTTCAATTACAACAATCTCTGTACTCACCAGAACCTTCACTATTGTCCAGCCAGATTCTATGTTGGTCACTTAGCTCTCCCCACTCACGTGCATGAAGGGAGCACATCCAATAACCATCCACACTCACATCGGCAACGTGCAACTTGTTTCCACTCTTCTTACATGGGCAAACAATCGCTGCTTTAGGTGTATCATTGTTGTAATTCAAAACAACACAAGCAGCTTTGATGGATTCCATTAGTTGAGAACAAACTATGGGACACAACTCTTTGCGTAATGGAGGGGGGGCTTCGACATACACTTCAATACGGGAGAAGGAATCAACCAATGAGATGACACAAGGACGACTCGGAATTCGAAATTGAATACAATTCTTAGCGAAAAGTATTGGACCACCTGAGGGGAGAACAGCTTCCCAACCAAGCCTCCGCATTACATCAACAACCGTACAGCAGAAGACACCAGAACGAATACACCCACTAGGGAAGTGAATAGCGAGGGGGACAGATGAGGAACGGACTTTGTCCAGTTCAGCAATGGGAGCAGATTTGAGTAGAGATGGCATGAAGAACTCAGCTTGGTGGAGAGTGGACTCCACTAGTGGAATGGGAGCAATCACGAGAAGCTCTTTCATGATCAACAGCATATCTTCTGGAGAAAAGATGCCTTCAACATAATGCTTCTCGAAGAATTGTAGGAACTCTACAGTGACTATGCCTTCATCTCGAAATCTCTTCCACTTGGCCTCGATCATTCCAGGGCTTAGAGTAGAACGTGATTTGACTTCAGCATTCCTCAGGAAAATGGCGTGCTGTGAGAGCTCGGTGATCTTGTCTAGAGGAATCTGGGCATCCACAAACACTGTGTTGGGGAGAATGGAGGGATAGTAGTGCGCTATACACACGTTGTCAAAGAAGACCAGAGCAGCTTCAAGATCTTGGAGCACATAACGAAATCGAGTGGCTAATTGGAGACATTCTTCAATGCTTAGTACACCTCGCTCGAGACTGGCAGATAAACTCTGGAGAAGTGAATCCAAGAAGGACCACCAGATGGGCATTTTGACTTGTAGCGGAATAGAACGCTCAATAGCTATTCTAATCCTATTGGCAGTGGCCAGTGAATCGTCATTTCGGCTGATTGTGTTGAGACCAAAAATCAGATTGTTCAATCCAGGATCGTTGTACACCAATAGCTTCTTGATATCGGGTGGCAGCATGTCGAGAATCTCTTGATTCCTCTTGATAAGAGTATCCAAGCTCTTGAGCTGATCTAAGAATGTGCCCACAAAGATCATCTTCGGCTTCTTGTCTTGTGAGGTATGGGACTCAATGGATCGAATGAGACTCTGAAGTGTCTCCCCGAGGGTCATGTGAGATGCATGAGGACTACCAACAAGCTGCCCATCCTTGTAGTACTCGTCAGAAGGGAAACTGGAGAGTTCGTCAATCAAACGTAGGACTATCAACGCCACAGAAATGTGCTTGATGAAGAGAGGGCTGATGTCGTGGAATTGGGGTTGTCCGCCACAGTCGGTAACGTACACCCAGTTGGAATCAAACAGTTCTCCTTCTTGCTGGTCACTGCTCGACAGTTGGTCAGTTCCCTGTGAGGCTGGCTTCAGCTCTTCTGCCACACCACTCACTACACTCGCTATCACTTCATCAATGGCTTTGTCCAACTTTGTAGAGCCAGAAAGTTCATCAGAATCGCTGCTCGAACTGGAATGAGACAATAGCTCATCGGAACCATAAATCGTGTCATTGGAACCGTAATTGGAACCATCAATTGCATCATTAGAACCATATATGGACATGGTTGTGGTCATCTTCTTCAAGCTCTCGGCAACCCTTGATGCCAAGGATGGATCGGTGCTTTCTTTTGGTAGCTTGGCGATGATTTGAGCTAGTAGCTTACGAAGCTTTGGCTGAGACATCTCTTCCCAGCCTCTTCCAGTTGACCTGAATTTTGCATTGGACACGGGTCGAATGCGTACTGGCTTTTCCATACAAGGAGTACTGTCTCGCTGTAGTGGAGGGGGCTTGTCAGTTAGCAGGTGCTTGAGGTTGGTCTTCCCTGTTCCCGCCGGTCCAAACACGAGCATGTTGACAATGTTGACCAAGACGTGTCCGTGCTTCATCCCCTCATCAAACAACCGCTTCGATTCTAAACAGGATGTGTGAATGTAACTAACTATATGCAATACTTCAGAGCTAGGTGACAAGATGGACTATCGTAGAAACTGGATTATTAGCGCATGCGCTCATGCATGAGGTCAATAGCAGAGCTCTATATGCTTATATTCGAGACTGCGCCTATAATGCAGTCATATTCTAGCCCCACCCAGTAACCGGATGTCTCTGTGACGAGTGATGTTTCGAGGCAAGCTAACTCGATCTATATCATAATTATATGTTACAGTTCATTTTACACTTCATTTTAAATTCATATCGTTTATAAAAACAATCATATTGGCCAAGAACTTGGAACAAAATGACGTCTCACATTCTCTCAGCATGATCAGACAAGGTAACAGCATGCCCAGAGAGTCCTTCCAGATGGATATCACCAGCTATAATTATAGCGACCATGCATGCACTGTACAAGCTAGCTTATAGGAATCAATTCAAAATGTTCACTAATAATTATTATTATCTTTCGCATGCCATGTAAACGTAGCGGGTAATTTTCGTGGGGGAAAAATTCGTTCAACTCGAATATGGTCAAAATGTTCATTGCCTGCACTGCATGCGTTCCAGTAAACCACGCCTAGGTCAGCTTGCCCACGAATTAATTACGCCACAACAATTATGGACCGCTATAGTATGAGTAAATTGGCTTGGCATAATCAACCCTAAAGGTTAGGTAGTCCATTGGTTTGGATATAGCCTCAACAAAACAAGTTATTAGTGTTTCAGATTTTGATGTTAAAGTCCCCCACACGCCTCAGGGTTAATTGTATTGACATTCTGCGCAACCAAGACAGTGTGAAAACACAATACAATAACAGTACTTGTGATCACACATACATGTTGTATTGTAAACAAAATTACATCAAATCATACGTAACTTGGTGCATGTACAATAGAGTACATTGAGTGTGGAAGGCAACTAGGTAGCTCTAGTTATACAATAGAAAAGCATTTAATGGAAGGACCGGCATCGATCTGCTACAAACAATGGATACAGCAGCTGTACATACATAAACCTTTAAAGCTTGCTAAGTGAGTGACCCACCAATGACAGGGAATGTGGCTGATCATTACAGGAATGTGCTATGAATGAATTAACATGATGATGTCACTAAGTACACAGTACAACGTTACCAACCCAATCACTCAATCACAGTGACTGTACATGTATGTGCGCATATATTGATGCAATGTCCGATAAACAGTATCCATAATTAATTATAACACATGTACCACAGTGTGTGGAATATAGTCAAAGGAACAATGCTCTAGCTTGATCAAACCAGGACCACATGGAAGGGAGTAAGCAACTAATACACACCATATAAATACATGTCAGGTATGTCAAACACACTTGTAGTAATGTAATTTGTGTGTGTTGACCAAGGCTAGGCGGGCTAATCATAGATTAAGTCTACGCATGTGCTTGTGCAATTAATCCATGATTTGAGTGGTTGCATACAAACCTTATTAAGGTAATGAAAGAGGTGAAGCTAACAGTTTAATAAGAGCGGGATTACCAACATTGAAACATTGAGACAGCGAACAACAGCTGTACGTACACACTACATGTATACAGTAGAGGACAACTTAAAGTTTATGATGCGTTTGTTAACCCGAGGCACTCCACAGGCTATAGTAGTCAATCTGTGTGTCTGTGGATATGAGTCTATACTCACCCGGATGTGATAGCACTGTATTGGTACCATGGATAGCCTCAACACAACAAGGTTTTATAATATTAAAGGTTAAAGCTTTGTTGTCGAGCAAAAGCTAAAAAGCATGAACTGCACTGCAAGTTGGCCTAGATGTACACGTGACTTTGACTCGAGGCTGTAAACGTATAGACCTCAAACTAACACCGAGGGTTTGCACTTCAGTTTGATTCTGTTGCACAAACAAAATAATTGTTTTTGTGCATGTGCGCTCAAGCTTGCAATATATAGGTACTGAGAGCAAAAACATTTTAACTTTCCTCGTAAATAATTGGAAAATGCAGAGCGGGATTACAAACATTGTACAATGGATTTTGTACGTACAGTCTACTAATAACTATAGTCACGGTAGAGGACAAATTAACGTTTCTGTTCTGTTTGCATATAATTATAGTCTCTGCATTTGTGCTGATTCTGTTGCACAAGCCAGTGGGAAATGCAGTAGCTAGGAAGGTACTGAGAGCGAGCGGAAAACATTTGAACGCCCAAGCACAGGAAGCCACACCCACTTTCCTGCGCATGACAGGTGTGGTCACTAAACGTACAAAAGCTCAATCTGAATACCTAGTGCTGCTCACTGCTTATGAATAGCTCCACTTTAGCTTATACTATAAGGCCTAGAGGGGTGCTGATCTCATAGCTGGATAAGCAAAACAATTGTTTTTGTGCATGTGCAATCAAGCTTGCAATATCAAACCACTAATCATATTCATAGTAATTAAGGCTGATAATGTAAACACAGTAATCACTAAACCATGCACAGGTGGTACAGTCAAATTCCTCAGTCACCAAATGTGACAGGCTCTAGGAAAACCAGACTATTGGAGCAGACTAAAATTTTGGTGATTAATGTACCAAGTGATAGAGCAGAGCATTGCCTACACAATGATATGCTTAGTTTTCACATACCTAGTTTCATACCCGAGTTATGCGCGTTGGAAACTCGAAGCCGTAAAATGTAGTATCGAGAAAAACGGCTCTCAAAGATTGCTTAATTAGGAAAAATAAGGTAATAGCGAAAGTTTGGACGAAGCGTTTCGATGGAAAGAGTTGGATTTAGAGCATCAGATTTTACAGAGAGGTAGTAGAAGGGCTGTAGATACTTATACATCAATAACATTTTATTTGAGATTTTATACTGTAGGCATAAATTTAGCTGTAGCTCAATACTAAATTCTGCTCCAATAGTCTGGTTTTCCCAGAGCCTGTCACAAATATTCCAGTTATATGGTACGATATGCGAACGAAACAGAAACTTTAATTTGGCAAGTTGCTACAGGTACGAGTGATTGCAACTATGAGCATCAACACTCACTGTACTATAAAGTTCCTTGCTCCCCTCACCTTTCTTTCTCTGCCTCTCCTCTGGTCTTCCTCGTATCTCAGTAATCCTATTCTCAAAGTCATGTATCCACCCCTCACGGTATTGTATCACTGAGACACACTTCTTGATCTCCCCCTCCATCTCCTCCAGCTCTCCCTGCAGTTGTCTCCGGTCCTGGTCAGTGATATCACCAGACAGTCTCTGTTGAAGGGCAGCTCTTCTCTGGGGGAGTAAAGAATATATATACGACTGAATGAACATTCCACCAAATAGAACATGCAGCTGATACAAATCACTACTGCACGTTATAAGGTTAACAAATTGCGTACAATCCACATAACAAAATATAAAGGTCAGCAACCACCAACCTATTCAATCAGTAAAAGTGGACTTACAAAACATACACAAAGGTAGACAAAAAGCAACCATTCATCATACAATGGACAGTACATGTACACACATTGTCGTTCTGCTAGACTACGTGTACCACTCTTACCACGAGAGTAGTAAGTGCAACTGTCAACACTCACCGTCTCACAACTCTTCAGTTCACTCTCCTTCTCAGCCTTCCACTGGACAAGGTGAACAAGACAAGAGTGATTAGACTGTGTGTTTGTGGTCACACATTATGAGTTGTCTATAGGTGTAGCTACGAGGGTCAGGTAAGGATATGAGACTATTACAAACTGAATGCACATGAGGTGTAGGGTATGTTTGCCAACATTATTTGACTCACTCTCTATTGTTCCAGATATTCAGTAACCATGGAAATGTAGGGAGAGAAAAGAATATAATCACAAACCTGTACACTATGATGTCAATAATTTATATTACACGGCATGTTCTCATACGTACAACTCAAACATTACTGACACAAGTACAGTCACAAGTCAGTGCAGTGTCCCGCTCACCTTCTGTTTAGTCCAATGAGACACCAGCGTAAGACACACATGGAACAGAGATAGGGGGATGATGGTAGGAGCAGTGAGTGCATTCATACATGTCTGTATACTGTAACTTACATGCTGTTGTTCCAGTAATCATTAGCAGTAGTCACATTAACAAGCAGTAGGACACGGACATGTAGAGAAATGAACATGTTCAAATACACGAATGCATTCACACATGTATACATCAATTATTGCAAGTACACGTCTGTACAGCATGAAACTATCAAGAGCAGTACCAATCCTAAATAAAGCCACACAATTTCTGCCTTCATGCAGTAGTACATGTACACAAGTCAGTCTAGTTTGCCATTAAATATACAATGCTCAGCTAGCGCACACTGACAATAATAAACTCACGCGCTGTTGTTGAGTAACAGTCCACAGAGGGTACATGTGAGGAGAGAGGGATATGAACACACTGGTAGTAACTCAGTACACACACTGGCTAGTACACACACAGGTACTTAGTACTAGCAAGGGCGTATACAGAGAAGAGGGCATGCAACTCACCCAATTCTCAGAATCATCCGACTTCGTATTGAGCTATTTTTAGAACTGCCCACAAAACGCCCACGCGTAATCTTTGACCGCATAAGGTAAATCAAAGTCTTTTTTATATCTGTGCTAGCTAGCTAGCTCGATGGCAGCATAGTAAAACTAGTTCTCAGCAGCAGTATGGCTCGTACTAGCAGTGTCAAAGGCAAACCATCCAACAGTTGCAACTCTAAGAAGATGAAACCTAGGTACAATAAACCTGTCTTCCTGAGTCTCTGGTACTTCTTAACAATGCGCCCAGCACTTAACTTCCCGCTCGAAGGGGTTGTCTTGGACCTGGCTGGACTAGGACTGGTCATGACACTTCTCTAAAATAATACTCCACTGTTAGCTAGCTAGCTAGCAAAGGCTAGGCAGCTCTGATGTACACGCCCATAATTATAACTCCGTAAACAACACCGCCCACTTGTTCACGTCCGTATACTGGATTCTATTTTTAGCATATCCGGTCTCTGATACGAAGTCCGACGAGTACGTAGGGTACATAGTGAGTTGCATGCCCTCTTCTCTGTATACGCCCTTGGTACTAGCAATGGCAGATAATGGAAGGGTCAGTAGGTGGGTCAGTGGAAGTGACGGTAAACGGTACAACAAGCATCTTACATGTACAACTTTGATACGTATGATTTTGTTTGTCGTACAATACAACACATGGACTCCATGAGACATACACACAATCACAACATACCTTAATGTCACGCTGAGACACATCAAATGGTACATGTGAGGGAGAGATTTAATCTTAACATACATACAAGACATCAGATCAGTTGAACGCTGTTGTGTATGGGACTGACTACACATAGCAACAAGTGGAATACATCTAGACCTAAGAAGCTCACCTCCTACAGTAGTCCAAATCAGTGTGAGGTCCAACATAGAAATGAGTGTGTGCATAGGAAGAGACAAACACGATAATGTACCAACTTAGATGCATATTCTATGAACCAACAAAAGTATTAAAAGTACAACCTAATAAGTTTTGTGGGCCTCGCCTAATACCAAGTTGGCAATATGCAAATTGAGAGATAAAGACATTTTACGATTTCCTACAATTAGTGTAGGAGTTCCTATAGTAACCATTAAAATAAGTGTACACGTGCAAACACAACTTACATGCTGTTGATCCAGAGAGGGAGAGTCCACAGGGCAAACACGTGGGAAGATAGTAAATGAATGATTACGAGGTTGAATGTGATCATACTAAATATTTCCCTATATAACACTATGGCACTGCACACACACAAGAGTAATAATGGGGAAGTAGAAACATCACAGAATATGCAACAGACACTAAATACTCTGACAACACACACCAACTTACACGCTGTTGTTTCAGAGGGTCAGTCAAAGGTGAGGTGGAGATGCATGAAATGGAAGGAAGAGAACATTAGTGCAGTGATAGAGTACACTAGTGATTGCATGACACAGGGGAGGGGAAACAATTGTGGACAGCCAAACATGCAGACTGAAACACTTGATTAACCATGCATACTTTCAGGTACTACTACGAGTAGATCTACTGGTCTCAATTAAGGAATAGTATCACATTCAGTTATCCGTATGTGCTCTTCTTTACACTGTCTACCTCCTAACAACAAGTGCTCAGAGTACAAGCATGTCAGCTTGGTAGAATGTGATTGCACACAACGTACCTCAATGTTGCTCTGTTGTCCATCCAGAGAGAGTGGTACATGTGGAGAGAACAACAACATGAGATAAAACACCTCACACTGACAGGGTAGAGTGTAGGCACTATACTGTGATGAATGAATGATGCCAAGTGTGTTTATGGGTGGTCAACAAGTACATCTAGGCACTAAGAGAATGCACTGATCATTGAGTATCTATCTATCATGTGAATATCATACCCTTTCCCGACGAGTGAGTCCCTCCATCAACTGTGGGGAACTAGCAGCATTCAGTGTTGTAGATTCAGCCATTTTCACTCTCAAATTAGTTCTTTGTTTTTTTTCAAGGGCTGTTCAAAGAGGGGCGTTGCTTGTAGGTTAAATGAGGGAATTCCCCACAGCAGACAATTATGTAAGGGAATTTCCCAGCAATTAAATTTGATTTGCAAAAACATTTCATACAACATTAAAATTGTAGACCACAGTCAATAATTGTATCAAATGATCACTTGAGGACAACACAATGAATGAGGTATAATTATACAAAAACAAAGTGTGTAAATTATGTTCAGTTCAAGTCCAGGAAGCAGCTGTCACAGACTCTGACCAACTTCTTTGAGGAGGGCAGCTGGGTGCTTTGTGAAGTGCACTGTTGGCAGAATACCATCCTGTGTGTGTGTGGGTGTGTGTGTGTGTGTGTGTGTGTGTGTGTGTGTGTGTGTGGGGATCCATTAATTAATGAACGTCTGAACATACGTAACAGTACATACATGACTGTACATGTAGACACGGCTTATAATAATCATCTGTTGGAATCTACAGGTAGGCAGTGGTATCCATTAGTATCTGTTACTGAGGTATGCACTAGAATAGCCTAGCGTATATAGACTAACAGGGAGCCGGTGTGTGTGTGGGCGTGTACTACAGTACACTAGAATATTTGGGCCCAAAAGCAATCACTGATCTCTAAACACATCATTAGATGGTATTTCAAAGGACAGTTCATAGTACTACAGCTGTTTGCATAGCCTGTGTATACAAATCCTAAAATCTTATCATTACCACAAAATCACCATACAATGTTGCTATTCTAACAACATCCTGAGCAATGATGGCTTCCAGAACTTGTATGGTACTTTTTAGGGCTAATATTTTCTGTGAGATAAAATTAGACCCTCGACAATTCCCCGCTATAAGGTGGTATCAATGGTAGATGCTCTTATCTACTCTTGGTGGTATGGAAACTCACATACAAATTATGGTAAGGATTTGAAGTAGAGAATGGGCTGGGACTAGCTTGCACATACCAGCAGATATACCTGTATAGCTACTAATCTGTCCACTGCATGTATGGAAAGCAGTGTGAAGGCTGAACAGCATGCAAGTCTCAGCATAAAGCGTTAATTGGTAGATCCCCAGTGTTCTATGAGTTCCCATAGTCTAGTTCTAGAAGCCATCATTGCTCTTCTTATTTATAACTATACTACATACATGTACATGTATTTATACTATTTGCATAGCAACATTGTATGGTGGTTTGTGGTAATGCAGTGAATGATTTAGCAAGGTCTGTGCAAACACAGGGATTGGAAACGGAAGTAGCGTCACGTGACATTTTAGATTGAATTTGCAGCATGGCACCAGAGAGCCTTTGATGTCAATCCGTGTTACGGTTGCTCAACACACGGGAAACAATGTTTCATGAATTATGATCACTACAAGATATTCAGAGCCTCCCTAAAACGTCATTCTCATGCCCACTAATGATGAGCATCAGTTGGAAAAGAAAAATACATTTTTGACTTTTGTGAAGATAGCTAGAGGTACAAAATGTTCTTTGTCACGCTATGAAATCTTTATGTACCTAGAATGCTTCTAAGACTGTGCAACTCATCGGTGTACGTGTCCCACCCCATATGGTCTCAAGTGTCAGTTGGAAGTGCAAGTTTTAGTACAAATGTAGTAGCAGACAGTCGAAGGTACTATCTAGCTTAGATTTTACTAACGTTAGATACACAGCCTCGATTATACCCCGGCGTAATGCGGATATAATTCAAGGAACTTCCGTTTCCAATCCCTCTCCCTATTCAATCTATGGTAGCACTCACTGTACCTGTAGTCCTGCCTGCAGCTGTTGGGTCTGTCCTGCCAGACAAGAGCTCTCTTGTATCAGCTCCGGTCCTCCTCACTATCCTGTGAGGGTGTGTGAGGTATGTGTTGAGTGTGAGGGTGTGTGGAGTGTGTGTGGGGGTGTAGGGTGTGTGGAGTGTGTGTGGGGGTGTAGGGTGTGTGGAGTGTGTGTGGGGTGTGTGAAGGTTACCAATTATATGACAGATTTTCATAAAAAATTCATGGACCAGTAAAAAATAAAAATTAAGAGGGAGGTTTTAGATGGTATAGCTGGTTATTTTAGAGGCACGAAATTTTCTATAGGACCATCAAACACCACCCACTTACGGTCATCATTTTGTGCAGGTGCAAACTCCCTACACACACAGATATAAGCACTGATCAACCACACAATGATACGTACGTAGCTATCAAAATGGCTGTAAAAAAAGCGCAAGGCTATTATATACTTTGCTTTTGCTAAAATTGCCGGATTTCTAAAAAACTTACATCTACATGTAAGCACACCATTGGAAAGGTTGTTCTGAGAGCTAGCAATTAGATTTGAAATTAGAACAAAAATTACAGGCTACCAAAAACAGCTGAAAAGCTATAGCCTTGTGCTTTTGTTACAATAGAGCGCAACTATATATGCACAGGCTTAGGCTCACCTGAATGTGTTGGCTACCACACCGTCAGTCCACTCGTGTGACACAGGGTCAAACTGACCAAACAGTTGACCTTTAGTGACACCCTTGGGGTTGATGACTCTATAGCCTGTCTTGTTCTCTTCCATCTGTCCCCTCTCATTGATTAGTGTGAGTGTGTCAGCTAGTACATGTACCTCTAGGACCTTGGTCTTGCCTGGTGTGTGTGTGTGTGTGTGTGTGTGCGTGCGTGTGTGCGCGTGCGTGCGTGTGCGTGTGTGTGCGCGTGCGTGCGTGCGTGTGTGTGTGTAGGGGGGGGGGGGGTACTACGGTAGATGAATAGCAATGGTATTGTATATAGGAGGGAGGTTGTTAAATTCCACTACAACATGACCTTAGAAAGTACAAGTGGTACTGGGGCTCTTTAAACGGCCTTAACTTTAGTTGCAATTTCAAATTTTGGGGAATTTTCTGAAAGCTATGATTTGTTTAAATCCAAAATTTGGTAGGGGAATAGTTAGATCGCAAAGATTTTTTACCGGCAAAACATTCTAGCCATACGGCAGGCCTCTCCTAGCTTATAGTACCATACCTTGGGTAGGTTGACGTCCATGATGGATCTGAGCAGTAACACGTCTTCATGTTCGTTAGGGTACTTCAGTTTCAGATGACCGGCTGCCACCAACACTGACTCGACTGCACGCATGCCTACAGTGTACAATAGTGAGTAGGTCGAGTATACAGTACAGTGGGTTGTACCCACCATAGTCAGAATGGAGTTGGCTGGAGAGTTGCTCTGAACACAGTCCATAGGTCATGACAATCTTGACGGCCAGATTACGAGCATCCACAAAACCATAAGAGTAGAGAGAGATCTCTCCAATCATGGCATAGTCTGGCACCATTATGGCCACTGTACGAAACAACACCTACAGAGAGAAATATTGAAATGCATAGAGGCTAAATAGAAAGTACCGATAGTTACCTTTAGATTGTCTGGTAGTTCAGAGCAGCCAGCATAACCTGGGTTCATGGTTCATGGTGATGCAGACAAAGCACGATGGCCGCAGGTTCAGAGTAGTGCCCTCAAATACAAATGTCTTTAGATGAGTTTTCACTGCTCTCAAGATGGACAAAATGTATAGAGTAATTATAGGGATTGTTAAACGGCCATAATAATAATAATTTTTTTTTATATAGATAATAAAATTATACTACCGTAAGACCTCGATTTAAGGCGACCCTCCAAATATGCGACACCTGGGAGCTTCAGCAATTTTCTGACCTCTAAAAGTAGCGACAGCTACGTTGATAATTATTTTTTAATGTTGCGTTCTAAATAGAGGTAAATGTAGCCACTCCCTAGCCTCGATTGTAGCCCACTGGAAAATCAGTGTTTTTAAGTAGACTCTGTAAAGTTACCTCCAATTAGATGCGACCCTCTAAATATGCGACACCAGGGCTTCAATATAATTTTTCAACCTCCAAAAGAAGCGACCTCTGGCTTTGTAATTATTAAAAAGTGTCGCTTTAAATCGAGATCTTACGGTATGAACCTACAGCATTCTCTAGGATGCTCCTCTCCTGGTCCTCCACTGACTTGTGATAGAGCTACTCACCACACAGCCTCATCTGACAACACACCTGAAACAAGGGAAAACAATTTGTTATAATTATGTTGGAGAACAATAAATACTGTAATAGTGCTGCTCACAAGCATCACTTACAGGAAGATAGACTCTTTAAGCCTGCACTCAGTATTGTATTCATTCTTGCTTTGAATCTCTTTAGTTTCTGATCCACGTGGCATCAAAGCAAAACTCAAAAGTAGGGAGGGAGGGGGCGGGGCTGGTGTTTTATTCATTTCCCTTTAGCCTAAGAGGGAAATGAATAAAACACCAGCCCCGCCCCCTCCTACTAATTAATTGTCTCTCTCAAGAACTTATGACAATGACAATTTATAGCACCAATAGAACAACAGACAAATAGTTATAATTAATGTCCAAAATTGTAGACCACAGTCAATAATTGTATCAAATGATCACTTGAGGACAACACAAAATGAATGAGGTATAATTATTCAAAAACAAAGTGTGTAAATTATGTTCAGTTCAAGTCCAGGAAGCAGCTGTCACAGACTCTGACCAACTTCTTTGAGGAGGGCAGCTGGGTGCTTTGTAAAGTGCACTGTTGGCAGAATATTATCCTGTGTGTGTGTGTGTGTGTGTGTGTGTGTGTGTGTGGGGGTGTGGGTGTGTGTGTGTGTGTGGGTGTGTGTGTGGGGGTGTGGGTGTGTGTGTGGGTGTGGGGAGATCCATTAATTAATGAATGTCTGAACATACGTAACAGTACATACATGTGTAGCTCTTAGTTCAATATTTCACAAACTTCCTTTATTTAGAATAATAGCGCATGCATTGCAGAATGCAGAGGCTGCAAAAACGCATTGATTTTATAATGACTTCAATGTAAAAGGGTGTGCCAGCTCAGCACAATTTTACTGTGGAGCTATACAGGAAGTAGTTAGTGGGTGTTCAAATAGCAATCAAAATTCCAGGCTCTTAACCGAATAGGACTATTTATAAGGCCTAGGAACAGGCCTGTATTGTCTGGGCCAGGTTTTGTGGTGGTAGTATCTGATAATGGGGATGGGTCTATGTGGTTCTTCTATAGGTGGCAAGCACAATTAACCTCTAATTTTGGTTCTTAGAAATTAGCACAAGGCATTAGTCAAGATAGTAGTGTGTGTGTGTGTGTGTGTGTGTGTGTGTGTGTGTGGGGTGTGTGTGTGTGTGTGTGTGTGTGTGGGTGTGGGTGTCCTAAAATCCTTATCATTACCACAAAACCACCATACAATGCAAACAACATGTAGCAATGATGGCTTCTAGAACTTGTATGATACTTTTTAGGGCTAATATTTTCTGGCTAATGTGAGAGACAAAATTAGACCCTCAACAATTCCCTGCTATAAGGTGGTATCAATGGTAGATGCTCTTATCTACTCTTGGTGGTATGGAAACTCACATACAAATTATGGTGAGGATTTGAAGTGGAGAATGGGCTGGGACTAGCTTGCATACATGTATACCAGCAGATGTGGTGGGAGGGGGGGGGCGCAGTCATAGTGTGTGTGTGTGTGTGTGGTGTGTGTGTGTGGTGGGAAGGTGTGTGTGTGGTGTGTGTGTGTGGGGGTGCAGTCATAGTGTGTGTATAGGTACACTAGTTATAATTCAAGCACGGACATGTTGCAGTAGTTGAACATCTTTCAGCAGCCATAACTTTAGTACCGTGACCCTAGTTTCAAAAATTTGATGATTTTCTGAAAGCTTAGAAATTAAGAGACCTTTCAAATGATGTATTTCAATCCAATATTTAGATGTGGCCATAATTCAACTTTGAACCCTGGGCTATTATTACATGGTATCGTGCTAAATCTGTCATCTCCCAAATATCTGGTACCATTAATTTTGAAAGGTCTTTTTCTAAGCTTTCGGAAAATCATAAAATTGGATCCACGGAATTCAAGTTATGGCGACTGAACGAGTCCACTAACCAATTGATTAAACGGGGGACATGTACATGTAGTACATACCTGCACATTAATTTATACTATTCACTCACTCTAACACTTCTTGGTGGGTGGCTGTTCCATAGTCAATGGTATTATGGTCCTCTCCTTTATCTGCCGCCTCATGACCTCTGTCCTTTGACCCTCGTGACCTTTTCTTAGCAGCAGGACCCGGGGTACAGGGAGACGATTGGAGGATCATTTAGGGGTAGTGGGTGGTTCAGGGGGCACCTTCCGCACAGGTACTTGACCCCTGCTGGGGGGAGGGGGTTGATAATTAGCACAAGAATAATAAGAAGCACTAACAAGCTGCTACTTGTAGCTACGTACATGTAGCTAGCTGCTGGTAATAATTGTTTTTGGCTGCCACGTGCAGAAATGCTAGAGTCAAAGTTCACTGTGGGGTTGTGAGGGTGCGAAGGTTACCAAGTATAACAAAATTAATTATGACAGATTTTCATCAACAATTCATGGACTAGTAAAAATAAAAATTAAGAGAGGGAGTTTTTAGATACCGTATAGTTGGTTATTTTAGAGGCACGAACTTATCGAGGTTTCGAGGATTGACCCAGAAACAGGCAGGCTGGTAAAAAATTAAATTAAAAGGGACATCGAGTTTTTAGATAGTTTCTGCACATAGAGAATGTGTTAGGCTTTCCCGAACATGTTGTGGTAACTAATAAGCCTTATAAGGAAGTAACAGTAGTTGTTGGGTTCACAAACGAACCCATGAAACCTGTAGCTTGTAAAACAGCTGCAGGTACAATAGTACAGCACTCACTGATCTAAGCACATCATTAGATAGACCAATCAATTCAAGCCCAAGCGGGGCCCAAGCGGGGCCCAAGCGCAAGCCAAGCACAATTCAAGCCCAAGCGGGGCCCAAGTCAGGCCAAGCGCAAGCCAAGCGCAATTCAAGCCCAAGTGGGCCCAAGCCAGGCCAAGCGCAAGCCAAGCATAATTCAAGCCCAAGCGGGGCCCAAGCCAGGCCAAGCGCAAACCAAGCACAATTCAAGCCCAAGCGGGGCCCAAGCCAGGCCAAGCGCAAGCCAAGCGCAATTCAAGCCCAAGCCAAACCAAGCGCAATTCAAGAGTGGTGTTATGTAGACTCACCGAGGCTTGTGACAGATCATCTGCTTCAAAGATGAGGTTCATACAGTTGCTCATTTGAATGATCTCCCCCGACATGAGACACAGCTTCTTGTTGTTATCCAGTACAGTGTTCATGGACTCCATCCACAGAGTGTCTATAGGACCATCAAACACCACCCACTTACGGTCATCATTTTGTGCAGGTGCAAACTCCCTACACACACAGATATAAGCACTGATCAACCACGCAATGATACGTATGTAGCTATCAAAATGGCTGTAAAAAGCGCAAGGCTATTATATACTTTGCTTTTGCTAAAATTGCCGGATTTCTACTAATCACAAAACTTACATCTACATGTAAGCACACCATTGGAAAGGTTGTTCTCAGAGCTAGCAATTAGATTTGACAAAAATTACAGGCTACCAAAAACAGCTGAATTGTTGAAAAGCTATAGCCTTGTGCTTTTGTTACAATAGAGCGCAACTATATATGCACAGGCTTAGGCTCACCTGAATGTGTTGGCTACCACACCGTCAGTCCACTCGTGTGACACAGGGTCAAACTGACCAAACAGTTGACCCTTAGTGACAGCCTTGGGGTTGATGACTCTATAGCCTGTCTTGTTCTCTTCCATATGTCCCCTCTCATTGATTAGTGTGAGTGTGTCAGCTAGTACATGTACCTCTAGGACCTTGGTCTTGCCTGGTGTGTGTGTGTGTGTGTGTGTGTGTGTGTGTGTGCGTGTGTGTGTGTGTGTGTGGGGGGGGGGTTACTATGGTAGATGAATAGCAATGGTATTGTATATAGGAGGGAGGTTGTTAAACACTTTAAATTCCACTACAACATGACCTTAGAAAGTACAAGTGGTACTGGGGCTCCTTAAACGGCCATAACTTTAGTTGCCATTTCAAATTTTGGGGGATTTTCTGAAAGCTATGAATCCAAAATTTGGTAGGGGAATAGTTAGATCGCAAAGATTTTTTACCGGCAAAATATTCTAGCCATACGGCAGGCCTCTCCTAGCTTATAGTACCATACCTTGGGTAGGTTGACGTCCATGATGGATCTGAGCAGTAACACGTCTTCATGTTCGTTAGGGTACTTCAGTTTCAGATGACCGGCTGCCACCAACACTGACTGGACTGCACGCATGCCTACAGTGTACAATAGTGAGTAGGTCGAGTATACAGTACAGTGGGTTGTACCCACCATAGTCAGAATGGAGTTGGCTGGAGAGTTGCTCTGAAAACAGTCCATAGGTCATGACAATCTTGACGGCCAGATTACGAGCATCCACAAAACCATAAGAGTAGAGAGAGATCTCTCCAATCATGGCATAGTCTGGCACCATCATGGCCACTGTACGAAACAACACCTACAGAGAGAAATATTGAAATGCATAGAGGCTAAATAGAAAGTACCAATAGTTACCTTTAGATTGTCTGGTAGTTCAGAGCAGCCAGCATAACCTGGGTTTATGGTTCATGGTGATGCAGACAAAGCACGATGGACGCAGGTTCAGAGTAGTGCCCTCAAATACAAATGTCTTTAGATGAGTTTTCACTGCTCTCAAGATGGACAAAATCTATAGAGTAATTATAGGGATTGTTGAACGGCCATAATAATTATATATAGATAATAAAATTATACTACCGTAAGACCTTGATTTAAGGCGACCCTCCAAATATGTGACACCCAGGAGCTTCAGCAATTTTCTGACCTCTAAAAGTAGCGACAGCTACGTTGATAATTATTTTTTAGTGTCGCGTTCTAAATAGAGGTAAATGTAGCCACTCCCTAGCCTCGATTGTAGCCCACTGGAAAATCAGTGTTTTTAAGCGGCCTGAAATCGAGGCAAGTAGACTCTGTAAAGTTACCTCCAATTAGATGCGACCCTCTAAATATGCGACACCAGGGCTTCAATATAATTTTTCAACCTCCAAAAGATGCGACCTCTGGCTTCGTAATTATTAAAAAGTGTCGCTTTAAATCGAGATCTTACGGTATGAACCTACAGCATTCTCTAGGATGCTCCTCTCCTGGTCCTCCACTGACTTGTGATAGAGCTACTCACCACACAGCCTCATCTGACAACACACCTGAAACAGGGGACAACAATTTGTTATAATTATGTTGGAGAACAATAAATACTGTAATAGTGCTGCTCACAAGCATCACTTACAGGAAGATAGACTCTTTAAGCCTGCACTCAGTATTGTATTCATTCTTGCTTTGAATACTTTTCTCTTTCATTTCTGATCCAGGCACCAGCAAAACTCAAAAGTCAAAAGTCAGAAGTAGTGAGGGAGGGGGCGGGGCTGGTGTTTAATTCATTTCCCTTTAGCCTAAGAGGGAAATGAATAAAACACCAGCCCCGCCCCCTCCCACTAATTAATTGTCTCTCAAAAGTCAATGACAATGACAATAATTATAAGAGAGTTGCAACATGGATACTATAGGTGGTTGCAAGGCTCTGCTAATGCAGACTTGAACTTTTGGTATAGATCGTTTTTAACAACAATGATGGACATTTATTACCCACTCCTTGAGTTTTTGCATGCAGCAAAATTAAATTGTTTATCATGTGTATAAAACTTTATGTTATTTAGCTTGGACATCTCAACCGAAGCATCAGCACCTTTTCATTTTTAATAACTTGTATTTGGGCTTTGTTCAACAAAGAAAGGCGTTGTTTGTTTTCTAAAGTAAGGGAATTCCCCAAACTGCACGGATAGGTGGGGCTCACCCATAATTATGCACACCCTATTTCTTAGCCCTTATTCTGGCTTATTCCTGTAGAGTGCTGATTAATCACCCACACCATCTTTTCTCTTTTCACAACAACAATTTTAGGTCACTAGGCAAAAGCAAAGAACTGATCAGCTCTAAATCTATGCAGTCTAAGTCCAGACATTATAGCAATGCCAGTGAGTGCATATAATTACAGGCTACTGCATAAATTATATACAAGCTATAAAGTGGATGTGCATATGAGCATGACCTCCTATAAACTACTGCATAATTATTATAGTCTTCTTAAGTTACAGCTCTCCCTCCTCATGTACGTAGGGCAAGCGTCCGATAGCTCAGAGCAAGGTTGTCACTCCTAGTGGTGGACATGCTCAACACCATCCTGCAAGAGACCATCACACTCTCCAAGGGTGATCGAGTAGCAAGTGCCCGAGCTGCCATTATTGTCTTTGTTCTCTGTATGATTATATTATTTGGCCCGTTACAGTGGCGGATCCAGAGGTAGTTCGTTGGGTTCGTACGAACTACCCTTCCACTAAGTTGATACTTTATATTTAATACACCCGGCTTGCTAGCTAGCTAGTAGCTTACTGTCATGACAATAGGGTACAAAGTTCTCTCTGCATAATGTGAGGGTGGGGCTGGTACTCTCTGCATAATATGAGGGTGGGGCTGGCTATATTGACTCATCCAGCCACGTGGTCGCAGTGATAAGCCTGGCCATGAATCCTAACAAAAGGTCTAGATTGCAACCCTCCATTGACTCCTGGTTTAAGAAGAGTAAAGTTTCAGGTAAGGGAGAGTTCATGGCACTGCATACTGAATGATAGACACTGTATAGATTAATTATAATTGCTATAATAATTATATTGACTAATATAATAATCTAGATGATGCGTCAAGTCTACAGCCAGTCTCCTCTTCAAGAGAACCACCAGCCACCATCGTCTCTCCTCCAGTCATCAACGTCTCTCCTCCAGTCACAACCATCTCTCCTCCAGTCACAACTATCTCTCTACTGAAACCACCAGCCACCTCCATCACCCCTCCGTGTTCATCGAAGCAAGCAACGAGATCTTCCGCTGAGGATCAGCCAATGGACATTGGTGCTCTCCTGAAAGAGAAGAAAGTGCAATCACTATCCCAGAGCATGAGAATGGCTTTGCCTTGTGTTCTTTCAGATATTATAATAATTGTTTTTGTTGAAGGGGAATGTGGTTAATTAATGGGCGTGGCATGTAAAAGGGGGCGTGGTCAGCCAAAAATTTCGGCGCTACGCGCCGAGTGACACTTCTGGTCCGTGGGAAAAGAACCCCCCTTCCCTAAATCCTGGATCCGCCCCTGCGTTAACGATTGGCCATTATGTCTATCTCTGCATAATAAGAAAAAATCTAGCCTCGAATCCACGCCGATTAAAATACGGCCTGCAGGGGTGTTAGTGCACATGCGCTGCACGATTACCCAGAATCTGGGTAATCGTGCATGCCAGTAAAACTTTTAGTAAATGCTACAGGGATTTGAGGAGTTCTTAGCAACTATAATGTCGAGAGCGGAAGTACCTGTCACGTGAACAGTTACGTAAATATGGTTCATTTCAAACCAATTTTTCTCCAATAAAGCCTTTAGGCCTGTTTATTTTGGGAAAAAATCGACCTATACAGGAGGCTTTGCTCATATAATTATCTGCAAGCCTTTGCACCACAGCTAAAGCTATCCTTGAGCCCAATCGTGAGCTACTACTATTAGTCTGTCACACAAACTGTGTATCCAGCTGGAGCTAGCCTAAGAGAGATTTTACTAAGACTAGTGAAAAAAAAAAAAAAAAAAAAAAACTAAGACTAGTGATACACTTTCAACAGCTTACGGGCAGGCTGGGGCAAGTAGTAGCTCACAAAACGATTAGAATCTCAAGGATAGCTTCAGCTGACAACCTGCTGTGGTGCAAAGCCTTTATATTTACCAAAGGCTGATGTAAGTCGATGTTTTCCCAGTTTAACAAAAATGAATAGGCTCTATTGGAGAAAAATTGGTTTGGAATGAGCCAAAATTCAATCTTGTTACCAAGGTTCACGTGACAGGTACTTCCGCTCTCGACATAGCCTCGACTCCAGCCCCTTGAATAGTAGGGCCTGGTATTTACTGTTGGCGCGTGGGTGGACAATTAATTTATTATTTACCGTATTTTATCTCATTGAACATTAAAACAGTATTAATTTTTATCTTGTGATAAAGAACAGAAAAAAGAAAAAGAAGAGGCTACCTCTCTCTGTATATACTGTAGACAGAGACAGCTAAGTAAAACATCAGCTCTGTAGATTTATTCATTAACTTGAGTCTCGGATCGGATACACACTCAGGCGACAGTTAATCTCATAAGAAATTAGTTAAACCTGTGGGTAAAAAATAAATGAATGTGGATAAGTACAGTGGCTGTGACGTAACATAATGTGAGGACTACTTATTGACTTACACAATAGATTTACCATTGAAAGCACTATCCATTAATACACACTCAAGCAACAAGTCCGGATACACACTCAAGCAACAAGTCCCTCGGATCGGATACACACAAGTCCCTCGGATTGTAAACACATTCAGGCCACACAGTTCTCGGATCAGATACCACGTACTTACTCTGTGACCAATTTTCGGCAAATGTCACAACAATACTTCCTTCCAGAGAGAATGGCACTGAACGTCGAACAGACACACCAACATATTGAAGATGGCTTCACTCAGAGAAATAAGAGGAGAAATCACCATCACAACACTTCTTTCAGAGAGAGGTGCACTGGTCCTGTCAAGCTTCACATCAATCAAGAAAGGGAGTGTCTGGAAAGCAGATGGACTTGCTCTGGGACTTGCCATAGCCGGTCGGTACGGTACCCACATAAACACCAGCGTACGGACACTTCAACGCCTCCAGCTGCTTGTCTTTCAAGACTAGACCTGGTTTTCCAACACAGGATAACGCGTACGCGAGAGCAGAAGAGAAGGTAGCAGCCATTACACAACTTGGACTAGATTTCTTTTTTCAATGACATCATTATAAATGAAACGGATATCAATGTTTTACAAACTAATGCGGAATAAGAATACTGATAAATATAGAGTAAGTAACCCATCTTCGCCAGGCACCTATAATCGGCGGCTATTGCACGAAGCACAAGACAATTTTGCACAAAACTAACTACATGGATCTACAGATGGGTAAGAAAGTAACAGCTCCCCAAAATTTGGAAAGAATAACTTGCTTGCGGACGGAATGGTGGTCATGAGAAGTGAGCTGCCGAATGTATCGATAATCGTCAGTGAGACACTTATCTCCGTCTTTGCACGCTTACCAAGCACTGAAACTACCAACACTAAACAATGCTTCTTGGCACAACTCTAACTAGTGAGCACTACTTGCAGGCAAAGCAG